>NC_057827.1:63405000-63707631 GCF_910594005.1 Cervus elaphus | reverse complement strand
AGAGCGGCCGCATGTGGAGGCTGAGTCTTGATCCTCAGAGCCCTGATCCCTACTCCGGAGCAGTCCTCCATCTGGGAAGCTCTTTCATTGGCCTCACTTTGCGGTCCTCCCATCAACAAGGATATACTGAGCTCCTGCTTTGTGCCAAGCTCCTGTGGAGCTGCTTGCAAGCACAGACTTTCAGGATGCAGAAGAGAGAACAAACCAAAGAACCACAAAGTGGGGGAACAGACAGGATGATGTGATAATGTGATGGGAGAGTGACTTTAGATAACACGACCTGAGGAGCTGACATTTAAGTGAAGACCGAAGGAGGCAAAGGAGGCAGTGCCAAGGCCCTGGGGTGTTCTGGCAAGAGCTGATGTTGGAGGGGCAGGTGGGGGCCAACCCACACATGACCTTGGAAAGTATGTTTCTAAGTATTATGGGAAAAAAATTTAACCTGGACCTGAGCTGAGAATGAGAACCAGTTACTTAATGATGCTCAATATTCTTTCTGATGTCCCCTTTGATGGTTGTAGGAATTAGGAGTGGATTAAATGCCTCTTTGGGATCTAAAATGGTAGTGACAAGAGGCTCCCTGAATTCACCACAGCCAACTTCCCCTTTGCAGGGAGCCCTGTTGGATGCCTCCTTTGGGTCAACCCCAAGGACTCTGTACTGTTTGAACGGCATCTGTGAGGACCCAGTCTCCCACCACCCTCTGGGGTGCGGATCAGCTTTCGGACTAACAGGGGACGGCAGGTGCCCTCTGGCTGTTATCAGGGCTGGATGCAGCGGGGCTGAGGGCGGCAGAGATGCAGGAATGTGGGGACCTGGGCGCCCTCTAGACCAGCGTCTGGGGGAGACAGATGAAGGGAAATGGGTGCCCGTCCAGTCTCACGGTGCTCGCTCTAACAGTGCGAGGAGCATCACGCCGTTCTAAAACAGCAGGACCATTTTCTCTGTCCTAATTGATGAACAGCTGCGCTTTAATAGACTATGCCGCTGAGCTTCCCTGATCTCTCCTTAGGCCACCCCCCAGCCCCAAACAAAGGCTCCCTGGGGATCCAGGAAAAACAAAGTTTCTCCCTTGTGTGTGAGCACTGGGGATGGGGGAGGGGTGAAATTGTTTTTGCTGGGTTGATAAACAGTAAGATGAATAACTCCACCAAATAGATTTTAGATCCTTGCTTCCATCCCATTTTATTGGCCATTTCCTGATGGACACTGCTGTGAACTTTAAAGCTTCCCCTTCAAGAACTAAGAGGTAAATAAAGCCTGGAAAAGGTGCAGCCTTTCGTGATGTCAACTCTGTTTTACAAATATTTCTTCACTCAGCTGTCCCCTGAACCCTAAGATATGGACACATCCAGGATTCTAATCTCTGTCACACTGCGTTTTGTTGATTCCTACATGGGAAACATGCTAGGGACTCTAAGCAGAAAAAAAAACATCTGCACCTCCTGCCTTCAAGGCTTAGGGTCTACTGCCTGCCTTTGCAAACCACAGCCTGCGGGGGAGGGGGGCCACATCCAGCCTGCCACCTGCTTTTATAGGGCCCACTATCCAAGAATGGATCTAAGCGGTTGAAAACATGTCTATACGGTTGAAAAAAAATCAAAAGAGCAAGACTCTGTGACTCATGAAAATTATCAGCAGTTCATATGTCAGTGATGACAATAAAGTTTTATTTGCAAACAGATACACTCATTTGTTTAGGTATCATCTACAGGGACTTTGAGGCTTTCCTGGTGTCTTAGTGGTTAAGAATCTACCTGCCATTGCAGGAGACATGGGTTCGATCCCTGAGTCAGGAAGATGGAGATGAAAACAGCAACCCACTCCTGTATTCTTGTCTGGAGAATCCCACGGACGGGGGAGCCTGGAGGGCTACAGTCCATGGGGTCACAAAGAGTTGGACACTTAGTGGCTAAACAAGAGCAGGGACTTCCACACCACAAAGGCAAGGTTGAATGGAGGGGACAAAGGCCATAATGGCTCCCAAAGCCTAAAACATTTACTCTCCAGCCCTTTACAGACAAGACCCTTGCCAACACCTAGTCTGTGACTGAGAAAGGGAAGTGGAAGGTGACCCGGGTTTACTGAGCATAGGGCATCTTATAGACATCAGGTCCTTTAACCATCACCAGCTGGCTGTGAGTCTGGGGTAACTGTCCCTACTTTATGAAGGAGGGAACCAAAGCACAAAAAAATCAGTAACTTGCCCAAAATTCTAGGAGTGTATTGTTGACGAGGAGAGGTCTTAACTGTGTAAGAAGTCACAGAAGCCCCATCAAAACTGAATTCAGCTGTCTCCACTTTCTAGAAGCTGTTGCTTTTTTTTCAACTTTTTAAATGTTTCTTAAATATTTTGTTTACTGTTTCGAATATAGCTTTTTAAGTTGCTGTGAGCATTTTCATAGTATTCAATTTTTTTTTTTTTAATGGCGCTTCCCTGCTGGCTCAGTGGTAAATAACCCGCCTGCCAATGCAAGAGATGTGGGTTCGATCTCTGGGCCGGGAAGATCCCCTGGAAAAGGGAATGGCAACCCACTCCAGTATTCTTGCTGGATAATCCCATGGACAGAGGAGCCTGGCGGGCTACAGTCCATGGGGTCACAAAGAGTCAGACAGGACTGAGCGACTAAACAACAAAAACAGTTGTTAACATCACAGCACAGTGTTTAAGTTAGAGCATATCAAGGTGAAGAATGGACATCCTCACCCAAGGACTGCATTCTCTTCTGGGGAAAACGTTGGCGTGTCTCCAGATACAGGATGGTGTATCGAGTCAAATGTAAGGATGACCTTGTGATTGTCTTTATTTAGAGATTATTTGCAGCTTAAGGGGATGCATATGGGGGCCGTGTTGATGAGGGGTGGACTTGTGATGATTAATTTTATGTGTCAACTTGGCTGGGTAACGGTATTCAGAGATGTGCTCAAACACTAGTCCAGATGTTGCTGTGAAGGTGCTTTTCAGAAGAAAGTCATACCTAAACCAGGAACCATTGAGTGAAGCAGATTACCCTCCATAATGGGAGTGGGCCTCATTCAATCAACCAAAGGACTTAGGAGAAAAAGATTGACCTTCCCCCAAGCAAGAAGGAATTCTGAAAGCAGATAGCCTTCAGACTTGAGCTTCGACCTCAAGTTACAACCTCAAGTGGGTTCAATCCTTGGGTTAGGAAGATCCTCCAGAGGAGGGCATGGTGACCCACTCCAGTATTTTTGCATGGAGAATTCCTTGGACAGAAGAGCCTGATGGGCTACAGTCCATGGGGTCTCAAAGAGTCAGACACGACTAAAGTGACTTAGCACCAATTTATATTGGTTCTGTTTGGAGGCAAGTCTATCAGCAGAGTCACAGCCCAAATAGGAGTTTCCTGCTTCCTGCTCCAGTGCAATTCTGACCGAAGACTGATTCTTCACCAGGTCTGGCAACTGCTGAGTTCTACCCTGGGTAAAACACAAGTGTCGTAAAAATCACAGGGTGATATCCTCAGTGTTTAATGAGATGATCACCCACAGCACTTAGAGTAGAGCCTGGTGCACAGAGGGCCTTCAATATATGTCAGTGCCCACAGCATCAGCTCCGGGTCCCCGTCTCTCCCAAGGTCCAGCTCCAGGCAAGGGCCAGGTCTCTGCATCTCCAGCAGCGGCTGGGGGCTCTTCCGGGTGGCATCTCACTTCATCAAGTCCCAGATCCAAGGTGGCCATCCACTATGTGCGTGTGTCTGAGCCTTGAACACGCACACTCTATCAACTGTCTGAAAGCCTGCTTTCTATGTGGAAAAGTGTAAGAAACAGTTAAATGTTTCCTATTGTTGTATCAGTGAACCAGTTCAGAGATTGCCGACTCAATTCAATCAAAATTAGTGACAAGAGAGCAATTTTCCCGTTCCGTTCAGCGTGGAGAGCTTTTTGTTTTGCTTTGTTTTTATTGGAGGTGATTCACCGCATCTTTCCTCGAGGTAAGCTGAGTAGCTCCGGCAGCGCCGTGTCTCCTTTTGTCTAGATAAGTGTTATCCAGTAAAATGAACACAATAAGACTATGTTTACCTTAATGCTGTTTAAAAATCACATCGCAATAAGAGATCAATAGCTCTCTACAACAATTTACCAAAGACCCGGCTGGGGAAGAGAAATTCAAATTGCATTGATTTTTTTTTTTTTTTCATGAGCGTGTGTATGTGTGTGCGTGTCACAATAATAGCCCATGAGCCGGAGCATTGACAATATGGCACGTGAGCACTGAATCTAAAACACAAGTCAGAAGGAGTCAAGAGGAGGATCGCTGAACTGTTGTGGCTGTTACCCGTGACCCTGGGAATTGGGAGAAGTTCAATAAAGACAGGAGAGCGCGGTGGGTTTGTTCACTTGCGTCCCATTTCTCTGCAGGCAGTAGTCTTGGAGGATTTGGGTCTGGAAAGGACTTTGGAGTTGACCCCGGGCTGACATCCACATGGGTTCAAGTAGGGGAGCAGAGACCGCTTCAGCCACGGGGCTCCTGGGTCGTGTGCGCAGGAAGAAGTGGGTCTCTGAAGGCAGAGCCTGTGTCTCTCATCTTGGACCCTGGTACACAATAGGATCTCAGCCGATGTCTGTTGAATAACTAGACAGAGCCAAGCAGGAGGGAAGGGAGGGAGGGGTGAAGAGAGGGAGGGAAGGAAGAAAGGAGAGGGAGAAAGAAAAGAACGGGAGGAGAAAAAAAAGGAAGAAAAGCAACCAAGACATCAGAGAGACCTGAGTTGGACTCTGATATATATTCGCACTTGACCTTGGTCACGCCTGACCTCTCACATCAGTGCGAGAGTCATGAGAAATCAACAGAATCATCACATGTCCACTTTCTGGTCTGCAATAGGTGCCCAAGAAATGACAAACAGAGCTGGGACGAGATCACGCTTTTCTACCGCAAATATCGGAGTCTAAATTCTTCCAAAGGAACGGGTTCCTGAGCCTGGGGCTGTGAACAGGGCCCCCAATTTGCTTCTGAACCGGCCCACACTGTGGCCGCCTCGGGCAGAGACGGAGGCCAGGTTGCGGGTGTGCTTTTCTGATAACCCCGCTTTCCCGCTCCGACCACTTTGAAATATGCCTTGGAAAAGAAGTAAGGTGTTGTTGTTGTTTTTTTTTTTTTTTCCCAAGGGGGGAGGAAAGAAATGTAAGTGGAGAAATTATTGGAACTGGAGAGGGGTTTTAATGGGAACGTTGGCATCCTGCAATTTCACACATTAAAACATATTTTTAAAGAAACAACTACAGTGCTGATTGTATAAGGGCAAAGCTTTCCACTCTTCAGACTATTAATAAGGGCTTCCCATAGAGAAGACAAATACATGCTTGATGCATTTTTAATCCTTTGCCAATACATTTGACTAAAGCTGTTTGCTGTTTCAATGACAGGATTTAACTTGCCCTTCTGTATCCAACGTTCCTGATTATTAATGACATTTAGGAAACACAAGCTCCAAAGTTACATTCTGGTTGAATGGCAGCCTCTGCTCCATGCCCTGCAGAAGGGAACTCGCACTTCTGAATGGGGGGGACGTCCTCTCAGTCCAGGGCAAAGGGGGCTTCCCCACCCTGGGCTGCCCCTCTCCCATCCCCTCAGCCAGGAGCCAGTTCAAAGTCAGTTCGGAGAAGCAGGCATCAGCCTCTCCGGCTCCCATCCTTGCCTTTCCACACCTGGTAACCTTGGCGTCATTGCCAACTGCTCAGTGCTGTCTGGAGACAGGATCTGGGAAATATGAAACCAAATACATGGATGATATTCGGATTTCTCAGGACCCCCCTCCCACTCAAATGCCAAGAATACAATCTTCCAGGAAAAAGAGGTGGCCAGAAAGATAAATAACTTTGAAACAAGGGATCGAGAGAAAGCCCTTGGATCTTAACAGAACACAAGCAGAGGGAAGAACCCGTTACTCAGACACAGCTGATTACGTTATGCTTTTTAAAAAATTATTTTAAGAGAAATTAACACTGAGGCTGAAATGAAATTGCATATGCTGATACCCTCCCAGCCACCTCCTTTATTTAGCTGGGTGATGGGATGCTGATAAGAGCATTCCCCAAGTGAACACACTAGAATATGGTCAGAAATGGGTGCAGATGAGAATTCTTGGAGGGCAGGGAGCATTTTGCTTTGGTTTTGAACTATTCCCACTGGGGAGAATTGAGAGGACAGGGGTAGGGGGGCGGCTGGGGAGGAAGCAGACAGACATGCAGGTGACAACCCAGGAGGAAAGAAGAGCGTGAAGAGGGTTCACACACAACATCTGAAAAGGACCCCCCTCTTCCATCCGGGAAAAGTCATCTGCACAAAAGCCTTTCAGCCTCCCCGTATTATATGCTCAGCTCTGACCCCCTATTGTAATGAAAAGCAGATCCCCCTATGAATCACAGAAAATCAATACTGCGTTTTACTAAGTTTGCGTTAATTTTACACCTTTCAGCCTCCAGAGGGGAATTATTGCCTGCAAAGATGAGAAAGCCTCTTCTCCCCCAATTCTGCCGTTGTCTGGGTTTCAGACAACTAGGTTGGAAAAACCCTATCACTATTTAAAAAGGGGAAAAAAAATACAACGATGAAGAAGAAGAAGGAGAAAAGGGGGGGTGAAGGGGGGTTGCGGCTTGAGAGATTTTAATAGCTAATAATAGGAGAGAGCATAAAAGCGCAGATCCAATTTAAGCGAAAGAGTTCCTATGTAAGCGTTGCTTGTCAGTCTCGGGGTGTACTGTATAGGGGCCAGCTCCTGAGCATGGCAGCCCAGATATATAAAGTCCAGATTTAATTCCGATACAGAGAAATACAATTTCAAAACCGGACGTCTTATCATCGGCGTGTCCCACTGGAGAACTCATTTCCCTATAGCAAAAGGCTGTCAATGCCATTATGCGGTACAAGGAAGCAATTTACCACTACAGCTAAACAGGGCTACCAGGACTGTGGGAACTTGAGCATTTGAAGTTATCGCTCGGGAAAAAAAAAAAAATAGCATTTCAAATGTCAGTGAAATGGGAAGGAATAATTGAAAAGTATCAATCAGAGAAGCAGAAGGGTTTAGAAGGCTGAGACCACAGCCTGACTTACTGGGCTTTGCTCTTTTTGCTTTCTTTCCTGCCCCTTCCCCTTTCTGCTGGCCTTACAGACCAACCCCTCCCTGCTCTCTTCATCCTCTAAGCCTGCATGCTCCCTCTGCAAGTTCAAATTCATCTCCAGAAAAGTAGGGCTCGCAGCTTCGCCCTTCTTCTGTGTCAGACGTGAAGGGCAACCTGAGACTCCAGGGGCTGAGATTTCATGGTGCAAATATGCTCCCCTACCTGGGTCCTGAGTCACCCTCGTGCTCAAGATCTACGAAAGGCATGACCTTCCAGGTCCTGCAAAACCACTCATGTTCACAAAGCCCCATGACAGTAGCCTGCGTCCAGTTGCTCCTTAAGGTGACTGCAAACATCTCAATGTAACTTGGAATATAAAGGCCACAGAATTGCATTTCTACCTTGGACCCATCACTGATTAGTCCTGATTCACCCTGACAAGGTAATTCCCCTTTCTAGTCCTTAATATCCTTGTCAATAAAATGAGGATAATGACATCCTCATTAATGTAAGGGATAAGACAGAGCATACAGAAGGTGTCCTGCCTGGCAGGGAGGTAGCTAGCAGCATTGGCATCACGATTCCATTGCATGGTGAGAGCATTCAGATTTCTTACCACCTCTGGTCAGCTCACCTCTGGGAGCCCACTGTTACCACTGCCTCCAGCTTCCCTTCTGTTCTTCCAACACTCCGAGCCCATTCCTGAAGCTGAGCAGGACCCTATGGAGCCTTCCCAGGACAGACTTCCCCCACCACAACTGCCACCATATTCTCCACCTGCCTCTTGTCTAGAAAAATTTAGTCAAAGAATAATTTTCATTAGAGAAATGAAACAATGCAAAAACAGAGAAAAACAGTCATATAACACATAATAATCATAGTTGAGCCAATAAACAAAGTCAAGGACTTTAAGTTTTCCCTCGAGGGCTGTAGATAATATACTGAACCATATCCTTTGAGCCACCTTCCACCAGGTGGAAGGAGTTAACTACATGATAACTGGGATGTAGCCACGACATAAGCTGCCACAATTTTGAGAACTAGCCTCAAGGAAATGGGAACAAACTGACCCTGGAACTGAAAACTAACTGTACTTAAAACAATCAAGACAGTGCCCATCAGACCATCACACAACCAAGTTCCAGATCACTGTCAGAGCTGACTGAGCTGTTCTACATGCGGCCTCCCCCCAGCATCTATGCACCCCTGAAACTGCCCTCTGGGAGCTCTTGACCACCGACTGGCAACAGGGAGTTTGTTCTTTGGGACATGAGTCCATCTTCTCCCCAGGATAGCTGGCTTCCTCAATAAAGCATCTTTCCTTTTACCCAACACATGTCTGTCAGTATAAACTTCTTGAGCCACAAACAGCCAAACCTGAGTTCAGTAACATTCCCACCAAGGGCCTTTGCACTTGCTGTTCTTCTTGTGGAACACTCATCCCATTGGTCTTCACATAGCTGGCTCCTCATTTAGTTCACAGTTCCCATGTACCTCACAAAAGACCTTCCCTGTCCAGCCTCCTGGAGATTGCACAGCAGGTTTTTTTGAATCACTGGTCTTTACTTTCTTGACAACACTTATCCTTGAAATTACTGTCCGTCTCTCCCACTAGAATACAAAGTCGTTGAGAACAAGGTTCTTGTCCATCTTATCCTCTACAGAATATCTTTCTCTTGGACTGAGTGCCCGGTACCAAGCAGGTATCACGTAAATACCCTCATGTGTTGAATGAATAAACAAGCAAATGGAAGATCATCCCATTTGAATGAAATGTGAGCCTGCCCGACCCAGAGCCTAGGAAACAGTAGGCACTCAGGAAGTGTTAGCTGGGCCTCCCTCACTGAGCAGCTGGTTCTGGACAAGCACCTCCTTGTGGATGGAATAGCCAAGATGAGCAGCAGCAAGACCAGCCTGTTCCTGTAGCCCTTGGGTGCCTAGTTATAGAAACTCCAATTTGGCCAGGGTGACGGGGGGGCTCTCTTGATATACCCTTTTATCAGTTATTTACAACCTGGTATAATGAATGCAGTGACCTGGGAATTTCCACAGTGGCCTGTGAACTTCGGCTTAGGCACTTTGCCTTTCATTTATAGATCCACCCATCCACCATCCATCCATCTACCAGGTTTGGTGGCCCACACATGCTAAGAATCGTAACAAGGGAAGACAGCATGAGTGATTCCTACAGCCAGGCCCTGTGCTAAGCACTCTGAGCATCATCTTGCTGAAACCTCTTGACCCAACATGGGGTCGTTGCTGTCGTGTCCCCGTTTCACAGGCAAGGAGGCCAACACGGAGAGCAATTATGCTTAGCACTGATCCCATATGCTGCCTGACATTTGGTAAAGTTAAATAAAAGTTAACTATTGCTAACTACTGTCTTTCTAAAGTTCAGAAATACACACGGCTTCACATTTTAAGGTTTTTGAAATTCAGATGCATCTTTTCATCAATGTGAATATTTAACGTCAGAGTGTTCACTATTCTGGTAAAGCTGTTCTTGTGTCTGATGGTGGCTGACACTTTTGAAACGAGAGAACATGGTGGCTTTACACAGAGGGACGTGTGAATCCACTGACCCTTACCTCTGCTCCCAGCCCTGAGATGGTCTTGCTGTTGGGCGTTCTCTCCAGCAAAAGGATTCTGGCAGGATGGCAATTTTCCTCTCTCTCCCAATATGTGTGTGTGTGTGTGTAAACATACGTGTGTGTGTGTGTGTGTGTGTGTGTGTAAGAGAGATAGAGGTACATATATACAAGAGATAGAGATTTAAGGATCTCACTCAAGGGACTCTGGGAACCTAGTAAGAACCTACAGGTTGGAAACCCAGGGAAGAGTTGCCGTTACAGGGTTGAGTCTGAAATATACAGGGCAGACCAGTGGGTGAGACACTCAAGCAGATTTTTGATGTTGCACTCTTCAGGAAGAATTGCTTCTTTTCCAAGGAAAAAAAGCTTTTTTTTTTTTCTTTACCAAACAAGATTCTTTCATTCTAATTAACTTTCACTCTTCTGATTATGCAACTTTCTTTGGTATTTTCATTGACTTCTAAGGCACTTTTTACCAAAGGATAAGGTGTAATCATTTTTATTTAAGATAAAATTTACATTTAGTAAAATGCACAGGACTTAAATATGGGATTGAGAAGTTTTGATAAATATGCACATCCATGTGAACATCACCCTAATAAAGATATAGGATATTTCTACTAAGATGACCATGCAATATTTCTAGGAGAGCTTTTCCACGCTGAAGGTCTTCGAATGATTGAGTGAGGCCCTCCCAAATTATGGAGAGTAAGTAATCTGTTTTACTTAAAGTCTACAGATATAAGTGTTCACCTCATCAAAGAAAATACCTTCAGAGCAACATCTGTTCTGGTATCTGACCAAACAACTGGGTCCCATGGCCCATGGTTCCTGACACAGGAAATGAACCATCACACAGAGTTAGGTTAAAGGGTTCAACAGAAAGTACTCTAGAGATCGCCATCAGATATTAAGCTCTGGACATTCTAGGCATGAAAAGCCCACCATCCTTGTAGCATCCCTTGATGTTATGTGAGGTACTGCGGCATCTGATTTGCGTTCTGCCCCTCCCACTGCAATTTTCCAAAACCTCGTGAAATACATGGAGTCTTAGAAGTCACTGCCTCTCAACCCTGGGTGATCCAGCTGGTCACTGACTACCTCCCCACCAGTGAGTTCTGTCTTCCAGTTACATCCAGCTCTGGGCACATCCCTCCTGTACCCAGAGGCCCCCATCAACTTCGGTTGCTCCCATCTGGCCCACTCCCCACTCACCCAGCCCCCAGGAGGAAGGGAGCAGCAGGAAGCCTCCCCCACCTCTGAGAGTTAAGGTGCCATCTTATTTTCAGATTCCCTCTCTCACTTTTCTTTGTCTGTCCAGAAGCTCCTTACCTGTTCTCATGACTGCTCGGTAGGTCCCTAGAATCTTCTAATGTCCCAGCAGCAGAGCCTTGGGTCGTCACCTGGTTACACTTAAAGTAATTCCCATGGAGGAGATATTGTCGAATGGTCCATGCAGAGGTCCAAAGAGGTAAGTGTGGTGACATCCAACCTCCTCAGTATCTGTCCCTGCTTCTACTGGTTTCTCTTTCTTTGCTCAGAGTTCCCCAGATCAGCAGAAGAACTGTTTTAAGAAACAGACCTTCCAAGCAGACTCCCAGCTCCTAGTCTCCAGACCCAACAATATCAGACATCTTTCCCTCATCCTTCAGGACATACTGCTTCTTAAAGCTGAGGGGAGCATGAGGGTTCCTAACTCTGTGGTCAAACAGAGAGGTGCTGGATCCAGTTCCTTTGGCTCACAGTCAATACCTGTCCAGCCTGAACTGATGCATCACTGGCCACTATTGTCAAAGCTGCAAGCCCAGTGGGAAGGGAATGGTCCTTAGGGTCAAGGTCTTGGGTTCTGGGTGGCCTCAGCCATACCACTGACCCATCTGCCTCTCCTTTCCTCAGTGAAGTGAAGATAGCAGACTTAACATCTTGCTACAAATCATACAGTTGTTGTGGGGATCAAAAAGATGCTGGCAAAAGTAAGGAATACAGTGCCTTGGAAATGAAAACTAAAAAGACAGCGCAGTATCTTCACAGCTGCAGCACAATAATAATGCATGCTAAGACGCTTAAGTCATGTCCGACTCTATGTGACCCTATGGACTCTACCCTGCCAGGCTCTTCT
Source organism: Cervus elaphus (assembly GCF_910594005.1). Lineage (NCBI taxonomy): Eukaryota > Metazoa > Chordata > Mammalia > Artiodactyla > Cervidae > Cervus > Cervus elaphus. Next base: position 63,695,832 of record NC_057827.1, on the reverse strand, counting down.
GTCCATGGGATTCTCCAGGCAAGAATACTGGAATGGGTTGCCTTGCCCTCCTCCAGGGGATCTTCCTGACCCAGGGATCAAACCCATATCTTTCACATCCACCTGCATTGGCAGGCAGGTTCTTTACCACTAGCGCCACCTGCAAAATCCACAATAATAGTAGCAGTCACTTAAACTGCACTAGGATGTCCAGTCCCTGATCTAAGAACTTCACACACATTGACACATTTAATTCTCACAAGTCTTCTACTGGGGGTAGCATTATCCCCATTGTAGAGGTAAAAAGACTGAGGCCCCAGATGTTCTAGAGCATCCCCAAGGAACACAGTGAAAGTGAAGGTGAGACTAACACCCAGGCAGCCTGTCTCCAGGGTCCATATCCTCAGCTGTCCTCTCACCCTGCATCCCCCACTAGATTCCATCTTGCCTAGCATCTTACACAGACGATACCTCCAAATGTTTGTCAATGAAAGAAATGCTCAACATAAAAAAACATCCCAAGTTCTGAAAAGATATAAAGAATTGTAGCTTCTGCCAGTGCGTTACTCATAACAGGCTCTTGGTAAATATTTGTTGTGTGAATGAGTGAGTTACTCAGAGAGCAGCATTCCTCCATTTCTTTATTAGTGAAAACTGTGACATCTGAAATTTATCGCCATTGGAGTTTTTTTATGAAGAATTTTAGCAAGCCAGAGTCTTCATGATAACATGCGAATCGCACAGAGTCAGCCTGCCCGGCCAGCTGCTAGCTCTTCCTGATTCTGCAGCAAGACCACAGAGTCTCTGTTATTTTTCTGTTACATGATCCTATGTAAGACAACAGAGTGCTAAAAACCCTCCACTCTGGAGAACGAGGGGCCCGGCTTGTGTTTGGAAAATTGTTCTTGGACAACGCTTTAAATATTCTACGTCTCAATGTATGTTAGTGGTGTATCTTGTGAAGTCTTCCTAAATGCCTCTATGCTAAACTAATAAATTGATTTAACTTCATTTTTAAAAAGAAAAGCTTAGTAGTCTACTTTCTCCCAATAGATATTCTGAGCTCAGAATTCCGGTCACATCCCTTCATGGCAAATAGATGGGGAAACAATGGAAACTGTGACAGACTTTATTTTGGGGGCTCCAAAATCACTGCAAATGGTGATTGCAGCCATGAAATTTCACTTGCTCCTTGGAAGAAAAGCTCTGATCAACCTAGACAGCATATTAAAAAGCAGAGACATTACTTTACCAAAAAAGGTCTGTCTAGTTAAAGCTATGGTTTTTCCAGTAGTCATGTGTGGATGTGAGAGTTGGACTATAAAGAAAGCTGAGCACCCAAGAATTGATGCTTTTGAACTTTGATGTTGGAGAAGACTCTTGAGAGTTGCATGGACTGCAAGGAGATCCAACCAGTCAATCCTATAGGAAATCAGTCCTGAATGTTCATTGGAAGGACTGATACTGAAGCTGAAACTCCAGTACGTTGGCCACCTGATGCAAAGAACCGACTCATTGGAAAAGATCCTAATAGTGAGAAAGTTTGAAGGCGGGAGGAGAAGGGGTTGACAGAAGATGAGATGGTTGGATGGCATCACTGATGAGATGGACATGAGTTTGAGGAAGCTCCAGGAGTTGGTAATGGACAGGGAAGCCTGGCGTGCTGCAGTCCATGGGGTCACAAAGAGGTGGACGTGACTGAGCAATTGAACTGAACTGAACTAAAACCCAGAGGGGTGACCCTAATGCAGCTTGAATGGTAGGGAAAGGAACTCAAACCAACTCAACTTTGAGTGAGATGTGCTAGCCACTTTTGGATCCAGCAAGGAATGTTTGAACCCCTTTTAGAAAAGCCTGTGTTGATGGCTGTCAGGTGTCTCCTGGAAAGGGCACTTCTAGACCTTGACACCCATTCCATGGTTGACTACCTTCAACTGATAAAATCTTGGTCCAAGTTAACCAAGACACACCTATTTATAGAGTCCATCTTTGGCTCCCCCCTTGCTTAAAATGCAAGCTCCATCATCCTTTTGCTCCTCAGCGTTTCAGGTCTTTAAAACTAACCCTCACGTCCCTCCCATCCTACTTCTTCCAAGAGATTTCACATCCTTTTCCCTTAGTTGCTTTTCCTAGGAAAGAATTTAGAGTTTTCTTTGTCTCCTGCTCACACCAGCCTAAATATTCTTTGTCATCATCCCTTGTAAGAAGTGTCGTGACCTCCAGGAGTCTCACTGTGGGTCAATTCACAGAGTGGAGAATGAAATATCCAGCTCCTTTTATTCTGGCCAATATACAATCACTAATGCCATTTGAGACACCACTAGTTGAACCAGAAGTGGAGACCCCAAGGGTCAATTCAAAGATCTCCTTCCTATGCATTAATTGGTACCTGAAGTGAAGTCAAGTCACTCAGTCATGTCTGACTCTTTGCGACCCCATGGACTGTAGCCCACCAGGCTCCTCCATCCATGGAATTTTCTAGGCAAGAGTACTGGAGTGGGTTGCCATTTCCTCCTCCAGGGGATCTTCCCGACCCGGGGATCGAACCTGGATCTCCCGCATTGCAGGCAGTCGCTTTACCGTCTGAGCCACCAGAGAATCCCAATTGGTACCTGAGATGCTCAGTAAAACATTTTGCCTGAATTTGACTATGAAGATATTGATCTTTAACATAAATGGAGAAAACCAAACCCAGCAATGAATGGATTGATTTGACTGAATTAGAGGAAAATGCTAATGTATCAGCCTGTCTGAAGAATGGAGACACTGGTCCAAGTCTGAGCGTGGGTCAGCCCTCTTTTTCTGGAAAGTGTGTGTTTCAGGTTTTTTCGGCTGTAGAGTCTCCATTGTGACCATGCTGCCCTGCTGCTGTAGCATAAAGTCAGCCCTAGATTTGACGCAAACAAGTGGGCACGGCTGTGTGCCGACGCCGGTACACAGGTACACAGATTTCAAATTTCACAGGTACAAAAATTTGAATCCCATATAGTTTTCATGGGTCTTTCTGATTTCTTTTATCATTTAAGAATGCAACAAATAAACTTGTGGGCCATATAAAAATAGGCAGCAGGTCAGATTTATGCAACAGGCTATAACTGGCAGATCCCCTTGGAATCTTCTTTGAATCAGCAAAGCCAGTCTCAAAGAAGAGTGACCTGAGCTGGGTTCTAGCCCCAGTTCAGACTCTCTCTAGAGACCTCGAGCAAACCACTTCCTCCCAGGACCTTCCTTCCTCTATCAGAAAGTGAAGAGCTAGAACACCTTGGGCTCACGTCACCTTCTCCCCTTATCCAAAGGCTCTCAGATCTAAGAAGGGAGAGATTATTGGTAACAGAATGTTATCATGAAAAACATTGACCTTGAACTTCCCTGCCTATTCCAAGGGAGGTCGTGGTGGGGGAGGGCAATCACCCTGGAAACATTCAGACAGAAGGAAAGAAGGGACACATTCCTGCATAGAAGATGCAACGGTTCACCAAACAATAAAAGTAAAGGCTATCAAAAGTGCCCGAAGAAAACAGTGTCCCACTTGCCATTTCCAATAAAGAAAAAGAAAACCCATGCTTTTTCTTCAAAGCGAACTAAAAACAGCAGGATTAATATTGATGCAGCGATGAGAAAAAGCAAACAGACAGGCAGGGACAAGACTGCATCCAGCCTCCAAAACACATGTAAAGTTGGAGCTAAAATGTCATATGCATATGTAATTTATATGCAAAACTCTCCTCTAACAGGGCCCCTGACTGCCAAGTCTCCTTTTGCTACTTCCTCAATCCCCGCTGAAACGCTCTAATTTCATATGATCAGTCACCTACCAAGGGCAAGTCTGTCTCAGGAGCAGACTGAAACTTTCTTAAGGCCAGGGTATTAAATTCCTCTCGCACATCGCCCGCCTTCCCGGTATCTCAGCAGGTTTCGGCAGGAAGACCTATTTTTGCTCCTGTGCGGGCTCTGTCCCTGGCAGTGAGTGACTGGAACAGACTGCAGGCAGCTCTGCCAAGAATCTGAGGCTCTGTTGATGTGAGCCAACCTCAGACTAATAATTTTATATCTCAATATAAGCAAAAGAGTTCCATAAAAATAGACCGTTTTTAACAGGATGATATTCTGTGCTGAGTGAGGGCTGAAGGGAGCGGGTGCCATGCGAATATTCCTCCTATCTGTGGTACCTAACTTTAGCATCATCCATATGTCTATTTGTCTGATCGCTGAACTTGGGGGAAGAATGTTGAATGAGATGTGACTCTTCAGACTCCACGCCCGGGATCCTTCGGAGGTGAAATACCTATCAATGTGCGGATAACACTTCCTTCTTTGGAGTTCCCAGGAAACGGAAAACAAACAAACGCAAGGCTCAGACTACTATTCTTCACTAAACACACAGGAGACCACGTGCTTGCATTTCTGTTTGTAAATTAACAAGAGAAACAGTGATGCCGTGGAGGGTGAGGGTGGGAACGGCCTGGGAACTTTAAAGTTTCCTCTTTCAATGTTCAAAGTGGTGATAAAATTCACCAGGATCTCTCCGATGGCCAAATCCCACTGCATATAAGCCAACTCGCATGGTTTCTCTCTAGTAAGTTTCCCCAGGGGAAGCTGGGAGAGGTCCATCCCCGAGTGGAGCTCCAAGTCTGGATGCTACAGAGGAAGAAGCAGAAACCAAAGAATGGTCAGTCTTTTCTCTTGGTGGAAGAGGAAGCCCAAGAATCAGCCTCTGTAACCATCAAGGACCTACTACATGGCCCAGGGAACTCCGGTCAACATTCTTTGTTGCTGTTCAGTCGCTAGGTCATGTCCGAGTCTTTGCGACCCCATGGACTGCAGCGTTCCAGGCTTCTCTGTCCTCCAGTATCGCCTGGAGTTTGCTCAAGTTCCTGTCCATTGAGTCAGTGATGCTATCTAAACATCGCATCCTCTGCCACCCTCTTCTCCTTTGGTCTTCAACCTTTCCCAGCATCAAGGTCTTTTCCAATGAGTCAGCCCTTCACATCAGGTGGCCAGAGTACTGGAGCTTCAGCTTCAATCAATATTCTACGATAACTTAGATGGATAAAGAATCTGAAAAAGAATGAGTATATCTGTATGTACAAGTGAGTTACTTTGCTGTACACCTATCACTAACTCAACATTGTAAATCAAATATAATCCAATAAAGGTTAAAAAAAAAAAAAATAGAATCAGTCTCTGGAGAGCAAATCGGCTGCCCTGAATAGGTAGATGGACTAAAGGGAGGGGGTATCCTCTTTCCCGGCCTTGTGGATCAGTCAGAGGTCTCCAGAGAAGCTGAACCTTTACACACAAATTTATACAAAGAGATTTATTTTAAGGAACTGAGTCATGGAATTGTGGGCACTGGCAAGTCCAAAATCCACCAGGCAACTGGAAACATATCAGAAGCTGACCTTGAGAGACTGAGTTTGAAATCTATAGGGCAGGCCAGCAGGCTGATGCCAGTTAGGGCTGAAATCTTGAAGCAGAATTTCTCCTTCTTCTTCTGGAAGCCTCAGTTTGGGCTCTTAAGGCTTTCCCACAGCTTGGAGGAGGCCCACGCACATGGTGGAGGGTAATCGCCTTAAGACCACTGATTACAGATGTCAAGTGTATCTACAAAATACCTTCACAGCCGCACCTCCATTCATGTTTGATTAAATAACTGGCCGAGCCAAGTTGACACATAAAACTCCCCAGCACACCTTGTTTGAGGAAATGAAATTAGGCAAGGCTCGGGGAGAGGGTCTGTTCAGCCGGAAAGAAATGGGATGCACGTCTGAGATACGAGAGGGCACCTGTTCTGAGACTTGATCGGCAGAGGTGGCTGAGATCTCTCCATGTTCTAAGCACTGTTCTTGACTCGGGCTGTTGGAGGCGGAGCACTGAGTGCCAGCAGAAGACAGACCAGGAGACAGCCGCTGACGAGCTGGATAAGGTGACTATAATGTTATCAGTCATTGTGTTTCCTGATAACAAATCATACCACTAGAAATGACCTCTCATATTTGCATAATACAGTTTCAATTTTAAAGTAGTTTTACAGCCACAATCTCTCTGAAACCTCACATCCCTGTAACACTGCAACAGGGTCTTAAAATAATGTTTTGACAAACTTATGGTTACCAAAGGGGAAAGGGAGGGGTGATAAATTGGGAATCTGAGATTAACAGATACACGCTGTAGATAAAATATATATATATGCAAAGTAGACAGCCAGTAAAGAACACCACAGGGAACTCTATTCGACATCCTGTAATAACCTGAATGGGAAAAGAATCTGAAAAAGAATAGATATCCGGGCTTCCCTGGTGGCTCAGAAGGGAAGGAATCTGCCTGCCATGCAGGAGACCTGGGTTTGATCCCTGGGTCAGGAAGATCCCCTGGAGAAGGGAACGGCTACCCACTCCAATATTCTGGCCTGGAGAATCCCATGAACAGAAGAGCCTGGCAGGCTATAGTCCATGGGATCACAGAGAGTAGGACACAACTGAATGACTAAGTACCCACAGCACAGCACATGTGTATAACTGAATCTGTTTGCTATATACCTGAAACTAACACAATATTGCAAATTAGTTATATTCCAATATAAAATAAATAATGTTTTCTAAAATAGTGTTTTGAAGTTGAAAAGCATCTCATTGGATGTAGTGAAGAACCTCAGGTTCTCTCACCTTGCATCTGGCATGGCCAGTGAGTGAGGAACAAGGGCTGAATACAAGCAAGTGTGCGTGCGTGCTCAGTCGTGTCTGACTCTTTGCGACCCCGTGGACTGTGGCCTGCCAGGTTCCTCTGTCCATGGGGTCCCCCACACAAGAATACCGGAATGGGTTGCCATTTCCTTCTCCAGCGGATCTTCCTGACCCAGGGATCAAACCCATCTTTCCTACATCTCCTGCACTGTAGGCAGTTTCTTTATCACTGGGCCACCTGGGAAGCCCAAGGCTGAATACAAGAGGCCAGATAGATGCAGGGTCCTCAGCCTCATCTGAACATCTTCCCCTGTTTTTTATATACGTGCATTCTTTGGATTTAGGTGAGGAATGAGAAGGAAAGAGCTGACATATTGGAGGTAGGGAGTGATAGTCACTTTGGGATTCTGGAAACATCCTGGGAATCCACATCTTTCTGGGAACACAAGTCCATATGTCCAGGACACCTACAGAATAGAAGCTAGACAGAGTTCCACAAGCATTTGCATAAAGCACAAATGCATTGTGTGGTAAATTTGCATGAGAAGTTAAATGTGATGATTGAAACACCTCATACTCATCTAGGAAATCTATGAAAAGAGATAGATAGAAAAGAAGGAAAAAGTCAAACAGTATTGACGCTCATTTCTTCTTTTTTCCTTCCTGGGCTAAAAGATGTAATCCTTCCTCTTATTTCATTGCGTTCTCTGAACTTGGTGATTAGACATTATGCGAAATGTGACCTTGACATTTTTCCTGAGATTTCTTCAAGTTAGGACCTGTCCCTCCCGAAAATGCATTAAACGACACAGCCAAGAGCAGCCATTCCAACTTGACTGCGGAAAGGCCACAGAGTAGGGAGAGGAAAATAGGATGCAGAAGCCGGAGATCTGAAGCAGAGCACCATCCTGGCCAGGGATGAGCTGTGCCCCCAGGGCGAGGCACATAGCCCAGAAAGCAGCGGGCACTGGTAGTGCTCACACTTGGAGTTCTGGAACAAGCCTGCCTGTGCTCCAAGACCTGTCCTAGCACTTGCCGGCTGTGTGATCTCAGGCTAATTTCTCCAGCTCTCTGATCCTCAACTTCTTATCTGTTAAGTGGAAAAGAGTTGGTGCCTCTGCCTGGCATCATAGTAATGGTGAGATCATCCCAAAACAAAGCTTGATGCAGAAGGTGTCCAGGAGTTAGTGGCTCTTTAGGTGGAAACAATTCCAGTAACACCTACTATACCTGTTTCCCAAATGTATTGGAGAATCAAAATTACATGATATAATGCTATATCGTGGCTGAACTTTGAAGACAGTATAACTAAGTGAAAGCAACCAGCCAGAAAAGACCACATAGTGTGGGATTCCATTTATATGAAAGGTTCAGAACAGGCAACCAACTCTTCAGAGATGGGGAGAATATTAAAAGTAAATTTGCGTGTATATGTTAATCCCAATCTCCCACTTTATCACCTACTATAAATAAAATATATAAAATAAGAGCTTCCCTTGTAGCTCAATTGGTAAAGAATCTGTCTGCAGGGCATTAGATCCCTGAGTCAGGAAGATCCCCTGGAGAAGGAAGTGGCAGCCCACTCCAGTATCCTTGCCTGGAAAATCTCATGGACAGAGGAGCCTGTTGGGCTGCAGTCCATGGGGTTGCAAAGAGTCAGGCATGACTGAGCGACTAACACTTACTTATATATAAAATAGATAATTAGTAAGGAGCGAACTCTATTCAATATTCTGTGGTGACCTATGTGGGAAAAGAAGCTGAAAAAGAATGCATGTATATATATATATATATATACATATATATATATATATATAAAATTCATTTTGCTATACACCCAAAACTAGCACAACATTGTAAATCAACTATACTTCAATACAAAAGCTTTTTCAAGTAGGTTAGTGACTTCCTAGAGCTGGAAGGTTGAGAAGGAATGGTGAGGAGGTGACTGCTGAAGGGTTTGGGGTTTTTGTGGGGTGATGAAAATATTTCAAAGTTGATAGCGATGATGGTTGCACTTCTGTGACTAACTAGTGACTCTGTGAATACACTAATAACCGTTGAATTGTGCTTCCCAGGTGACTCACGTAGTAAAGAATCTGCCTGCCACTGCAGGAAACTTAAGAGATGTGGGTTTGATCCCTGGGTTGGGAAGATCCTCTGGAGGACAAAATGGTAACCCACTCCAGTATTCTTACCTGGAGAATTCCATGGACAGAGGAGCCTGGGGGCGGGGGTTGGTTACAGTCCATGGGGTCCCAAAGAGTCAGACTGAGCACAAAGCCCAAGCACTGTACATTGTGAATAAATGGCCATTGGGAATGTGAATCGCGTTTCAAATTTTGAAAAGCAGAAAAGGAAAAATAATAGGTGATGTGAGTGAGGGCTAAGCAAATGCAAGCTAGGCAGTATCCAAGCAAGGGTCAGTTCTGATTCTCTGGATAGCATGTAATTGGACTGAGTCTCTGAGACCAGTGCAGACCAACTTCTTCCTGGGTAATGGTGGCAGTAGCATCTCCCACCCCGGCCCCAACAAGCCCTCTTCTCCCCTTTTCTGCCCCTTTTCCCAGCTGTTGCCAGGGATCTAGGCAGCTGTCCTGTTACCTCTAGCAACTGAGACAGGTTGACCTCAGCGACATCAGCCTGGTTCCACCCCCCACCCCACCCCCTAGCCTTCTGCCTGCCTGAAAGCTGCCAGGAAACCAGCATCTCAGCCAGCATCACCAGCATGAGGAGGGTACTGAGGGGTCATGGGTTAGGAAGCTAGAAACCTGGTCCCAGCGTTGTCTCCAACACCAGTGGGACCATGGTCTTGAAGCCACATATTGTGTGGCTGTTGGTTGATCGGTTGATTGATTTTTTGTATATGATAATGTTTGCACAGCTTAAGAAAACGTCCTGGGGAGAGCCTGCCCCTTGCTGGGCTAGCCAGTTCTTAAGGGTAGCAAAGAAGGTAGCCTAGAATATGCCTTTTGTATGTAAACTAACCTATCCAGAGCCCTGCCTTCTCTATTTGGTCTACACAGCCCAGGAGATAACAGTCCTCTATCTAATTTTCCCAGAGCCTGGTTCCAAGGTGAGAGCACCTCTCTGGCTGAGCCCACTGAAATGACTCACACTGCCCAGTCCTAAACTGGTCACCCTGGCCCATCCTCACCTTTCTTGCAGAAATCCCAATAAAGACCTCATCCTAAGTGCACTCTTGCCTCCCAGCTTCAGTTTCCTGACATCCCTGGTATTTTTCACTGTGGCCCTATGCGCCTCTGCACCCTAGGATCTGTGAGTGTAATAAACTAAACTCTGGGCTTTTTTCCTGAGCCTCTCTTGTATGTGTGTGTGCTCAGTCACTCAGTCGTGCCTGACTCTTTGTGACCCCATGGATCACAGTCCTCTAGGCTCCTCTGTCCATGGAATTTTCCAGGCAAGAGTACTGGAGTGGGTTGCCATTCCCTCCTCCAGGGGTTCTTCCTGACCCAAGGATCAAACCCATGTCTTATATTTCCTGCATAGGCAGGCAGATTTTTTATCACTGCACCAGAGCCACTCTTGATGATACCTGACTATCACCTAAAACAAAACAAAACGAAGCCATTCCCCCCACCAGGACCTCTGGTTTTTCCTTTCTGCTGAATGAAGTTTATCCTAGACAGTGAGATAGTGGTTCTCAATCTTTTATCTGACAAGATGCTTGGTGGGTCTGGGAGACCGTCTAGCAAAAAAGGTTTCCAGCAGACAGATGTGGAGTCCCAGCTTCAGAGCTAACTAGGAAACGATTTCCTCATCTCTAACATGGAGATAATAATACTGAACTATCTCATTGGATTCTATGTGCTAAGGTTAACAATTTATTGTGTCCTAAGCTCTTAGAATAAATTCTGGCATGTAAGGAACACTTATTAAATGTTAGCTAGCATAACAATTAAATATTAAAATGATTCCATATCATCTCATTTTGTCTCACATCCTAGAACTCATTTAACATCCTCAAGAACCTTATGAGTAGATTACTATTATTTTACAGATTTTAAAATTGAGACACAGAGAGGTTGAAAGATTTTTCCAAGGCCAGATAGTCAGTAAGTGATTAAAGTAGGAACCAAACCAGGTAATCTGGCTCCAGAGTCCACACTCTGAAGCTCACACTACACGCCTTTTGGTTCTTTGTGATATCTATGAACACATATGTATTCAACTGATGCTTTTGAACTGTGGTGCTGGAAAAGACTCTTGACAGTCCCCTGAACAGCAAGGAGAGCAAACTGGTCAATTCTAAAGGAAATCAGTCCTGAATATTCATTGGAAGGACTGATGCTGAAGCTGAAACTCCAATCCTTTGGCCACGTTATGCGAAGAGCTGACTCATTGGGAAAGACCCTGATGCTGGGAAAGATTGATGGCAGGAGGAAAAGGGGGTGAGTGACAGAGGATGAGATGGTAGGATGGCATCACTGACTCGATGAACATGAGTTTGAACAAACTCTGGAAAATGGTGAAGGACAGGGAAGCCTGGTGGGCTGTAGCCCATGTTGTCGCAAGGAGCTGGACATGACTTAGAGACTGAACAACAGCAATGAACATATGGGAGACAGACAAAGGGTGACTATGATCCATGTTGGGTTGGGTTCCGAGAACATTCCAGTCCTAGGCATTAGTTGTTGATCCACAGAGTGCGGAGATTTTTAGGCTGTTTTTGCCCCCTTAGCCTGGCTCCCCTCACCCCCCAGCATACTTCAAACACTCTTTCCTTCCTCAATTACTCCGTAAGTATCCATGCCATCAACGGGCAGCTGTAGTGATATTGGCCATTTTGGTTACTATGTGAGTGGACAACCGCAACGACTCTGAGTGTCTCTAGACAGAGGCCATATAAAATTGCACCAGATCTAATCCCAGGGATTTCTGGGTGAGCCAAGGAATTCCATCAGTGTCACCCTTTCCCCATTTCAGTTCCCTTACGTGGGAGACTGCCCCGACTTATTACATACACAAGAAGAAAGAGAGACCTAAGGTGGTTGTTCAAGTTCTGTTCTCTAGAGGGCCCTTGGAATGGAAAAAGAAAAAGGAAGTGGGAGCAAAACAAAGTGAAAAGTAATAGCAATAATAATAACTCCTATCTCTAACACTGATTGAGCACCTACTCTCTTCTGGCGTGTCACTATATAAATTAAGCCACAGAGGAGTCAACCAGGTCAAGACCCCCAGGAGGACTGGATCAAGCTGAACTTCCCCAATTTCTACTCCCCAATTCACCAAGCAGGCATACAGTCTACACACTTAAGATGAGCTGGGATAAGATGAGAGAACAAGAGTATTATTCTAGTAGGTATCTCTTCACTGTGAAGGAAAATCAAGAGTGGAGAATAAGTGCTAACACTTATAACCCATACAACACCTGATAACCTATTCCTGCTAATAATCCCTATCATGAAATCTTTCATAGTATATATTATAGACCTTTGAAAGAATTCATCTTGCCTCATCCCATCCCTCCATTCTCTATCTAAGCAAGAGCAGGAAAAAGATACTGGTCAACTTACTTATTATCTGCAAATAATCACTACTTAATTATGAAAAAAGAAAACTGGGTTTTAAGGTGGTTTGCAACATTTGAGCAAAACTCACTGGTGATATGACAAAACTTCCACTTGTGGCTATGATGGAATTACTGGTACTAGGCAATCTCTCTTGTTGGAAATGCCAATAAAACTGGGTAACGTTTATGAAACAGCTGTCTTCAGATATTGCACAAGAGTCACCAGAGGATCATGACTCCTGAGAGAAGGGAAATACTTGCAGTAAATGCCACAATTTCTTTGTCTTTCTGCCTGAAGGCATTTTATGGTCTATACATAGCACAAGAAGGTGCAGCCCAAAAAGACATAATAATGTTGCTGAATAGAGGAGACAGAGATTGGAGTTTGAGGCTGTTGTGGGCACTGGTATTTGGGGGACAGCATACCAAAGAGTAGGGAGTATCACAGACAAGGAAACTGAGGAATCTGTATAGAGATCCTTGTAAGTCTTTGGCCAGATACTAAGCTGTACGTATGGAGGAAAAACTCCATCATATGTGCTCAGTCACTCAGTCATGTCCGACTCTTCTGTGACCTCATGGACTGTGACCTGTCCTCTGTCCATGGGATTTTTCAGGCAAGAATACTAGAGTGGGTTGCCATTTCCTATTCCAGGTAACAACTAGTAGGAAACTGTAAGGTGAATAGAGATTTTGAAGATTGCACAGTGCTAGCAGATATTAACACTCTGAACAGCCAAAGTAGAAAGACCTCAGTAAACCCTTCAGACATTTAGCTGAAGTTCCAGAAAGATAGTGCACCACACCTGAGACACTGGGCTTCACTAACCCTTAAGTAAAATCTACATAAAACCCACAATAGCAAAGTTTAAAAACAAGCCTCAAAAGGATCAAGCTAATCCGTCAGTAAATTCACTGGTAGCCAAAACAAAACCCAGCAGTCTTTAAAGGAAGACAATAAAATCCAGATGTTCATCAAAGTAACAGCTGCAATATCTAGCATGAAATCAAAATTTACTAGACATGAGAAGAAGCAGAAAAATATAACCAATAACCAACAGAAAAAAAGTCAGTTGACACAGACCCAAATATGATAAAGATCTTGGAAGTAGCAGAAAATGAGAAACACCCATATATTTAAGCATTTAGTTGAAAAAATAGACACAATGAGGAAATAGATGGGAAATGTAAGTAGAGAAACAAACTATTTTTAAAAGAAGTAAATGGAAATTCTTGAACTGATATGCAAAATATCTGAATTGAAAATTTTGCTAGATGGTTTTATAGCAGAGTGGACAATACAATTAAAAAAAATAGTAAAAGTGAAGAAATGGCAGTAGAAACTGTTTAAGCTGGTAGAGAAAAATGTGATGGGGAAAAAATGAAAAAAACCTAAGTGACCTATGAACAGTACAAACTAATCTAATATCAGTACGGCTAGAATTCCCAAAAGAGAAGAGAGGTTGCAGTAGAAAAAATATTTGAAGATATAATGGCCCAAATTTTCTAAATTGGATTAATATATATATATATATCAACCCATACTTTAAGAAGTTCAGCGAATCCCAATCAGACTAAACCAAACCAACAACAATAATCATACTTCCAGGTACATCACAGTCAAACTGTTGAAAATAAAAGATAAAGAGAAAAATCCTTAAAAAAGCCAAAGGGAAAACTCATTACATAGAGAGGAACAATGGTAAGAGTGACTACCATCATGATCTAAAATAATGCAAACCAAAATAAAGTTGAACATCCTGAAAATTCTAGGGAAGAGGATAGATTTGATCTGTTTGGAATTCTGTGTCTACAAAAATATTCTTCAAAATGAAGGCAAAATAAAAACATATTCAGATAAACAAAATCTGAGAGAATGCATCACTAGCAGACCTGAGGCTCTAAGAATTGTTAACAAGACTTGTTTATGTTAAACAAAAATTATACCAAATGGAAGCCTGAATCTATCCAAAGGATAGACGAACCCAAGAAATGGTAAATATATGAATAATTTTTTAAGTTTTCTTGCTTCTTAATTTCTTTAAAAGATAATTATCTAAAGCAAAATTAATAACACTCTATTGTTAATTTGTAATTTGCAACATATGAAGAAGTACAATGTATGACAACAATAACACAAATTACAAAAAGAGAAAGGGAAAGTTTATTGTTACAATTATATTTAAAGTGGTATACTATTAATTTGTGACATACTGTGGTAAATTAAAGACACATATTATAATTCCTAGAGCAACAATTTTTTTAAATAACACAGAGAGGTATAGATTGAATCAAAATAAGAGGGAAAATGAAATACTAAAAAATACTCAAACCAAAAAGGAAACAGGAACAGAAAATAGATGGAACAATGGGAAAATGAATAGCAAGATGGCAGACTTAAACCCAACCACAGCAAAATTACATTAAATATAAAGTGAATATGTATTTCAAATATTGATAAAAGGCAGACATTTTTCAGACTGGAGTAAGAAACATTTAGACCTATTTGTATGCTTTTCACAAGAGATGCACTTTAAATCGAAAAGAAGAACATGCCCTAAGCATGGTGTTTCTGGGGGCCTCAGAAAATACAGAAAGTGAAAGTCGCTCAGTCGTGTCTGACTCTTAGTGATCCCCTGGACTTATACAGTCCATGGGATTCTCCAGGCCAGAATACTGGAGTGGGTAGCCTTTCCCTTCTCCAGGGGACCTTCCCAACCCAGGAATCAAACCCAGGTCTCCTGCACTGCCGGCGGATTCTTTACCAGCTGAGCTACCAGGGAAGCCAATCAGAGAACCGCCTAAACACGGCTGATGCAGACGGTCGGAAGGACAGGGTGCGGTAACTGGGCAGACAACAGAGCAGGAATCCGAAGAGGGTCTTCAGGTGAGCATCATGAGCCACGCTGGTGAGCTGGGATGGGACTAAGGTCCTTTCTGGAACCCAGCATGTAACCTACTCTGATTCTTAGCATGGCTGTAAACTCAAGTTTTTATTTGTTCACTTACTTTACTATTTCACAGAGAATTGGGGGCAATATATAAAAACATGTCTGTTTTTGTTTAGTCACTTAGTCATGTCTGACTCTTTTGTGACCCCATGGACTGTAGCCCACCAGGCTCCTCTGTCCATGGGATTCTCCAGGCAAGGATACTGGAATCGGCTGCCATGCCGTCCTCTAGGGGATCTTCCCAACCCAGAGAGCAAACCTGCATCTCTTCCATCTCCTGCACTGGCAGGCGTGTTCTTTACCACCAGGACCACCTGGGAAACCCACTACTTGGTGTACCTTCCACCAAAATAAGAGCTCCATGAAAGCAGGCATGTCCCTGCTCTGTTCACCGTGTCCACAACAAATGGTGCATAGTAGGCATTCAAAGCATAGTTCTTGAATGAATAAACTGTGTTCAAAAGTCATGTCACCCATACTCACTGCTCAAGAAATAAAAGCTGTGAGTCTTTCGACAACACCAATAGCAGTAACTTTAAAATGTGTCCTATACATCCCTCCGTCATTCCAGGTTTCTGTTTGGAACTATTTCTTTCATCATAACAACTCTTTCTTGGTGGCCTATGCTTGTTAATTAACATCATGAGTGACCTAACTTTTCCAGTTACAAAAGCAGAGCCCCACAGCATTCTAGGCTTACAGAAGGACCACAGGCCAAGGCTTTGACTTCATTCGTTTGCCTCTCTCAGGATAACAAGCTCGTAGAGGTCCCCACTTTCTATTAAACTGCCCCAAGGCCCACCGTAGAGTCATGGGGTTTACCTGAGGCTGGAGGCTGCATCTCAGCTGTTAAGCGATGCGTTATCTATTTATATATGCTGCCATTAAGTGGAAGGAGCTGGAATTAGAAAGAAGGTAAATAGGACATCTTGACTCTGAGTTACGTTTTCCTTAGCGCAATAGAAGCACCATTCATTCAATTCTTACTTCATTGACCGGTGATTTTCATTTTCTAATTTCAAGTAAAACCTTTCACAGCAGTCAAAGCGAGACGCTCCTGCATGTAACTTCACAGTTCATTTTAGCCGCATAGCTTAAAGACGTTCAGTTACCATAAGTCCTAAGTGGTAATTCCACTTTTCCAATTAGATTGTGGGAACGCACCAGATAAATGGCATTTTATCCCCCAAGCCATAGTCTCAGCCTAACCATCAAGGCTGGAACAATGAGCCACCAGAAGCTTTTCCCCATCGTTCTGCTCCAGAGCCATAACCTCCCCGCTTTAGGCCCTTCCAAACGAGCTATGCTTTGAGACACAGCAGCATTTTGGAAAGCTGACCCAAGTGGCTGGAAGAGTTTCATACCCACTATGATAAAGGCCTGGGCCAAGTATATCTGGGCTTGTTGTCGGCATCATCTAAAAGTTCATCTTCTCTAACCTTCTTCCTCATCCCCTCACCAGCACACACCCACCCCATCAACATCAGTACAAGTAGGGCATCAATGATGTAGAAAAAGCAATAGGCTGCATGGCAGTAGACATGAATTGGGCATGATGCTTTCGCACTGTGGTGCTGGAGAAGACTCTTGAGGGTCCTGTGGACTGCAAGGAGAACAAACCAGTCAATCCTAAGGGAAATGAACCTTTAATACTCATTGGAAGGACTGATGCTGAAGCTCCAATACTTTGGCCACCTGATGCGAAGAGCCAACTCATTGGAAAAGACCCTGATGCTGGGAAAGATCGAAGGCAAAAGGAGAGGAGGGTGGCAGAGGATGAGATGGTTGGATGGCATCACTGATTCAATGGCCTTGAACTTGGGCAAACTCCAGCAGATGGTGAGGGACAGGGAGGCCTGGTATGCTGCAGTCCTTGGGGTTGCAAAGATTGGACACGACCTAGCGACTAAACAAAAACAGACATGAATGCAGGCTCTAGTTCCACCATGGAACTTTGAGTCATCTCCTCCTTTTATGTGTTGGTTTTCTATATTCCTCAAATGGACAGACATAAGACATGGGTACCACATAGGGCTATGGGGACAGTGAAGTGACAGGACATGTGAAAGCATCTTGAAAACACGAGGTGAGAAGGCAACCTGGTGAGGGGCAAGAGCTTGGCCCTGAGGACTCGGTTGACCTCTGAGTGCCATTTCATCCCATGTCGTTTCTCCAGTGCCACTGAGACTTTGGTTCTGCAAGGGCAAGATGGTGATAGTCATCCTTGTCCTCAGTATCTCCGCTGTCTGCTGCCTAGACTAAGTGACATTTGTATGTGAAATAACATTAAAAACAAATGGCATGTGAATACACTATGGTTGTGTCAATATTGGCTTCCCTGGAGGCTCAGCAGGCAAAGAATCCATCTGCAATGCAGGAGCCCCAAGAGATGTGGGTTCAGTCCCTTGGTGGGGAAGATCCCCTAGAGGAGGGCATGGCAACCCACTCCGGTATTCTCACCTGGAGAATCCCAAAGACAGAGGAGCCTGGCGGGTTACAGTCCATGGGGTCGCAAAGAGTCAGACAGGACTGAGCGACTGAACTGAACTGAAGGGAAAATGTCGAGGCTGAAGCCCCCACCGCCCCCCCAAGGCCATGGTCCCCTCTCCGGACCCCTCTGCCTTAGGCACACATTTGATGGCACTGCTCAGAGTCTCAGTTCTGACTGCACTCTGGGATACAAAGGAACATTCTGGAAAGACAACTCTTTAAAGGGTGAGGGTCTCCTGGCTGCTCGGAGGACAAAGGGGAGGGGGCTGGGCAGGGAGGGGAACCCGGGGACAAGAGGCAGGCGTCCCGCAGGCCGGAACTGCTTCTGTCTCCGTTTGATTTAGGGGGCAGCCCACTGGAGGCTGGGCCCAGGGACACCATGGCAGTCATCATGCACTGCGGCATGAACGCTTATCAGTATGCAAATCAGCATCGGAGATGGACCCTCCTCCATCAGCCCGGTCACTGGTCGCCCTTGGGGATGATAACGGGATGCTCTGCTCAGGCAGAGGGGATCTGTGCTGAGGAGGTGATGCAGAGACAGCCGGAGTCCTCCCCTTCTCCCAGCCCAGGGTGAGCCCAGTGGCCAGGTCGGGGGTGCAGCAGGGAGCATTTAGGGCTCTGTGCTGTCTGGAAGGCAGGGGCCAGGAAGAACCCTGCATGACTCTCAGCCTCTCGAATTTGGCAAGAGCCACACATACAGAGAGGGCCTCTCAGGTGGCACTAGGGGTGAAGAACCCGACTGCTGATGCAGAAGACATAAGAAACGTGGATTCCATCCCTGGATCGGGAAGATCCCCTGGAGGAGGGCATGGCAACCCACTCCAGTATTCTTGCCTGGAGAGTCCCATGGACAGAGGAGCTTGGCAGGCTACCGTCCACGGGGTCGCAAAGAGTCAGACACGACTGAATTGACTTAACACACATGCGAAGATACAGAGTAGCGGACTCAGGCCAGAGCTGGTGGGCACGCGGGTGCCCGGGGAAGGGCAGACAGCTCTTCCTGCTCCGCCCTCACGACTTGATGGTATGATTCCAAAGCAGGAGAGGTTGGACCACACCTTGGGGACTGAGGAGGCCAAGTAGAGGCCCACCAGCAGGCAGCTTGCCTCACCAGCTACCGTGCCAAGCCACGGGGCGATGGGGAACCTGGGGGAAGAGGGGAGGGGATGCCCAGGTTCTGCCAAGAGCTGGCGACTTCGGAGGGGTGAGAGTCTGCACCCGACGAGGGCCAGCGTGAGGTGGCCCTGCACCTCCTCACCCTTCATCGGAAAGGGAGGGGGTGCTGCCCGAGGGGAGGGTGGGCAGCAGCACCTGGACCCCAGCACCTGGGGCCCCGGACTCTGGAGGTTGTCAGGGGCCTTGCTGTACTCAGCTCACAGGGAGAAGAAGGCTGCATGCAGAACTTTGGGGCTGCATCCAAACACCCCCAAAGTCACAGTGGCCTGAGAGTCAGGGAGACATTCATAGCCCCTAAGACGAAAGGGGTTGACCAGTTCTCAGTTTGCTGACAATCCTGAGCTGGCATTGGCTGGGGCTGGTCTTCCAGCTGGGCACCCAGGAGGACAGTGGTCCCCGAAGCCTCATCTTCCAGGGGCCACAGCCTATTCTCAGCATCTCAACCCCCACATCACACTCTCAGGGAGCCTCCTGACATCCCAGCCAGACCAGCTCGCCAGCTCCAAGCTCCCCAGCTCATTGAAATTACAGGCTCATGAGATAAAATTCACATACCATAAAATCCACCATTTTAACCATTTCACAGTGTACAAGCCAGTGGCTGTTAGTACATACACATGGTCATGCAACCATTCCCACCATCCAGTTCCAGAACGTTCATCTCCCCAAAGAGAAACCCGTGAGCAGTCTCTCCCTTTCCGCACCCTCCCCAGCCCCTGTAACCAGGAATCTGCTTTCTGTCTCAGGGATTCCTGGACATTTCGTTTCTACTGAATCACAGTGTGTGGTTCCTGCTTTTCTCCCTCGGCACAGGGCTCTCAGGGTTCATCCGTGCTGGAGCCTGGATCCGCGTTCATTCCCTTGTTTTGGCTAAAGAGCATCCCGTTGTGTGGATATATGCTTCTTTGTTTACCTATTGATCGGTGCTGGACATCTGAGTTGTTTCCACATTTTGCCTCCTGTGACTCCAGCTCCAAGGAACACTTGTGGGCAAGTGTTGGTCTGAGCACAGGTCCTCAAGATTTGGGCTGGATCCTCCTTGAAGAAGAATCCCTGGGTCACACAGAAGCTCTGTGTTTAACTTGTGGAAGAACTACCCAGCTATTCCACGGTGGCGGAGAACTTATTTTTTAAATAGCGCTTGCCGTCATGTGTAACACACATTTAACTGTGATCAATATCCGTCTCGCTTCGGGAGAATACAAGCTCCATGGGGTAGGGACCGTCTAAATCTGTTTGATTTCTGCCTCTCTAGCATCTAACACAGTGCGCCCAGGATGGGTGCCAATCAAAACTCATGGAGATGCGGGAGGAAGGGGAAGGGGCAGGGGGAGAGGGAAGGAAGAAGAAGGGAAGGAAGAGGGTGGGAAGGAAGAAGAAAGTAAAGAGGGAGGGGACAGAGGGAAGGGTTAGAGGGAAGGAGGGAGGGAGAGAGAATTATTTGCAGAAACAGCCACAGTCATTCCGTTTCCTCCATCCACTCCACCTTGCATCTTCCCACCAAGAGGTGGAATCTCTCGGGGTCATGATCACTTGAGTCAGGTAGGCCTTGCGACTCGCTCTGACCACTAGAATGAGCTGGGGGTGACCGTGCACCCGTTCTAAGCTTTGGCTTCAACAGGCTGGGGTGCTTACATCCTGTCCCCCTACGCAACTGCATCGTGGACAGGCCAGGGCCAGCCGAATGGGTGGAAACCTGTGGCTCATCCACCTCCATCACTCCAGTCCGTAGCCAGATATGGCAGAGCCATCCTAGACAACCCACCAGCCTCCCCAGCCCCACTGCTGATAGACCAGCTGACCACCAAGGATCCCAGCACATGAGGTCAGCAGAGACTGACCCAAGCCAGCAGAACAACTCAGATGACCCATGAACTTCTGAGCCCTAATAAATGCAGATTATTTTGAGCCAGACTCATCGGAAAAGACCCTGATGCTGGGAAAGGTTGAGGGCATGAGGAGAAGGGGACAACAGAGGGTGAGATGGTTGGATGGCATCAGTGACTCTATCCACATGAGCTTGGGCAAACTCCGGGAGATAATGAAGGACAGGGAAGCCTGGCATGCTGCAGTAATCTATGAGGTCACAAAGAGAGGGACACAACCGAGCGACTGAAAAACAAGAAGATTTAGGGGTGGTCTGTTACTTAGCAAATAGTAGACACAGACATTTTTCTTGAAAATGCACCGGTGTTCATACATCCCCTCACTTTTAAGGCCTCCTCCCAATCTCCAGTCTCCTCTGAGTCCTATCTATTGCTCGCTGTTCCATTTAGTCCCCCTCGTCCCGGCAGCCTTCCCTGACTTCCCCAGCTCACACTGCACTTTTCTAAACTCCTACAGTACCCAGTGGCCTAGGCCCCTGTCCAAACTCGCTCCCAAGCTGTCTTGGTTTGTGTTTTAAGGTGATGGATGAGCCACTGGCTTTAAACTCTGAGAGGGCCAGGAACTGAGTTCTCTCTCATTTAAACATGACCCGGAGTCCTAAAGGTTGAGTTTGAATTTGGCCTCCTTCCCCCTCGCCTTAAGGAGGTTGTACCTCTGTATTTGGGTACAAAGAACTCTGGGAAGCAGAAGGTCTGGGTTTAAATCTTGGCTCTGCCCCTTCCTACCTGGGGACATCAGTTTACTCACATGATGACTTGGGTTCTCTGTCTGCTGTATGTCTGAGCTCACTCAGTCGTGTCTGACTCTCTGCGACTCCATGGACTGTAGCCCTCCAGGCTCCACTGTCCAGGGAATTTTCCAGGCAAGAATACCAAAGACGTTTGCCGTTTCCTCCTCCAGGGGATCTTCCCGACCCAGGGATGGAACCCATGTCTCTTGCACCTCCTGCATTGGCAGGCAGATTCTTTATCACGGCACCACCTGGGAAGCCCTCTCCCAGAGTGCCCTGCCGTCTAGATGGGTTTGCATATTAATATACAGCAAGAGAGAAGCTCTGAACAGATGGAAGTCTTTGTTCTCAGCCTCCCATCACTTCCTCTGCCACTTTGACCTGACTTCTCGGTAAAATTGTCTTGCAAGAGAAGGCAGGAGCAGGGGGCCGGTGGCGCAATGGATAACGCGTCTGACTATGGATCAGAAGAGAAGGCAGGAGCCACAAACCCTGGCCCCACACACACCAGTTATCCTGGGCACCAAGGCACAGGGGAGGAGAAAGCGTACCTGGAACTGCAAGGGCTGCAGACACCCAGGCCTCTGCCCTGCAGGATGGCCAACCTTCCAGTGGGCACTTTGCCATCTGCTGCTTCCAAGCCTCTCACCTGGGGAGGCCAGTTCACTTAGTCTGCATGGGCCCCAGGCACAGATATCATGAAAAGCGCCCAGAGTTGAGAAGCACAGCTTCAGAGCAAGCATTGCTTCACCAATGCATTCCTTGTTTCATTGGTCAAATATTTATTGAGCGTGTCCCATACGCCATCAAGTGTAGGTGTAGGAATCCCAACCTGCAAAAAAGTGAAAAGTCCGTGATAGATGCTCAATAAATATCCATGAAGGGAGGGGAGGATGGAGGAAGAAAGGAAGGAAGGAATGTGGAAAGGAAGGAAAGAGGGAAAGAAGGAAAAAAAGGAGGGAGGGAGAAGAGATGAGAAGGAGGGGGAGCAAGGGAGGAAGGAAGGAAGCCTCTATGATCAGAGAAGTCAAGCTCCTTGCTGGCGAGGAGTAGCAATGTCAGAATCTCCTGGTGCCAAGTCAATATTCTTTCTGGGGTACCTGCCGCAAGAAGTGCCTCACCTCTTCTGTAGGACAATTGCTACCTTTTCCTTCCTTCCAACCATCGTGCTCATAAGAGCTTTCCATGCACAATCCCATTTAATCCTCCCTGCTGTAGACAGAATGTCTGTGTCCCTCTCAAAGTCGTATGTCAAAATCCTAACCCACCATGTGTTGGTATTAGGAGGTGGGGCCTTTGGGGGATGATCAGGTCATGATGTGGGGGGGATCCTCATGAATGGGATTAGTGCCCTTATCTAAGAGACCCTGGAGAGCTCTCATGTCCCCTCGCATGTGAGGACACAGCAAGAAGATAGCCACCTATGACCAAGGAAGTGGACACCAAATCTGCTGGTGCCTTCATCTCGGACTCCAGCCTCCAGAACCATGAGAAATAAATGTCGGTTGCTTCCAACACCCCCAGTCTGTGCTGTTCTTTTATAGCCACTGGAGTTGGCTAAGATCATCCAGAAAGTGAATTGTTAGTGGCTTAGTCGTGTCCAACTCTTTGCGACCTCATGGACTGTAGCCCACCAGGCTCCTCTGTCCATAGGACTCTCCAGACAAGAATACTGGAGTGGGTTGCCATTCCCTTCCCCTGGGGATCTTCCTGACCCTGGGATTAAACTCAGGTCTTCAGCTTTGCAGGCAGATTCTTTACCATCTGAGCCACCAGGGAAGCCCAAAATAGAAAGGTGGCTTTAAGAATACTGGAGTGGGTTGCCATTCCCTTCTCCAGGGGGATGTTCCTGACCCAAAGATCAAAACTGGGTGTCCTGCATTGCAGGTGGATTCTTCACCATCTGAGCCACAAGGCAAGAGCTCTTATATCTAGAAGTGGGTGTTGTTATCCGCTTGTAGGGCCCAGGAAATGAAGCTTCCAGAAAATAGTCTACCTGGACCACCCTGAGAAGTGGGGGCTCCTGGAGGAAGGGTGAGTGTGTTTCCCTGTAGTCCAAGGCTGCACAGTTTCCCTTGCACAGACATCTTCTTCGTCGTGGCTTGCTACCTTATTATCTTTGAGATCCCAGCAACTTGCACCCTGTCTGGCCACAGACACGCACTTACTAAGTCTTGGCTGAACTTGGCTAGCACTTCCCACTACTGATCATTATATATCATTGGGGTTTTGCTTCACACTGATCTCTCTGTCACCAGCCTTTAAATCCCACATGGACAAGGAACAACTCTGTCTTCTATACCTGGTGCATCCAGCATCTGCCCACCAGGCCCCCAGCAGACAGTTGTTGAATGGATGGACGCGTGGCTCCACGGAGACTGGGATGTAAAGGCTGAACATGGGCCATATCTGCTGTTGGACTCAATAGCTGCCTTCAGCCACCATAGAAATCGAGGCCCCCCAAGTAAAGGAGTAACAGAGACCCCCCCGAGGGCAGAGACCTCCTGCCACAGCCAGATAGGAATCAGGGCTGGAAGCAGAAATGGCTTTCCTGGTTCTGGGTGTCACTCTAGACACCCAGGATATTGGCAACCAGGCAGCTCACTCCTACCTCGAGAGCAAGCACTCCCTGGCTCCAGGATGTGGCCCACACTGTTTGTATTAAATGTTCTTTGCCCTTTATTCACCAGGTTTCAAGGTTAAACTTAAGTCCGTGGAGAGACAAATGCACTAACCAATGGACACCCTCTCCTTGTCCTTTTCATGGAGATTACAGGTAAGTGACCCTCCCCGGCACAAAAAGCTGTTGCCATGGGAACCACATCCGATGCCAACTTGACAACAAGTGACATTCAAACCAAGAGGGACGTTGACCTCACCCCATTACACACACACACACTTAATTGCCAGGGGAAAAGGTACAAAAGAGTGTCCTTTCCGTTACCTAAAGCACTGGTCTATTCATATTCATTAAACGAGAATGACAAAGACATAACTTTCATTACAGTTTTCTACCAGAGTTGGGGGGCGGGATCAGAGGAGGGCTGGGGAGTGTCCTTGTTCTAAGCCTCCTCCTTGGAGCCCGGCAGGCGAGAGCAGGCAGTCCTTCTCATTGTCAGCCCTGGGTGTGTAAAGAAACAGCTTCCGCAAAATCAGACCATCCCTAATCAACACAAAAAACCGGCCTAGTTACTTCTCTCCTGTTATCCCGTCCAATCACCCAGCGCTTTTGCCCAGGAATCCTATGTGGCCTGGACAGGGGGCTGTACTATTTCCTAGGGCCCTTGAGCAAGCCTGGTTTTTACAAAAGCTAAAAAGAAACCAAAAGGAGAAGATTTTTGTGACACCTGAGAATAATAGGAACTGTCCATTTCCGTGTCCATCAATAAGGAATTCGTTAGACACAGCAGGCCCATGCATCTCTGCGTGGCCCATGACCCCTTCTGCCCTGTGACCAAGCAGGGAGACCCCTTGTGATTTCCAGAGGCCCCCAGAAACAGTTCAATTTTAAAATCAGAAGAAAAGCATAAGTATAAAAATAATGAATCCAGCCTGGGCTATATTCATCTTGATATCCACGCGGTTGTAAAATGTAAGTTTTAACATTTCCTTGTGGAGGAGAAGACCCAAGAGGCCAAAGTGCCTGGGGCTCATGGAGATCTTAATGAGACCCTAGTGCAAGCTTCTTGTTTCTGCTTTCTGCCTCTTTACAGAAGAAGGCACCCGGCACCCGGCCCAGTAAATCAGTCTTCAGCTGGGACTCCAGAAACCAAGGCCATGGCCCATCTCTGACACCCTGGTTGACTTGGAGGAACTGGCTTGCCCTCTCTGGCCGTCTGAGAATGGATCCCTACCCCAGCAGTGCGCTGGTGAACTTTGACACGTGACTGGATCTGGGCAAAAGTGGGTGATGACGGTCCCACCTTACTGGGCTGGGGTGAGGCTGGGTCAGGATGACCTGCCAAGACTCAGTGGGGACCTGGCACTTATAGAGCAGTTAATCTGTGGAACCCAAGAAGCGTGACAAGCCCCTGCTTTGGGCAGGACCCAGAGATAGACCCTCTTATCCATTTGGAAAGCCTGTCTCCTAAAGGGATGGGGACCGGGAAATCCTTCCACGTAGGGAAAGACCCCAGAAGATCCCCAGTAGCTCCACAGGTTCAGGGGGACACCCCTGGGTTGTGGGAACCCCACATCCTCACCCCCCACATCGCGCAGCCCCGCGGTGCCGCCCCGGGACTATGCAAGGTCTTCTTGCATCCGGAAGGCTCGCCTTGTAATCTCTACATAACCTTTGCAAGGAGCCTGCATATTTCACCCTTCCCAGCGAGCACTCCCATTTTTTTTTGTCATTCCAATTTCATTTCCTGGGCTGTGTGGACTGCGGGCTCAGCAGTCGCTCGGTCTGAAGTGACTCCTGGGACCTCCTCACTGTTCTATATGCAAATGGCCTCGCACCTGGGCAGCCGAGCGGGCGCGCAGACAGTTTAGTTATGCAAATCTGATTGATCGAGAGCATATTGCCGGAGCGCACTGGCAGCTATATTTCACTGGCTAAATTCCCGAAGAAGGGGGGGAAAAATTAAATGCCAGGCATTTTGATGCATATTCCCTCTCAACCCCTGTAGTGCAATAGTGTTTATTTCCGAGTGTGTTGAACACTCGGGTTACACGTTGCTAATGCAATTTTTGCGTGCGGGGTGCATTAGTGCTGGATTAACAGAAGGCTTGTTTTTGGTGTAAAAAAAAAGGCCCGTTGCTGTGATGTCACAGGCACAATAGGTCTGTCAGTTTATTTGAGATAATTCCCCAGGCAAATACAGTAAAAGACGGTGTTAAAAATAATTAGGTCCTTCCGCCTCTGAAAACTCGCCCAAGTGGAGGGAGTAGTGTGTAAGTTACGTAAGTTAGGCAGACTTGAGTCTCTTCTGCAACAAAGGGTGAGATAAACCACTGATTAAACCACTGGAATAAAGACGCTGATTACGCATGGTCATCCTGGGTCGAAGGAAGTTGTCTATTTCCCAAACCCAGGGTTTGAAGACAGAGATTGAGCAGCAGCGGCAACCTTGGAGGAAATCTTTTTATAAATTTTTTTTAAAAAACTCAAATCTACCTGAATCTGCTTCAAATAATAAATTCTGCCTGACACATTGCATTCATACATGTTGACATCTGTAACTCTCCAGGCTTGGGAAGCCTGGCTGGCTGGTTTTTCAGCTTCTCCTTATTGATTTATAATCACTGATAAATAAGCTACACCTACCTGGCAGACTGTTGTTGCAGAAGGAAAAAGAAAGATATTTTTGCTGGAGCCTTTCTCCACCACCCCACTGCCACCCACGGATCAAAATTAAAAAATAAATCAATGTTGGGGGGGGAGGGGAAGGTGATGGGGGCGGGGAGCAGAAAGAGAAGAAGAGGAAATTTCTCCCTGCTTCTCTGGCATTATTCATGGGGCTCCACAAAGCAGGTCTTGAATGGCAAACCCCTGAGAGAAGAGAAGGTGGAGGGTGCAACTTGACTCAGGAGTTAAACTCACTGTGCAGAACGGCATTAAGGCAAAGACAGCAATGCAAGTCGTCCTTCACTCACTCGCTGACGTCCATCACATTACCCTTCGCAGGCGCCCTAGGACCACGTAATTATGCGTGTGTACATGGGCATTGAGCAGTTACCAGGTACCCATGTGGACACATCCTGCACACACGGGTATTCACACGCAAAATGCTTGTTGTTGTTTAGTCCCTAAGTTGTGTCCGACTCTTTGCGACCCCATGGACAGTAGCCCGTCAGGTTCCTCTGCCCGTGGAATCTCTTAGGCAAGAATATTGCAGTGGGTTGTCATTGCCTTCTCCAGGGGATCTTCCCCACCTGGGGATCGAACCCACGTCTCCTCCTTGTCAGGAGGAAGAGTGCCTCAGTTCTTTATCACTGAACCACTTTGTATTGGCTGCAAAAAAGGCGGGCAGGGGAAGAAGATTGAAAGGCTTACTTGTGGCCAGGTTTTGTCTCTGGTGGGACAGTACAGATCCTTTGTTTGCCCCAAATTCCTGTTTTCTCACTGCCTGGCATTCCACACACACACTCACATGCACACATGCATATGCACACACCCACATACACAGGTTATCACACGTCTGTGTGCACCCGTGCACACCACACCTATACATACCCCCTCATGCTCACATACTACAGATGTGCACACATTTGCCAACGCAAGTGCATGCACACACACACACACATGGGCACCTGTGTACCCAGATGTACACACACCTTTTTTAAAAAAACCAGCCATCTATCTGACAGGCAAAGCCCATTCAGAGGGTCAGAAGTGAAGAGCCTGGGAAAGGTCAGGTTTAATCTCTCCCCACATTGGCCCTGCCCGCCCCTCCCACCGCCGACTAACAAAAGGGCCTCGGCACTGTGACTGACAGAATTCTTAATTGTATCCACTCACTCATGACAATTTGATTAAAATATTACGCCAAAGTCTCACCCCCTGTTTGCTTCGATCCTCCAAATCTAATTTTGAATTTTCAGAAAGGAGATTACCTCCACAAGCATGACTGGGATGCTATTAACTTCTACTTAATCTTTATTACTGATGTGAATTTAACATATGTACGGCTTCGCTCTGCTCCTGTTGTTTGCCTCTCGAAAGTAACGTCTAGGAGATATACCAGGGACAGGCATTCATTTTCACTCTGCTATTCGGTCCCGGGGCCAGCTGTCTCCCATCTCCACGGCAGGACCAGAGCAGGCCTTCCACTCCCTCCCAAAGACCATCTCTGGGCAGCCGAACCCGGGGCCGGCCATTCTGTAGAGCTCCAGGTTTTGTAAAACAGGAAACAAGAGGCTAGCAGGCCTCCCCTCTCTGCGTGGATGAAAATTAGCAGATTTTGATGAGCATCAGCGTGGTAAGGGCCAGTGGGTCTTGAACTCTCCAAAGAGTGGGTCTCACAGTCCAGATACTTGTTTCTAAGTCTCTCCGGAGCAGAGCTCACCCTTGTCTCCCTGGCCACGAAAGAAAAACAAATCAACAAAGAAACAAAATTAAAATTAAAACATTAACAATGAGGCTTTGATTTTTAAAGGATTTCTCTTTTTTTTTTTCCTTCCACTTTTAGTTTGTTTTTGAAAATTTTTAATGTTGACCATCTTAAGGTCTTTACTGAATTTGTTACAACATTGCTTCTGTTCTATGTTTTGGCTTTTTGGTCGAAGAGTTATGTGGAATCTTAGCTCTGCAACCAGGGATCGATCAAACCCACACTCCCTGCATTAGAAGGCAAAGTCTTAACCACTGGACTGCCAGGGAAGCCCCTCTTCCTCCTTTTTAGATGTATGTTTGTTCTTAATTTTGTTTCTCATAGTATATGAGTATGTGTGGGATATCATCAAGGTTTGGAGAACCGTAGCAAAATCTGGCATTCCTAGCAACTGTTTCACAGAGGGGTTGGCTGGAAGGGGACAAAGGTCACCAGGGCGCAAAGGAAGCTTCTTCTACTCTGCTCCTTACTCAATGTAATGAGTAAAATTGTGTCCCCCACAAATTCATGTGTTGAAGTCCTAGCCCCCAGGACTCCAGAAGTGGCCTTTGGAAATCGGCTGGTTGTAGGTGTAATTAGCTAGATTTGGATGAGCCAACCTGGGCTAGGGTGGACCCTCATCAGATGTGACCGGCATCCTTACAAAAGGGAGAAATGTGGTTACAGGCAGGGACCACGAGGGGAACACTGTGTGAAGATCCGAGGTAAACCGACACAGGGCTGGAAACTGCCAGGAACTTGAAGCGGGGAGAGCACATCCTCCCCTAGGGCCTGCAGAAGGGTGTGCTCTCAGACCTTTGAGACAGTGCACATTCTGAGTGTATAGTCTGAGCCGCTCAGTTTATAGTGCTTTGTGACAACAGCCCTCAGAAGCTAATGCCCCATCCACTCCTATATGCTTAAGTCAGGTTCCTCAGTGTGGCTCTTGGGATCTTAAAAAAAATACATTTATTTTGACTCCCATAAGAATGGATGTTTTAGAACTGTGGTGCTAAAGAATACTCTGGAGGGTCCCTTGGACAGCAAGGAGATCACACGGGTCAATCCTAAAGGAAATCAACCCTGAATATTCATTGGAAGGACTGATGCTAAAGCTGAAACTCCAGTCCTTCGGCCACCTGATGGGAAGAGCTGACTCATTAGAAAAGACCCTGATGCTGGGAAAGATTGAAGGCGGGAGGAGAAGGGGACGGCAGAGGGTGAGATGGTTGGAAGGCATCACCAACTCGATGGACATGAGTTTGAGCAAGCTCCGGGAGAGAGTGAAGGACGGAAGAGACGCGTGCTGCAGGCCACGGGGTCACAGAGAGTCGGGCACGACTTAGCGGCTGAACAACAACAGCGACAATTACAAGCCTGACTTCGTGTGTACATTGCCTCCGAGTCGGGAGGACCCTGCCAGGAAGGATGGAGCCAGGCACTCAGCCTATGTTCTCAGGCGCCTGAATCTGTGCCTCTGATCTGCCTCTTTCCAAGCAGTGAACCAGGGGAGTCTTTCCCCGGCCCTTGCCTGCTGTGTTCCCCCCTGAAAACGAGGATGGAAGGCTTGCCCTGCCCTCGTCAGGTGGCCACGGTGAAGGCGAGCAGGCGCCCCCGATCCATTCTGAGCATTAACATTTTGTCCACTGTGTCCACGCATCGCCCACAAACTATTTGCTAGACACTGGGCTCTCAGACACAGGGTCTCAGAGAAGCCCCAGATGTGTTCTTGTCCATCAGGAGGTCACAGTTTGGGACCAAAGAGACCTGTAAGCCAATCAACACTCGAGAGAGAGAGCAAGGGACCTAAAGCCTCAGCACAGGGCTCGGGGGGCTCCAGGGAGACAAAGGGATCCTTCCCCGGGAGAGCTGGGTGGCTTCAGGAAGGAGGAGAGTGTCCCGGGCGGAGGAGGGTTGTCAGTGGACAGGACGAGTGCTTCCAGCCAAGGGTGGGACAGCAGAGCGGGGAGGGGAGGCCAGAAAGGGAAGCACCTGGAAACAGAGGTGTGAGTCATCAGGGGCAGGGACTTGGGACCCCAGAATGCAGAGACGGTGCCTGGCTCCATCACTGTCAGATCCTCAACCCTAGAACAGCGCCAGGCACACGGTTGGGGTTCACGAAATGTTTGCAGGGTGAATGAATGAATACAGCAGTGGGGGCAGGATGACCAGGAACGATGCTAGAGGAACAGGCAGAGGTTAAACCTCCACAACCTTTGGGGGCTCTGGAAAGGAGCTACCGCTGAGCCCCTGGCAGGACTTGGTGTCATCCTGATCATGGCAGGAAACAGGTGGACCCTTAAGTGATTCATTTGTAAAGCCTTTGATTAAGAGATGCCTTAGAAAAGTGCAGGCAGGAAGACCAAGCAGTACGTGGCAGGACTCTAGGCTCGGAATGGGGAGCAACTCCTGAAGGCTGGTGAAAGGTGCAGTTCTCAAACTCAATGCCAGGAGGACCTGAGTGAGGCCACCTGTAAGCTGTGACCTTCAGAGGGCAGGGCATGGTGGCCACACCCAGGAGGGAGCCAGAGAAATGGTGCCTTCACCCCTCCTGTGTCCTCCGGAGCTCCCACTGGCCAGACCCAACCAAGACCGGAGGGAAGGGAAGCCCTTGATAAAATTCACAGTGCAGATCACTCAGGTCGGCTCCCGGAGCTCTGAACAGCGGAGAAGGGGCAAAAGGAAGACAGAGAATTTAAACTCGGGTGTCATTTGTCCACTAGAAAAATCACTTTGACCCTGAAGTGAACAGCAGTCTGTTACAGGACGGTGACAAAAATTGAGGAGATGGCCTGTATTTTTTCCCCCAATTATTTTTATTAGTTGGAGGCTAATTACTTTACAATATTTTAGTGTTTTTTGCCATACATTGACATGAATCAGCCATGGATTTACATGTATTCCCCATCCTGATCCCCCCTCCCACCTCCCTCTCCACCCGATCCCTCTGGGTCATCCCAGTGCACCAGGCCCGAGCACTTGTCTCATGCATCCCACCTGGACTGGCGATCTGTTTCACCGTTGATAGTATACTTGTTTCAATGCTGTTCTCTCTGAACATCCCACCCTCGCCTTCTCCCACAGAGTCCCAAAGTCTGTTCTGTACATCTGGGTCTCTTTTTCTGTTTTGCATATAGGGTTATCGTCACCATCTTTCTAAATTCTATATGTATGCGTTAGTATACTGCATTGGTGTTTTTCTTTCTGGCTTACTTCACTCTGTATAATGGGCTCCAGTTTCATCCATCTCATTAGAACTGATTCAAATGAATTCTTTTTAATTGCTGAGTAATATTCCATGGTGTATATGTACCACAGCTTTCTTACCCATTCGTCTGCTGATGGACATCTAGGTTGCTTCCATGTCCTGGCTATTATAAACAGTGCTGCGATGCACATTGGGGTGCACGTGTCTCTTTCAGGTCTGGTTTCCTCGGTGTGTATGCCCAGGAGTGGGATTGCTGGGTCATATGGCAGTTCTATTTCCAGTTTTTTAAGGAAGAGGAGATGGCCTGTAGACATAGATATTTATGTGCCAATCGGAAAGAAAAAAAAAAGTATAACCTTTTAAAACTGTGAATCGCTATATTGTGCACCTGCAGTTTATATATTATACATCAAATATACTTCAATTTAAAAAATCTCACTCTTGGGCTTCCCTGGTGGTCCAGTCGTTAAGAATCTGCCTGCCAATGCAGGGGACACGAGTTCAATCCCTGGCCTGGGAAGAGTCCACATGCCAAGGGGCAGCTGAGCCCATGGGCCTCGGCTACTGAATCCCTCACACCTAGAGACCATGCTCCACAACCAGAGAAGCCCCCACAATGAGAAGCCCGCACGCTGCAACCAGAGAGCGGCCCCTGCTATCTGCAACTAGAGAAAGAAAGCCTGTGTGCAGTGGCAAAGACCCAGGGCGGCCAAAAACTATTTAATTAATTAAAAATCTCACTCTGTCTCATGCTTCCATGTAGGGCCCAAGTGAGAAGCCGAGGTCATCTCCCCATCTAGAGAGCCTTAACTTAATCACATCTTTGATGCCCCTTTTACCGTAGTAAGTGACAAACATCTCCAAGTCCCAGAGCTCAGGCTGCAACATCTTTGGGGTCACTATTCAGTCTTCCAAGGCAAGTGACTTCTCGTCTCTGCTTCTTCAGCATGCCCCTGCCTCAGGGCCTTTGCACAGCCACTTTGTCAATAAAGTATTTTCTCTAGCTACCGGCCCTCCCGGCGGCTGGACTGCCCCAGAGAGGCCTTCCTTGAGCATCTCTTCCCCGGCGCTGAACAAAACAAATAGCTGTGGCTGGTGTTTCTGAGTCACGGGTGCCTCATAGTGTTAACTATGTGAAGAACTTTTTCACTTTTTTTTTTTTCAGCTTTTTCACTCTCCTCTTTCATCTGCCTTCTAGTAAGTGGACTCAGCACATGTTAGCTTATTTGTAAAAAGGGGTCTTGGACCCAATTCCAGTGTGTGTGTGTGTGTGTGTGTGTGTGTGTGTGTGGTCTTTCCCACCCGAGCAAGCAATTCTTGGACCCCAGCAGGGTGTGTAAGAATTCACCTCAACTCTGACACTACGTACCCAGAGATGGAATCAGAGTACTCAATCCCACAAGCCTGCTCTTCACTTCAGACACCGGTCAATAACCCAGATTTTACCTGTACTTCTGATCAACTGGCTATAAATCAGTTGATTCTATAAGTCTATAAGTCTACAGTCTATAAGTCTATAAGGTTATAAGTCAGGATCCACGATTTCCTCTCCTTGAGTTCAGTTAACTCCCTAGAAAGGTTCGCAGAACTCAGGAAAACCCATTTACTCACTAGGTTATGGATTTATTACAAAGGATGTTGAAAGGATTCAAATCCACAACCATATGCAGAGATGTATGGGGGTTAGGGTGTATGGGGAAATTATGTGAGCTTCCGTGCTCTCTCCCGGACCCCTGACCACTCCCTATCCTCACATGGAAGCACTCTGAACCCATTCTTTTGGGGTTTTATGGAGTTTTCTTTACATAGTCATGACTGATTAAATCACTGGCCTTTAGTGATTGATTCCACCTCCAGCCCCTCTCCCCTTTCCTGGAGGGGGGCTGAAATTCCATCCTTCTAATCATCTCGTTGGTTCTCTTGGAAACCAGTCCCCACTTCACAGTGGGATCCAAAAACCACCTTCCCTAAAGAGTTCAGTAACAGAGGACAAAAGACCAAATACCCCACCACTCAGGAAATTCCAAGGTTTTTAGGAGCTGTGAGTCAAAAATTGTGGACAAAGATCGAATGTATATTTCTTGTATATATTTGCATATCTGAATGACCAAATATGCGTTTTTCCTGTAAATCATGATCTTGCTCTGCTGTTATTACTGCCTGGAGGTTTTTAAGATTCCTCAGCTACTGCTCTCTGCAGGAAAGGGATTAAAAGAGAGTTCTGGTCTGGCAAGTCTTCCCAGGTGGCACTGGTAGAAAAGAAGCTGCTTGCCAATGCAGGAGACATAAGAGACAAGGGTTTGATCCCTGGGCCAGGAAAATCTCCTGGAGGAGAGCATGACAACCCACTCCAATATTACCTGGAGAATCCCACGGACAGAGGCGCCTGGAAGGCTACAGTCCATGGTATCACAAAGAGCTGGACATGACTGAGCACCTGGGCGTGCATGCTGTAGGCACCTAAAACAATGGGTAGCATTTCATGTGTTTTTCTTTTGTCTCATGTGTTTTTGTGTCTCTGGGCACACACACCTTCATGACTTTTTTGAGTCTTTCATTTGCTCTGACCTGTTTGTATCAGAAGGACCTTTTGCACATCCTTTCTAGATGCCCCATCATCTGCTATCCGCTCACAGGGTGCTTTGGGCAAGAGAGACCCAAAACACACCAACCCAGCAATTACAATGCATAGACTGACCTCACCTGCATTTGTCTTTTGTTATATTATTGGCCGCTCTGTGAGGCTTGCTGCTGCTGCTTAATCACTTCTGTAGTGTCCGACTCTCTGTGACCTTGTGGGAACCCACCAGGCTCCTCTGTCCATGGGATTCTCTAGGCTTAAGGGATCTTAATTCCCCCACCAGGGATTGAACCCAGGCCTATGGCTGTGAAAGGGTAGAATTCTAACCACTGAACCACCAGGGAATTCCCTGCATATGTCTTTTTTGATTCTTCCTCAAACCCCTCAGAGGTGGGAAGGGGAAGGACTCTTAGCCTCATCTTGCAGATGAAAAAACTAAGAAGCGAGGAGAGAGAAACAAACATAACCAAGGACACACAGCTAGTAAATGGCCAGGATGTGAACATGGATTTTACGATGCCCAGTTGACCTGATGGTTGAGTTTGCACAAGCAGTCAAGAATTCCCAAGGAAGGAAGAGCACGCATCTTGAGTTGAGTCATTAGAAGATTCAGCGAGACTCGAGGGCTCTGTGGCTCGTCTGCTTGGAAAGTCTCACCAGTCCAAATGTGCGGACAGTCCGCAACAGTCTGACCCTGCTCTGCAAGTACCCCGAGAGTGGGGCTAATCCAGGCACTGTGTTCATTTCATAAGTCTTCTCAAACAATACGCTTTTAGGTTCATTTTAGACCTTGATACATTATTAAGTGGAAAAATGCAAGTTACAGAAGAGTATGCATAGCATCATGATATCTGTTTTAAAGCGTAAAGATACATAGTCCCTTGTGAGAGCTGCGTGATCACTGAACTACTAGAAGGATGTGCAGGGTTCTCAGTGATTCATGGCGGGAAAAGCTTGGAAAGGTACACAGAAAGGGTTCAAGGAAGATGTTTAATTTTTACCTTATATACTGCATTTACTTATATACTTACACTATTTACTTATAAACTTATATACTTTTCACCTTATATACTATATATATAAGTATATATACTTATATACTCAGCCTAAGCTGAGACAGAGAGGCTCTTCACATAGATGAGGAGTTCCCAGATTGAATTCTAGATCATTGTTCCTGATATTGAGGAAGAGCCAAGAAAATTAAAGATGGCTTGAAGATGGCATCAATTTCTCAGTCATTCCTGCTATGGACAGGTGGGTTCTGTGTCCACTCCTCTTGAATCAGAGCAACCCCTCTGACGACTTGGACCAGTCAAATATGGCAGAAGTGATGCTCAGCTGGTGTTCAAGCTCAGGCCTTCTCAGACCAGCAGCTTCTGCGCTTTCCCTCCAGCACCCGGAGCTACCATGTGACAAGTAAAGACTCCATGGAGAGACTAGGGTCTAGCTAAGCTCAGGCTTCCTGTTGAGGTAGCAGATACCTTAGACCCTCCAAAGCAGCTTGTCCATCAGCTGAGTACCACCAGGGGACACCCACCCAACACCTCATGGAGCAGACCAATTGCCCTGTGGGCAGCTGAGCCCTGCCTACATTCCTGACCCACAGAAGCACAGAGAAAAAAAAAATCAAACAGTTGCTAAGTTTTTTTTTAAATTGAAGTATAGTTGATTAACAATCTTGCAATAATTCCTGCTGTATGGCAAAGTGATTCAAATATTCTTTTCTAAATATCCTTTTCTATTATGGTTGTGGGGTGTTTTTCAAGGCAGGCATAGATACCTGGACAGCAGGGCCTCCTATGTGAATCCATGGCGGGCAGAAGGAGAGACTTGAATCTCTACTCATACTTGGGGGGGCTTACACATCTAGTTGGGAAGAATGGACATTGTTGAGGACATTGAATATTTGTTCCCTGGATTATAAGCACCTCAAGGGCAGAGCTCGTGGTCTGTTTCATTCACTTATGCATCTCGAGTGCCTAGAACTCTACCTGCCACATAGTAAACGCCCAGTGTTCACCAGTGGAACTGTGGATGAAGGCCCAGCTCTCCTGGCTCTGTTGCCCTGGGGCCTGGCTGCTCTCCTTACCCGCCCTCTGCAGGGACATCCCAACTAAATCAAGTGGGATGGAGGACACAGGCAATGCTAAAGTATTTCCACAGTGTGGGAACTGAAGGAAGATTCTTTTTTTTTTTTTTCTATAACATTTGCGAATCCATAGCTTGATTGAGGTACAATTTACATACCATAAAATTCACTTGTTATAACTCTACAATTGGACAAATTTTAGTTTATTTACAGAACTGTGCCAGCCCCATTACACTCCAGTGGCTGAACTTAATGAGACTCCACGTGGGTAAGACATAGAGAAGGTGACTGGGGTCAAGGTCGGTTGGAAATGCCCTTTGGAAAAGGAGTTTGGCAAAATGGAGCAAAGTTTAATTCCACCCCTGAAAAAATGAAAACCTTTCAAAATGATAAAATTCTACTGAAAGAAAAAGCTATAGGCACTAGGTTGTTCATTTTAGAATTGACTATCACTGAGACTTGAAAAGATTCTAAATCCTGCCAAATCCAGAAATCCTTGCCTAAATATGTCACTTTCCCATCACAGAATATTATACTGTCACCAATGATAATTGGTATCACGTTACCAAGGCCTACATAAAGCCTTCTAGAACGTAAAGCTGGAAAGAAGTTTTATGATATAATATTAGAAGGAAAGCAGGATGCAAAATTCAACACAACAGATGAGAAGACTCCATTCCAAGCTGAGAATAGTCAGTAGAGACTATAGAATTACGAGCACGTATCTTGTCTTCAATTGTTATTCATTCATTCACTCAGCAGGCTGTTACTCAAAGCTCACACCATGTGCTACACACATAGACAACTGGTCACCCAGGGAGTGCCTGCCCCCTGGGTACTGCCTGCCCCCACCACAACCTAAACTCACATCTTACTGCTTTGGGTAATTTAGGATTTCAGGGAATGCATCCATATTTTGCAGAGAGAGGTATGAACACTAACTGGCCAGAAAATTAAAGGAAAAAAATTAAAAGGCATCTGATTGGGTCCAACTGTACACAAAGAATGGAGTCAGATGTACGCTCACATGTTCACCATCACCACCATCGTGCACACACACACACACACACACACACAGAGCCCTAGTACCCACTAAGAATGCTGTTAGTGTGCAAGCAATAAGGCTTTTGACTCAAGGTATGTTGAATGGTTCTTGCTTATTTTAAGCAGTGGGAAGGGCCAGTTCATAAATCCCTTCTACTGTCAATTGAATGATGAGCCAGTGTAGATTTCAAGTCACTGGGGGTCACCTGCATTGTCTCGGGCCTGGGCTCAGTGAGCGGAGGCGTGGCTACGTTCTGTGTACAGATCACAGCCTACCACCTCAACATCCCTCCGCTCCCTGTCACCCCTGGTCCCAAGACG
This sequence comes from Cervus elaphus, assembly GCF_910594005.1. Lineage (NCBI taxonomy): Eukaryota > Metazoa > Chordata > Mammalia > Artiodactyla > Cervidae > Cervus > Cervus elaphus. Next base: position 63,658,126 of record NC_057827.1, on the reverse strand, counting down.
GGCCTGCCTGGGTGACAGCCACGGCGAACTCAGCCAAAAAAGCAAGTTCAACTGTCAGATGCCACAGCAGACACAAAGGATGGGGAAGCCCCAGCCACGTTCCACGAGCAGGCAGCTGAGAAAAGGGTAGTTTCCAACCTGCCCGACCAGATTCTCAGCAACACACAGCCTCCTCCAACACAATTCCCAAGGAGCTGCTTCCCACCCAGGCTTGGAGAAGGAAGATGACAACTTGGAATTGAAATCCCCTGTGTTTTAGAGGCAGGAACGTGCCGTGATGTAAATGAGATGTTGGCTGTGCTGGAGTTTCCCATGATTCCTGTGATTTTCCAGAAAGTATACATTGAAACTCAAGTATGCTTAAGCCTCCTGAAAAGTTTAAAGACAGGAAGACAGTGCCCTTGCTTCTTTCTTCTTCTCTGCGGGCCCCCAGCCCTGGCTCCCTCTTCCTGGTTCTGGTTCCTTCCACAAACATTTCCTGAGCCCCTGGTAGGGCATGAGAAGATTGCAGAGGAGATGGACGAAGACAAGACAGTGAAGACAGTCAGGAGCCGGTTCTGGGATCACATGGACCCTCCCACAGTATTTTAGTTAAAGCCATTGGCTATGTAGACTCACACCCAGCAGATTTGTAGGTTTCCTGGGGGTAGGAACCGTGATGGCTAGCCCATGCCTGGTAACCTGAAGCAACTGCTGGGCAGAAAGTAAGGGCTCAGGCAAAACTGCAGGGGTCTACTGAGCGATGGAGTTGATGCTGGCATTCGTCAGACTTGTCGGGAACCCATCCTTGCTTTTGGGAAGGAGTGAGTGAGTGCAAGTTTTGCTTTGTGGCCAGTCCAGTTCCTTCCAGAATAAATCTTCGTTGGATGGAGACGGCAGTTCTTCCACTGGAAAATCATTCCGTTCCGTGCCCTCAGCCTGGTTAGCCTCCAAACCCGTGGCTCACTCTTCACATTGCTTTCCATGGAGTGTGTAAGCCTCATGGTTTCCCACCCGAACCTCTCCACCAGGTCAGCCTTTGGGAGACACGGGGTTGGGTGAGCCCAGAATGGAAGACCACCCCCTCCCCTTTCAGAACCACATCTGGGAATTTCCCCTTTGGTAAATTTGTCCTGATTCTGATGAGTAAGTCATGCTGAGAAAAGATCTAAGAGAGAAATCTGAGCGCTGGAGAGACCGCAGGAGGAAGCCTAGAATTTTCCAGTTGTGGTGGGTGGTCCTGATAAAGCCGCAGGTGAGACCCCTGTCTGAGAACAGTTTATGTGCCGACGGGTGAGGCAGCCCATCTGTCAGTAAATGGACAAGCGCTGCCAAAGGGCTGAGAGTCAGGTCTGCAGACAGCATGTGTTCATTTATTCATTTAATTCTGAGCCGCCCTGTCCGGAAGGACAAGGCGGACACTGCACAACTGTGAACCAGTTCACGGAGGTATCACCCGGCCTCCCTTCCTGTTCCTGGCCTCTTCTCCTCCCTCCTGTCCTCCAAATCACCTCTGAGGTCATGAACAGGGGCTCAGGCTGGTCCTTGGCAGCTTCATGCCCTGAGGACGTTCTGTCTGGCTCCATCCCTGGGCATTTTTACTGGCTGTCACTGCTCACAACCGAGGCTAAGGGATCGTGGTCTTTCCTGGCTAGGTCAGAACTGGGGTCCTTATTCTACTCCTTCAGCCCAATTTCACCCTTTCCCAGGTCCTTCTGGAACCATTGGAACCTCCCACGTGACCCCCCACACCATCACTTCATCTCTGCCACTGCAGACAGCAAGGCACACCCCCTCATCCCCATCATAGTCCAGCCTCACCCACTTGGCTCTCATTCTACTCAACACAGTTCCTGGGGGCCTACCTGTTTCCCCTGGCCACTTATCCCATAAGTCTTCCAAACTGGGATCTGAATAAAGAGCCCCTACTGGCAGCAAACACAGGTGCCCAACACTTCTGGTACCCACAGCCCTAAGAGGCAGCGGAAGTGTGTCTCCTCATCAAGCCTGCTTCCTGCTACCTGACCTTGTGAATGGTGCACCCACCTAGCTGTCCAAGGGCTCAATTTAGGGGGATGTTCCCCCACATCCCACACATCCCAACAGTCACAGAGCCCTGCAAGTCCTGCCTCTGACATTCCTCTTGAATCTGTCTCATCTTAAACACTTCCTTCTCCACCAAGCGTCTCTCCCTGCTCCTACGTGGGTATATCCTTGACTCACCTGGGAGCTGGGTGAGGGCAGGGATGGGGCTTGTTCGAGGTTCACCCCCAGCACCCAGCATCCACACCTGGGTGGAAAAGGAGCGCAAATGAATACATGCTTCTCCAACACAGGAGGCAATGCCTGGGTGAATCTGCAACGAGTACTCTCTGGCTGAAAGCTTATCTACTCCATGTGGGTGAAGAGCCTGAAATCCTGGGTGCTGGTCGTGGTCCGTTTGCGTTAAAAGTCCTACAGGAGTAGTTGGCTTCGTTTCCATCTTCCACAGGGGAAAAGCGGGGTGGGGGCAGAGGGCGGCTGTGGGAACTTCGTACTTCCTGCTCAGTTTGTAAACCTACAACTGCTCCACCAATGAGGTTCATTCATTTTTGTAAACGCTACTTTGAGAACAAGAACAATGAAGCAGACACCTCAACCAATCATCCCCTCCCAAGCACATGCCCTTCCTCTGCACACACACACACACACACACACACACACAGGCACACATGGGCACAAGGAAATGCCTTTTTGCTTAAAACGTTTCACTAATGAAGGAAAATCAGCCTCCAGGACTGGAATTTGTTTTCTCACAGCTTCCGTTCTTCACGTGATAACCAAATCGGGGCAAATTTAAGTCTCCCCGTCTTGAATTCTCCAAATGCATGGACACTGCTTCAGGAAAGAGCAGAAGAGTGTCCACCAAAAATTCTTTCAGTTCACAACAGTCTCTCCTCCCAGGAAGCCGCGGAGGACTTAGGACTCAGCAGCTGGAAGGGGATATTCTTAGACGTGGAAGCTGTTAAGTCTTGGGTCCAGGCGCGAAACATCCTCTATCCTGTAATTCCTTAGCAGCTCTCCCGAGTGCCTCCTGCCAGACAGTCATGGGGAGAGACCCTGGGGTGGGAGTGGGTCACGCTTCATCCCTGCTCTCACCTGAGTCCAACTAATAATCACTTCACTCTGGGCAACGAATGGCGCAAACCCTTCAGAGAGAGGGGCTTAGCTCTGCCCGGGAGAAGACGGGGGCACAGTGGAGGCCCCCACACCCCAGGGCGCAGTAGATTTGCAAAGTACCTGGTTGCCTTGCAAGCACCTCTCAGCCTGACAACAAGGAAGTTTCCTCATTTTCCATGCGGATCCCTTGGTGCCCCAGAGAGCCTGTCTGCAAGACCTGGGGCAGTCCTGTCCGTCCCCGCTCCTTTCCCAGACGGGTGGGGGTCTGGAGAAGGATCCTGGTCATTGTTCACCATCTGCAAGATGAGATGATGGGCCAGGAGGGAGCAGGAACTTTCACACCTCCTTTCACAACTTCACACCCAGGCATCCCCAACTCAATGACTTCAAACCCTTCATAACTCCTGGGTAAATGAAGCAGAATGTCAAACATCTTATATGGGTCCCAGAAGTTTTCTAAAAGTTCTAAATACAGAAAAACCCCTTTCTTTCATTTCGGGCTATTGCCCGCAAATTTCTGACCCACTGGGCATTGACCCATATAGGGAGCGCTCTCCCTCAGCTGGAGCAGGCTCTTCACCACGGAAATGGGAGTATCTCCCATGACTGTGCCTGTCTGTGATTTCTCAGGGGGGAAATATAAGCTCCGTTTTTCTCGAACCAGATTCCCCAACAGGCAGACTAATGCAGGCACTGGAAAATCAAGTAAACAGGATCACCCTCAAAATGAGGGAGAATTTAAAGAACTTTATCTTTTACTATTTCTTTTTAATACATATGTGTTTGTTTATTTATTTGACTGTGGTGGATCTTAGTTGCAGCATGCAGGGTCTTTCGTTGCAGTGCGTTGACTCACTAGCTGTGATGCATGGGCTCCAGAGCACATGGCTTCAGTGACTGTGAACGCGGAGGCTGTTGCTCTGAGGCATAAGGAATCTTAGCTCCCCGACCAGGAATCAAACCCGTGTCCCCTGCATTGCAAAGTGGAGTCCTAACCACTGGGTCACTCGGGAAGTCCCTAAGAACTTTATACTTGATATTAGTCTCCAAAATCATCAAAGTAAACCTCTGAGGATAAACCAGGACTTTCTGACATGACTTACCCTTCTTTTACATATTTATCTTTTTGTTGTTGTTTTTAATGACATTTTGGAGTGTAGGGAAGAGCCATCGTAGTCTTTTTGATGCTTAAGGCCTCTAAAGTTTTTCTCTGATCCTCCACCTATCATGTCTCAAAGAGGAGGCAGAGAATCCTCTGAAAGATTCGGGGCATCCGGGGTGGGGCAGGAGCTCTAAAATGAGCACAGAGGAGAGAAGGGGCATCTGGAGGGGGTGCTGGTGGGAGAACAGACCTGGGCAAGGTTCCACAGCCAGTCTGGGAGGCTGTGTAGCCCAGCGGTCAAGCATGTGGACCCTGGGGTTCAAACCCCAGCTCCATCACTGGCTAGATGGGCGACGATCGGCAAGTCACACCTTCCTCTCCTCAACTCATAAAGTCATCAGGCTGAGTAACTGCAGGTAGATTGAAGAGAACGGGGCCTGGCACACAGGCAGGCTGTTCGGATGTGGGGGAAGGTGGGGAGGGGGTCATCAACAAGTCTATTTCCTTCCTGCGGTGTCCAAGCAGACACTGCGGCCATCCCAGACCTGGCCGTGATCTCCCTGGAGAGATGCACTCTTGCCCTCAGGGGGCTGTTCAGGGTCCACCATGGTCTCGGGGTGGGGGTCCCGGTCTCTTGCCTCAACCTTGTGCTGACTGTTCTTCCTTTGCTGCCCAACATCCAACCCTTTCCCCCGGTCTGTGTCTTAGAGCCTCACCCGTATGACCTCCCCTTACCCAACGGCTTCAGGTGGAGTCTGGCCAATGGGAGCGACCGGTTGACTGTGGTCGCAGAGGTTCCATCTTCCACCAGTGGCCTGAAGGAGCAGCCATTCCCCAGGTCTGGACATCACCCCTCTTTGCGCCTTCAGCCTTGTGAAGGGTTAAAGCCTCCCAGCTGCTGCTGGCCCAAGTATGCATTCCCATCCCATGCCAGTTCCCTTCGCCTCTGTAAACAGTCCCTTTATCAAACTCCCCTGATGACCCCTACCCACCCCCAACCCGTCTTCCTGTCACTCCTGGAGCTCCGTGCTATTCCACAGGAGGAACAGACCATCAGGACCCCGCCAAGGGGCTCTGTAACCAAAGAGAAAGCTTCCAGCTTACAGCACGGTAGAGGCTCAGGAGAAGGAAGAGATGGCCGTGCCCCAGAGCCCAGGGCCCCCGGCCACAGCTCTGCAGGAGTGAGGACCCAGGTAACTGATGAGAGGAGAGGAGACAGCTTCTCCTGGGGCTGCTCTGGGTCCTGGAGCTGCCATGGCAGTAGCCGTAAGAGGGCCACCAAAGAGCTGGCTTGGGAGAGCATCCCCAAGGCTCACAGAGAATCTGAGAGAGAAGGGCCCCAGGGCGGGCGGGGGGGCGGGGCATGAAATGGAAGATCTGGGGCAAATGTGACCCTTCGCTTAGAATGAGAAGTGTGGGGGGATCTATGAAGTCCAGGCTTGGGATGGTAGCCCCCACATGATGGGAACTCTCCCTTGGAAGGGCACAATTGTCCTCCTTGGGGCATGACACCTGTGGATAAGTACTGAGCAGGGTTTCTAAGGCCTAAGGGAGGTATTTTAGGACTTCCCTGGTGACTCAGTGGTAAAGAATCTGCCTGCCAATGCAGGAGACATGGGTTAGATCCCTGAGTCGGGAAGATCCCCTGGAAAAGGAAATGGCAACTCGCTCCAGTATTCTTGCCTGGAGAATTGCCATGGACTGATGAGTCTGGTGGACTACAGTCCATGAGGTCGCAAAGAGTCAGACATGACTTAGCGACTAAACAACAACTACCACGCATCCTTGGGAAGGATGTCCCAGAGTCAGGAAGGGTGACAGGACCCAATGTGGAGCCGCTGCTCCCGGCTAAGCTCCCATCCTGGGCTGTTCCCCAGGTCCCTCCACGCTTCCCCAGCACGGCAGGGAGCAGAGCTGTCCTGCCCTTGGCACTCACCTCCCCTTATTCACTCCCCACCACCCTCTCCTCTGCCCGGGCTTCCAGTTGCTCATCAGGCAGCTGTTTCTCCCATTTCCAATCTTGCCTCCTCCCTGGCCATGAGAACTGCATTCCTAGCCATGACCTTGACCTCTCTCCCTGGCAGATCTCATCCCCTACTCAACCCATCCAATCTGACCCAGGAGCCTCCTCCCACCAGGCTGACCCCAAGCCCCTGAACGAAGAAAAGCCAGACAAACCAGCCCCATCCCGTGTGTCAACTTCACTCCCTGAAAGCACAAGTGATGAGTTAAAAGCCCGATCGTGCTCAGCTACCCCCCAAAGAATGACTCCCTTTCTTCCCTGTCCCTGGAAGGATCAGCCCATTATATTTAATGGAGGTTGATACTTCTTACAGTAGCACATAAAAGCTATTATTAAAATGAAACATTGTTACAGTCAAGTATCCCATCCTTGGTACTTGTCTTTTTTTAAGCTCTCTGAAGCAATTGGTATCAGGGCTCCTTGTAAGTTTCCCTGATTATCCATTGACATGGGTCTCCTAAGGAGTTGTTTTAAAGGTTTTATTGACCTCATTTGTTCCCTGGGCTGGGAAGGTGCAGGAGGCCACGGGCTGCAGGCAAGGGAAGGGATGGTGGGCCCATCCCCCTGCCGAGTGACTAGGCAGCATCCTTATAAGCATATTTATGAAATAAGACCAGTGACTCGAGCTTGGCAGCTTGGAATCTAACACCGTGCTGTATCTACCTTATTTGCAGGATTAGCAGCCATTAATTCCCGGAATTGTTCTCCGGAGCATAAGTGACAACAGCTGGAACTATCTGCTCCCTGTCTTTCCACATGGGCTGCCCTGTACAAGAGACGCATGAACACATACAGCAAATGGGGTGCGGCCGCGGAGCTCCTGCGGGCTGGAGCCAAGACGGAGCCTGCCTCCAACAGACAGACTGTCCCCAGAGCCAGCACTTGGCGGCTCGAGAAGAGGGGCTCACACCTGCTCCCCACCCCTCCAGCCCGTCTCCCAGACAGGCGCAGGCTACGAGAGAACCTTCCCAAGTGTCCTCAACACGCCGAGATGCTCTCCTCCCCTCCCTCTGCCCTCCTCAGGGCCAAGCATCCCAGGCTCCGTCTCCTCCCCTAAAAGGAGGGGCTGCATCGACCATCCCGAGGGGGTCTTTGGGGGCCCTTAAAGCACAGAGCAAACTCACAGACAAAATCTCCTCTATCATCAGGACAGAGCCTTGCCAAAAGTCACAGTGCCAGTTTGTCAGGAAAGAATTCTAAATTTCTATTAAAATAGCAATGCTAAATAACTATTGTGTTTAAATAACACTGACGAAGCTCTCCTGGTAGCTCAGCTGGTAAAGAATCCTCCTGCAATGCAGGAGACCCCGGTTCGATTCCTGGCTTGGGAAGATCTCCTGGAGAAGGGATAGGATACGCACTCCAGTATTCTTGGGCTTCTCTGGTGGTTCAGACAGTAAAGAATCACCTGCAGTTTGGGAGACCTGGGTTCAATCCCTGGGTTGGGAAGATCCCCTGGAGAAGAAAATGGCAACCCATTCCAGTATTCTTACCTGGAAAATCCCATGAACGGAGGAGCCTGGCAGGTCACAAAGAGTCGGGCACAGCTGAGCAACTAACACTTTCACTTTCAGGCTTCTAAGCAGAGAAATTTAAAGGAGAGAACAAAACTGGCTTATAATCCCAACATCCTGATAACTCCTATTAGGAGCAGACAAGGCAATGGATGCATGGATAGTAGGCTGGACAGGAAATAAGGTACACACAACTTTAAATTGTCAAATAGGGACTTCCCTGGCCATCCAGTGGTTGGAACTTTGAGCTTCTAATGCAGGGGCTGCTGGGTCAATCCCTGGCTGGGAAACTAAGATCCCACATGCCAAAAGTTGTGACCAAAAAAAAATTGTTAATTGTCAAATGGTACAGAAAGAAATTAAATGAAGGCAAACCTCTCTCTCTCTCTCTCTCCCTCCCCTTAAATTTACATTTTGCTAACAGTTCCATGTGTATCTCACCAAGAAAACAAAATTTTTTACACTGATACCAGCATCTATACTAACATATGCTTACTCAAGAGGGAAACATATCTGGCTTTCAGCAAAGTTTTTCAAACATGCCGAAAATAATATAAGACATCCATGTATGTACCATCCAGGTTTAAGCAATGTTCGCCTTATTTTAGGGCTTCCCTGGTGGCTCAGATGGGTTCAGTCCCTGGGTCAGGAAGATCCCCTGGAGGAGGGCATGGAAACCCACTCCAGTATTCTTGCCTGGAGAACGCCAAGGACTGGTAGGCTACCATCCGTAGGTTCACAAAGAGTCAGATGCAACTAAGCATGCACATGCCTTATTTTATTTGATTCAGATGAAAGAAAAGAAAGAAAGAAGGCAAGAAAGGGAGAAGGAAGGAAGGAAGAGAAAGTGGGGGGAGAGGGAAGGGTGGGAGGAAAAATGAGCAACAGAGTTACAAGTAAAAGCCATAAGTCCCATCAGGACCGCCTCTGCAGGAGCAGGCACTATCCTGAAGTCTGGTGTGTATGATTTTCATACACACTTTTGTAATTTTACTACATGGTTTAATAGCCATAAAATTATATTGTAGCTTTATGTATATGTACTTGCTATTGCACAAATAGAATTATACTGAATGTACCTTCCCAGAATTTGCTTTTCTCAATCGAGACATTCATAATCATCAATGCTGATGCAGACAGAGGGAGGATAATCATTTCAATTGCTTCAGTGTTCCATCCTATGACTAAACTGTGGTCCTCAGTTCATCCGTTCCTCTACTGGTCCTGATAGGCAATTAGGGTGTTCCCCATTTTGCTTTGGTTTGGGGTGTTTTGCAATCACAAAGCACGTGATATTTGTTAGAACTCTTTTCATTCTATCCTCTGCATCTTTTTTGATCACCTGGAGAAACTGTATTAAGCAGATATACCATAATTTATCTAACCAGCCCCCTACTGGTGGTCATTGAGGTTGTTTTAAGGATTTTGTGCTATAGACAATGCCCCCAGGAAGAACTTTGTATCCATTTCTTGCATACTTCTGAAATTACATCTTTAGGGGAATTTTCTAAGCATAGAGGGGTTTCCCTTGTGGCTTAGCTGGTAAAGAATCTGCCTGCAATGCAGGAAACCTGGGTTCAATCCCTGGGTTGGGAAGATCCCCTGGAGAAGGGAAAGGCTACCCCCTCCAGTATTCTGGCCTGGAGAATTCCATGGACTGTATAGTCATTAGGACCACAAAGAGTCAGACACAACTGAGCAACTTTCACTCTAAGCATAGAAGAACTGGATCAAGGAACACGTACATTCAAAATTTTCATAAAGCTAACAAAACACCTTCTGAAAATGATATCTCTACCACCAATGTAAGCAAGAGACTGCTAACCTACAAACTCACCAACACTAGGTAATTTTGTGTACCTGAAAGGTGAAAATGGCATGCCAAATACTTCCAAATCACATCTTATTTCTTATTTTCATTCCTCTTTCATTAGCCAGAGATGAGTTATGATAGTATGTTGTTATTTCGGACATTTTAGGCTTCAAACCAAGAAGAGTTTAGACTGAGAGTGGGATGTTTTCAGCCCATCAAAAATACATCTTTCAGAAAGTTGGGCCCCTGACGTGGTTGACACTAATTGTCTCCATGGCCCCTAGGATACGGATGCATGAAAGATTGGTGGATGATAAATGATAAGTAAATGAATGAGAAAATATAACTTTGTGACAAAGCCGGCATTGCAGCCTTGAAAGACCATTCCCTTAAATCATGTCCAGACCTTTCCAAGGGAAGGTCTAGGACTCCACTGAGTCAGCCCCTCCACCTTCTCGCCCCATGAAATCTGTGGGTTTGATGTGGGTGATCTCTAAGGTAGCTCCAGTCTCCAAAGGCGTCAAGCAGCCAAAGACCAATGAGCTGTCTCCAGATTCCTCATGGTCTGGGAAGGTGAGCCCCAGCAACGTTCTTCCGGTGGAGGCAGTGACTGAAGGTTAGATCGTTAGGAAGCAGCCAGGAAGGAATACCAACCTGGCTGGGGTAGGAAAAAGAAGTTGCCAACCGCACCTTCCAACTCTGAACTGATGGTGTAAAACATTATTTTGTCAACTAAATGTATCTCTAGAGAAAGGTTCCATTTCCCTATTGGTTCTGTTTTTCCAAAGAGACCTCTTCCTCCTGGCTCCTCCCCAGCCGGCCCCTGATGGCTGACTTCTCACTGCAGACACGGCTCTAGGCAGTGTTGTCGCTTCTCCACGGCGGGAGAACACACCTCAGCAGCATCAAACCAGTGGAACCTCGCCACGTGGGCGTCAGAGTTCCGCCACTGCCGTTTCCTTGAGAGATTTGGCCGGGTTTACACATCTAGGTGATAAATCACTGCCAGAGCTTTAAAACGTCAAAACATCTCTTCCTCTTGTGTTATTCAGATCTGTTTCACTTGCAAGTGACAAACAGAACCTCAACTCAAATTAGCTTAAGGAAAAAGGAGTCGGTTGATTCACAAGGCGAGTTTCCAGGCCTGGCTGGATCCAAAGCCTTGAAGAATGTCCCAGGTCTTTCTTCCTGTTCTGGATCTCCCCTCTACTCCATTCAGGCCAGTCTTGCTCCTTCTTTCTGGAAACACAGCCTCTGGCAGTCCCATCAGCATCAAAAACTACATTCCATGGGAAGAAGGAGGCTGTCCTACTAGATTCAACAGAAAAGGCCAGAGAAGGGCTCTAGCTTTCCAGGAAGATCCCTAAAGCTGTCACCGTGTCTATGTGGATGAGACCCCTCCATTAGTCCTACAGAAATCGGGATCCTTACTTGTAGAGAGAGGAGGGTCAGAGCTAGGATTGTCAGGCCCACAAAGTCCATGCGGTGTTAGGATTGTTGTTGCTCAGTCACTAAGTCAGATACGACTCTTTGCCACCCCATGAACTGTAGCACACCAGCCCTCCCTGTCCTTCACTATCTCCCAGAGTTTGCTCAAACTCATATTCACCGAGTCGGTGATGCCATCCAACCATCTCATCCTCTGTCTCCCCCTTCTCCTTCTGCCCTTAATCTTCCCCAGCAGCAGGGTCTTTTCCAATGAGTCAGCTCTTTGCATCAGATAGCCAAAGTACTGGAGCTTTAGCTTCAGCGTCAGTCCTTCCAATGAAGATTCAGGGTTGATTTCCTTTGGGATGGACTGGTTGGATCTCCTTGCTGCCCAAAAGACTCTCAACAGTCTTCTCCAACACCACAATTTGAAAGCATCAGTTCTTCAGAGCTCAGCCTACCTTATGGTCCAACTCTCACATTCATACATGACTAATGGAAAAACCATAGCTTTGACTAGATGGACCTTTGTCAGTAAAGTGATGTCTCTGCTTTTGAATATGCTGTCTAAGTTTGTCATAGCTTTCCTTCCAAGGAGCAAGCGTTTTTTAACTTTATGGCTGCCAGCACCATTGGTAGTGATTTTTGAGCCCAACAAGATAAAATCTATCACCGTTTCCACTTTTTCCCCTTCTATCTGCCATGAAGTGATGGGACTGGATGCTATGATCTTTGTTTTTTGAACGTTGAGTTTTAAGCCAGTCTTTTCACTCTCCTCTTTCACCTTTATTCAGAGAAAAGAGTTAGAATTTAATTCTCCAAAAAGGAAGAAGCAGGATGGGGAAATACACTGCGCTGACCAAAAATACAAAAACAAACCAAAAAACAAAGCTGCCAGTGACGACCAGTTGGAATTGGGGAAATGAGAAGTCCATCTTGGAGGGAAGAAGTATTTTGTCAACCACAGGGTTCAAAAATGCAAGGGCACAGGAATGGCTTTGGCTTGGTTTTTCTGGACTGTTCTTCAATTCTCTGCAGAGAATGCATCTTTTATTGCCTGTACCAAGTGGGCCTCCCTGCTCCAGCCCACCGTGATGGGCCTCTGCTCGCATCCTATGCTGTGTGATGGTGCATCTATGCAGTCATTGGGCATTTTCCGCAAGTTGGCTCTGTGATGGGCCTTGAAGATGTGGCTTCTGACCTCAGGGAGCTCACGCTTCTTGGAAGGGAGACAGCGGTAGCAGTGCTGTAATTGAGGGCAGAGGGCTTGGTTTGGCTTGGGAGGAAGCATCATGGTCCATTCAAAGACTTCACGGAAAAGAGAGCGTTTGAGCTGGACCTACTGTTCAAGTAGACATTTTCCAGGAAGAAGAGAGGGAAGTTTCAGACAGAAAGAAGACCTGGAGCAAATATGCAAAGACTAGAGGGCATAGCTGTTGATCATGGTTGGGGAAGGAGTTAGTTGTTTCTGTAACTGTCAAGTGTGGGGTGAACACCAGGGGAGGCTCAGAGATGCTGGGAACTGTGAACATTCACAAGTATCTTTCCAAGAAAAGGCCATCATGACACCACAAGGATGACCAGGAGAGTTACTGGCCGAGGGTCCCAGAGGCATTGGAGAAGTCAAGTTTTGATGGCTAGACACATGCCCAGGGCTGGGAGAAGGCAAGCTGGACGTTGAGCACCCCAGAGCTCCCTCTGCTGGTGGATCTCAGTCCAGGCCCTCCAGCCCATCTGGGTCAGAGCTGCCCAGGGCCTTGGCAGGGACATCGCACAATTTGGAGGGAGGAAGCCCTACAAGGCCCATGACCTGGCCTGCTGGCTCCAGGTGCGCGAGTCTGCTTTCTGTTCCTTGAAACGCCACGCCAGTACCTGCCTCAAGGCCTCTGCATTTGAGGTTCCCATGCCCCTAGCGTTCCCTCCCCTGATCTTTGCTTGGCTGGCTCTCTCCCATCATTTAGATCTTGGCCCAAATGCCATCTTCCAAAGAGGTTTTCCCGGACAATCCCACATAAAGGTTCCCTCTCACCCACAGTCACCGTCACAGGGCCCTGAGTTATCTCATTGCCTGAAATGGTCTTATTGGTTCATGCCATCGATCCGCTTGACAAGGCTGAGTGCACACTTACAGAGTGCCGGGCGCTAGTCTGGGGCTGGGGGTATGACCTCAGCCTGACAAATCACTGCCCTCGGAGAGCTTTCATCCCACTGGTGCACACCGATAAAGACAAATAATATAACATCCAGTGGCGCTGAGCTATGAAGAAATCATTCCAAGTGGGGAAGTGAGGGCTGATTGGAAGCTGCTGTTGTAGTTAGATCAATCGGAGAAATTGTCTTTACGGCAGAGATGTGGACGAGTGAGGAGGCAAACCAGGCAAGTACCTGGGGAGGGCGTTCCTGGTGGAAGGCGTAGCCAGGGCAAAGGCCCTGGGGCAGACAAGGCCAGAGGACAGGAAGTGTCAGGAGAGTTTGACTGGGGTGAGGACGAATGGAAGGAGCTGGGCTGGGGGCCTTGAAGCCCATGGGGAGGATCTTGGGTTGAATTCCATGTATGATGGGAAGCTGACAAGGGTTCCATCAGGGACTCCTCTCCACTGGAATGCATGTTCCATGAGACACAGGGTCATCACTCAGCTGCCCCACATCCCTGGTCCAACAAGTGTCTGACCCGCCGTAAATGTCCCAGGAATCTCTATGGAAAGAATCAGTTCATTAAAATAGCATCCGTTCCATTCCCTGCAAACCCATACTAGTTGAACGTTGACATCACATTTTGAACATTCAAATTACCTTATGATCTGTCAGACCGAATCTATCTTTTCTTGGGGCCAACTCTGACATCTAAATAAACCAGTATCTTCACAGGTCTGAAGCAGCGTAGAGAGAGACTCTTGTTTATTTTTACCAGATTGGATTTTTTTCTGTGGGAAGTTTGGAGAAGAGAGTGTATACACAGGAGATAAATGCAAAATCAAGTCTTAAAATGCAGTTCCGACACCTCCAGCCTGTCTGGTTTTTCTTGAAAACTCACTTCCATTCATTTAGCACAGAAAAGTATCTGGACTGTTTATGCTCTGTGGACCCCTTAAAGATGACCATCCCTGCCAGAAGGCCTCCCACCAGGAATGGCAAGGAGGATTATCCAGAGGTTTCTGACTATTAGATTCCATAAATGTCATCCCCACTGTTGGCGCCTAAATGCCATTGAGTTCTCAGTAAACATGAGAGGCAACGGCCTTTGCTAAATAAACCTTACATCACCACCAGCATTGTAAATGTAACACTTAACTGGATATTTTAAAAGGGGGACTAGAGAAAAAAAAGACAACACAACAGCATTTTTCCACCCAATCAAAATCAAATTATACCTGAGCAACATAATTGGAGTTTAATGAGTAGTTTTATGTTTTGCTAATCAAATCACCATATTGATGGGGTTTATCAGCAGAAATACAATGTTAATTACTAAGGAATGATAAAAAATTAATGCAACTCTAAACGCAGCATCCCACATTACACACAGAAAGGCCCGTGTGGACGGTCGGGAGGCTGGTCATTTTTCCTTTTAATGAGTCCTATAGCTGCTGGGCACAGGAACTCTGGCTGGGCAATGTTTATTTGCCATCTTCAATTAAGCATGGTTCAAGGGCTGGAGGTCATCTGGGGATGCTAACGGGAAGTGTCTGGAAGTGAACATGCTCCATCCCTAGGCATTCATGCTGGGGAATAAAGCCATAGGTTTTAAAATATCACCAAATCCTTTCTCCTAGAGATTCAGGGTATTAGGGCATCTGTCTGTCAAAAGCAAGAACAAGCCGAAATCAAAAATATAAATAAAATAAACACAGGTTGAAAGGTCAACTATATTCATAGTCTCCCAGCAGGGGAGATGTAAGAGTTCTCTTATTCCAAAGACTCAATCAATCAGGAATGATTAAATTGGCAGCAAAGCATTGCTCAGAGATTTTTTTTTTGTTTTAAGAAATGTGTACAATGTTTTACAGGGCAACCTAAGAGAGTAATCAGGCACCCCAATCACCCTGCTTCTTCTGGGGCAGCCAAAAACACTCCATGATGCAGAGGTGATGGAATTCCAGTTGAGCTATTTCAAATCCTAAAGATGATGCTGTGAAAGTGCTGCACTCAATATGCCAGCAAATCTGGAAAACTCAGCAGTGACCACAGGACTGGAAAAGATCAGTTTTCATTCCAATCCCAAAGAAAGGCAATGCCAAAGAATATTCAAACTACTGCACAATTGCACTCATCTCACACGCTAGCAAAGTATTGCTCAAAGTTCTCCAAGCCAGGCTTCAACAGTACGTGAACCATGAGCTTCCAGATGTTCAAGCTGGATTTAGAAAAGGCAGAGGAACCAGAGATCAAATTGCCAACATCCATTGAATCATAGAAAAAGCAAGAGAGTTCCAGAAAAAATCTACTTCTGCTTTATTGACTACACCAAAGCCTTTGTGCAGATTACAACAAACTGTTGAAAATTCTTCAAGAGATGGAATATCAGGCCACCTTACCTGCATCCTGAGAAATCTGTATGCAGGTCAAGAAGCAACAGTTAAAACTTGACGTGGAACAACAGACTGGTTCCAAATTGAAAAAGGATTATGTCAAGGCTGTATATTGTCACCCTAGTTATTTAACTTATATGCAGAGTACATCATGCAAAATGCTGGGCTAGATGAAGGACAAGCTGGAATCAGGATTGCCAGGAGAAATATCAATCAATAACCTCAGATATGCAAATGACACCACTGTTATGGCAGGAAGTGAAGAAGAACTAAAGAGCCTCTTGAAGAAAGTGAAAGAGGAGAGTGAAAAAGTTGTCTTAAAACTCAACACCAAAAAACTAAGATCATTGCATCCAGTCCCATCACTTCATGGCAAAGAGATGGGGAAACAATGGAAACAGAGACAGATTTTATTTTCTTGGGCTCCCAAATCACTGCAGATGGTGATTGCAGCCATGAAATTAAAAGACACTTGCTCCTTGGAAGAAAAGCTATGACCAACCTAGACAACATGATAAAAAGCAGAGACATTATTTTGCTGACAAATGTCTGTGTAGTCATAGCTATAGTTCTTCCAGTAGTCATGTATGGATATGATAGTTGGACCATAGAGGAAGCTGAGCACTAAAAAACTGATGCTTTTGAATTGTGGTGTTGGAGAAAACTCTTGAGAGTCCCTTGGACTACAAGGAGATCCAACCCGTCCATCCTAAAGGAAATCAGTCCTGAATATTCATTGGAAGGACTGATGCTAAAGCTGAAACTCCAATAGTTTGGCCACCTGATATGAAGAACTGACTCTTGAAAAAGACCCTGATGCTGGGAAAGATTGACGTCTGGAGAAAGGGATGACAGAGGATGAGATGGTTAGATGGGATCACCTACTCAATGGACTCAATGAACATGAGTTTGAGCAAACTCCGGGAGTTGGTGACGGACAGCGAGGCCTGGTGTGCTGCAGTCCATGGGGCCACAAAGAGTCAGACATGACTAAGCTACTGAGCTGAACTGATGATGCAGAAACATTTTACAGAAAATTAGGCCCAAGGAACTCACAATTGGGTTTTCCTGTTCCCTGCCAAGCCCTCGAGGTCTGGGTTTCTCTTCCCAGGTTTGACAGAGGGAACGGCATCATCAAAGATGAGAAGAGGGAATTCCCTGGTGATTTATTGGTTAGGACGCTGCGCTTCCACAGCAGAGGACACAAGTTAAACCCCTAGTTGGGGAACTGAAGTCCCACAAGCGGTATGGCTAAAAGAGAGAGAGAAGAAAAGTCAAATAAAACAAAATGAAGTTAATTGAAACTCTGCTCAGCCTTTTTTTTTTCTTCCTTAAACACTGAGGCATATTCTTCTTGCATTTTTTGAAAAATATGATGTCAAAAATAATGTATGACCCCAATGTCCAGACCTGCTCATGGAATCAAGCTCTCTGTATCATACTGAGAAGGGTACGCCTTGCCCTCTCCTTCCAAACATGAGATTTCAGGGTCAGAAGTAACCTCAGGGGTCGCCTGCTTCATCCTTTCTTCCCAGGGACAAGGAATTGTCCTTATAAGCAACTGCACACTTATGCGTTCATTTAAATCTCACTGTAACCCCATGAGTTGTGTGTCTCATCCCCATTTTAGTGCTGAGAAAATTGAGGCTCACAAAGTGAGGTGACCCACCTGAGTTTACATAGCTAGTGAGTGAGTGACAGAGTCAGAATTGCAATTGCAGTTGCCAGCTCCCATGGAGAGAAAATGTTCCGTCTGATGCTGCCCAGGATTTGGGGTGGGATCCATTAGCTTACAACATAAAGCCCACACTCGGCCCCACGTGTGAGACCCACCACCACCTTTCCAACCGTCACCCCTCTGCCCCCCTGATGTATCCCCCACTCCCATCCACAGGTTTCCTTGACAGATATCAGAGTTGCAGTGGGTGTGGAATCACATAGTTACAGTGGCTCTGAGGCACAAGGTCACACCGCCCCCCACCAGCTTTAGACCAAATGCTCAGTGAGTCATGTTTATGTCAGTGCCCTGGGGTGGAGTAGGGCCACCTACAGGGGCAGTATGGGGCAGAGGTGGCTTCTGTAGCCACAGTACTTTGCCCCTGGACCTCACCCACATGCCCTCATCCAGCTGAGCTCACAGGTGCCCATCATTCCTGTGGACCTTGATCCAGATGATGTCTGCCTTTGAGGATGATGATGTCAGAGAGGATGAAAGAACCAGAAGAGAAGGCTGGACTCAGCGTCTCTATGATTTTACAGGTGGGGAAACTGAGAACCAAAGACAGCTAGCCAATGAGTCAGGGCACCAGACCAGAACTTAGTCTGCTGTCTTCTAGTTCAATGCATTCTCTACTACCCACAAAAAAAATGTTCTCCAAATGTATGGCTCCTTATTTTTCACTACTGAAAAATAAGATCCTTGGAGGCAGGGACAAGAACATTGTTGTTATTGTTCAATCACTCATTCCTGCCTGACTCTTTATAACCCCATGGACTGCTGCACACCGGGCTTCACTGTCCTTCACCATCTCTTGGAGCTTGCTCAAACTCATATCCATTGAGTCAGTGATGCCATCCAACCATCTCACCCTCTGTCATCCCCTTGTCCTCCTGCCTTCAATCTTTCCCAGCATCAGGGTCTTTTCAAATGAGTCAGCTCTTCGCATTAGGTGGCCAAAGTATTAGAGTTTCAGCATCAGTCTTTTCAATGAATATTCAGAACTGATTTCCTTTAGGATTGACTAGTTGGATCTCCTTGCAGTCCAAGGGACTCTCAAGAGTCTTCTCCAACACCACAGTTCAAAAACATCAATTCTTTGGCACTCAAAGAGAACCTTTTTTATGGACCTGCTCTCACATCCATACATGACTACTGGAAAAACCATAGCTTTGACTAGACGGACTTTTGTCGACAAAGTAATGTCTCTGCTTTTTAATATGCTGTCTAGGTTGGTCACAGCTTTTCTTCCAGGGAGCAAGTGTCTTTTAATTTCATGGCTGTAGTCACCATCTGCAATGGTTTTGGAGCTCAAGAAAATAAAGTCTGTCACTTTTTCCATTGTTTCCCCATTATTTACCATGAAGTGATAGGACTGGATGCCATGATCTTCATTTTTGAATGTTGAGATTTAAGCCAGTTCCTTCACTCTCCTCTTTCATCTACATCAACAGGGGTTTTAGTTCCTCTTTGCTTTCTGCCATAAGGGTGATGTTATTTGTATATCTGAGGTTATTGATATTTCTCCCAGCAGTCTTGATTCCAGCTTGTGCTTCATCCAGCCCAGCATTTCTCATTATGTACTCTGCATATAAGTTAAATAACCAGGGTGACAACATACAGCCCTGATGTATTCCTTTCCCAATTTGGAACCAGTCTGTTGTTCCATGTCCAGTTCTAACTGTTGCTTCTTGACCTGCATACAAATTTCTCAGGATGCAGGTAAGGTGGCCTGATATTCCATCTCTTGAAGAATTTTCCACAGTTTATTGTAATCCACACAGTCAAAGGCTTTGCATAGTCAATGAAGCAGAAGTAAGTGTTTTTCTGGAATTCTCTGGCTTTTTCTATAATCCAATGGATGTTGGCAATTTGATCTCTGGTTCCTCTGCCTTTTCTAATTCAGCTTGAACATCTGAAGTTTCTCAATTCACATACTGTTAAAGCCTGGCTTGGAGAATTTTCAGCATTACTTTGCTAGCATGTGAGATGAGGGCAATTGTGCAGTAGTTTGAACATTCTTTGGCATTGCCTTTCTTTGGGATTGGAATGAAAACTGACCTTTTCCAGTCCTGTGGCCACTGCTGAGTTTTCCAGATTTGCTGACTTATTGACTGCAGCACTCTCACAGCATCATCTTTTAGGATTTGAAAGACCTCAGCTGGAATTCCATCACCTCCATTAGCTTTGTTCATAGTGATGCTTCCTAAGGCACACTTGACTTTGCTCTCCAAGATGTCTGGCTTTAGTTGAGTGATCACACCATTGTGACTATCTGGGTCATTAAAATATTTTTTGTATAGTTCTTCTGTGTATTCTTGACACCTCATCTTAATATTTTCTGCTTCTGTTAAATCCATACCAAAGTCAACATTTTCTCACCATCTGTCCTTCTAGACTCTGTCCAGTGGAGCTCATCCAAACACCTGAGATCATCTGACATGGCAGAGGAAGCCCAGCAGAAATGAGGCTACAGCCCAGATCTCAGTATCTTTCAGTCCCTGAGAGTCTGAGCCCCATGAGGGGAAGGATTTAAAGGTAGTTTTTGAGTTGAATATGTGCCAGGAGACCAGGACAGTGCCTGGCACAAAGGAAGCACTGAGGAAGTAATTTTGAGTGAATGGATCTCTCACCCAATCAGGCAAACAGTTCATCTCGGGGCAGCTCTTTATCACAGTCACAGTCATTCATCAGTCTGTCTATGACCTGCCCTCTTGAGTCATCCACCCACTGAGTGTCCCTCTTCTCTTCCCAGATGCCAGATAGTAGAAGGTGTGAGTTCCAAGCAAACTCCTTTTTCCATGAGGAATCTGCTAAAAATGACCCTGAGTTGGTCATTCATTGGCCAGTCACACCTCCACAGAGTGTTTGGAAGTGCTTTGGAATCACAGCCCACAGCATCAGAGTGCTCAGCAGAAAAGCCACCAAAACTAGGGAGAGAGATATAAAAGCCCTCTGAATTCTACCTTCTTCTCCCCTTCCATCTTAAACCAAGACCTGCAGTTCCAAATCATTTTCCCACCCTTGACTGAATAAAGAGGATCCTAAGCCCCAAGAAGAAGCAGAGCTGAGATGGAAAAAGCCCAAATCTCTGACTCACTACATGAGAGGCTACCTAGTACACACACCATAGGACTTTCCTTGGGTCAGAAATAGATTTTACTGTGTTGAGCCACCAAGACTTTGGAGTTTATTTAGCGCAGCTGCTATTGTGCCCTTAAAAAATACAGTAGGAAGAAAAACAATCTATACTGCCCACTCAGCAATTCACTGGACATTTCATGTGTATTATCTCATGCAGTCATCTGGTCAACCTTGTAAAGTCAGCTTCATTCTTTCATCTTATAGTTTAGAAAACTGGGGCTCTGGGAGGTTAAATAACCTGCCCTTCTATGACTAATAAGAAATAGAGGCAGGACTGTCTGACTCCCTAACCGATGGGATCTCTAAAAAGAACATGATGTGTGCCAAGTAGGAGACAAAGAAAAGGTGCTTTGGGACATCAAAGTGAAAACAACTCCATTTGATCAGGAAGATCAGTAAATGCTCTGGGAGTAGGGAGCCTTTGAGAGGGTCTTTGAAGGATAGACAGAATTGAAGCCAATTAAAGCGAGAGATGCGTCTCTAGCAGAGGAAAGAGCCTGGGCACATGGATGGAGTTTGAAAAGCATGGGTCCCATATAGAGGAGAGAGATGGAACCCAATTTCTCCAGTGTGTGGGGTTCAGTAGGAGATGGAGAGGGGCAAGGCTAGTGGGTTTAAATCACAGCAGATCTTAGACATTAAAAAATATTGACACATGAGGGAATTTGTACTTTCAACAGGAAAGGTCTTTGAGTAGAGTTCTATAATCATCGCTATAAATCCAAAGCCTAATTTAGCATAATCTTATGTAAACACAAATACTCTCTTTTGATGTTTATGTTGGTGAAAATAATAATACACAGTGTTCTTCCTTAGATGTGGAGAGGATTACCAGCAGTGATTTCAATAGTAACTAAAGCACATGGAATGGAACTTCCCTGGTGATCCAGTGGTTAAGATTTCACCTTCCCCAATGAATGGATGTGAATTCAGTCCCTGGTCAGGGAGCTAAGCTCCCACATGCCTCACAGCCAAAATAGAGCAATATTATAACAAATTCAGTAAAGACTTTAAAATGGTCCACATCATTTAAAAAAAATAAAGCACTCTAAGTCAATAAAGACTTTAAAAGTAGCTCACGTTACTTTTAAATAAATAAAGCACGCTGCAGAATTTTGTTTCGTTCATTGATGTTGCTAGCAGAGCCACACCTGTGACACGCCTGTGTGCCCATGAGTCCAAATGTGTCACTTGGACAGAAACACCGGTACAGCCTGCAGAGAAAGGATGCTTCATCCCCAGCCAGCAACGTCTCCATTGACACAGGATGACGGTGGCGGCAAGACCTCTGGAAATGCTGGGGGAGCTCTTTTCCACATCACATGACCAGCAACCATCTCCTTTGCATTTCAGTCCCTGTCATCTTTCCAGACACCGGGAAGATTTCCTTTTCATAAATGGAAGCCCTGTGAGCCCACCCATGACCACAACAGCATCCCTCAATTTCAAGGCCGGAGAAGCAGCGAGGCCAGGCATCTAGAAGAATTCTGAAGGGGAGTGGCCAATGCGGCTGCTGGGAGAGTTCTGTCCGGTTCCTCGGACACGCACGGGCCCTGAAGGGGCTCTCGGGGGATATGGAGAGGACCACCCACTGTCTCCCACCTAAGAGGTTCAGGAGGAGGAGCGAGGCAAGCCTGCAGATGTTATAATAAGGAACGACCACGGGCCGCTGTAGCAGACCCCGCTTTGGGTCCTGCAGAGGCAATACAGAGGTTTATTAGCCCACGATCTTCAAGATAGCTACAAATTCCTGTGACCCGGTCTCTCCACCCTCCCTCCCCACTCCTGCCAATTCCTATGTCCAAGTCCAGCCTCCTAGCAGGGAGAAGGGGCTGGAGCTGGGCTCATGACCCAGCAAAAGGAAGACACGCTTTGAACCCAGATGCCTGGGCTCCAATCCTGGTTTGTTTTCCCCAAAGCTCCCTAGACTTTAAATAGGTGACTCACTCTCTTTGAACACTAGAAAACATTGGGAGAAGTCAACGTGAGGGGTCATTTATTAAGTACCCAGCACATAAAAGGGACTCTGTAAATATTGCTATTATCAGCCACGGTTCCTTTCCTTAGTGAAAATGGTGTGTTTCCATGGTGTTGCTGAGACATGTGGGACTTTGTGGGCAGGTGTTTCAGGAGGCTAGGAGCTTCTGGGCAGTGTGTGATCCATCTTGAGAATGGACCCAAGGCTAAGCAGCAGGATAGTTTCAAGTCCAGAACTGGCAACAAATACATCAGCATTGCCTCCTCACTTTGCACCAGCTGCAAATCTGATAAGAAACTCAGTATCCGCATCCGAGTTGTCGAGAAATGATCCAGACTTCCCAGGTGGTCCCGAGGCTAAGACTGTAATCCCAGTGAAGGGGGCTCAGGTTCAACCTCTGGTCAGGGAGCTAGAACCCACATGTTGCAACTTAAAAAAAAGAAGAAAAAGATGATTCTGCATGCCACAATGAAGACAGAATATTCCATGTGACGCAACTAAGACCCAGTGCAGCCAAAATAAATTAATTAATTACAAAATAAAATGATCAACAGGACAAAAGTTGAGACAGAGCCCAGAGCACAATACAGAAAAACCCAGGGGGTTGACATCACTCCTATCACTGATTCCTTCCAGGCACAACTATCAACAACAATCCCTAACAACTGTGGAATTTTGCCCCCATATCCTCAACCTGTCTGCCAGGGCATCCTGAGAAATTTGGTTTCATTCCTGGAGAACTCTGACATCAGATATGACTGTGACATCCCCCGATGAACCAGGCCATGGGGCCCAAAAGTAGAAGATGGGTTTTTGCTGACCAGGAACCCGCAGTGCTATAATTACAGACCACACTTGGAACCAGCTTGATGGTGATTTGAATCTTGAATCCACCATTTAGCACGTGGTATAATCTTGGGAACACTCCAGAAGTTTTCTGAGCCTCCAGTTTCCTTTTAAAAAAATAAAATAGGAACAAACCCAACTCACGGGTTTTCAGAGGCAGTTAAACAAAACGCAACATGACTCGCAGGGAGCCCCAGGCCTGGCTCTGGTCAAACAGAAGCCTCTTTGTTCCACACCGGAGAGTCTCTGGCCAAGAACTTGAATGGGGGGTCGTGCCTTCAGCCTTCCAAGCTACGTATACTGGCTTGTCTGCTGCAACGCATCGAATCTCCAAAGGCGAGCACAATGGCACTCAAGCTAGAGATTTCTCAACCCAGCGCTCACTAAATCGCCTCCACTTTTTGGCAAGACATTCCTGCTTCTTGGCTACTCCCTTTAGGATGACATTTGCCAAAGGACATGAGGATATTACTCATTAGTATATCTGAGACCCAAGACAATTCTGGCCAAGGCCAGAGTCCCCACTTTCTCTCTAGGGGTTCCTTTCTGAATGAACAAAAGGGTGTCAGGGCTTCATTTGAATATTCCAACCATTAATCCTGGGCTCTAGCTGCAGGGCTGTTCCAGCCCTTTGGGGGTTTTGAATACATTTTAAGGATCATTGCAAATTTGATTGCCATCAATAAAATTGCAAACAATATAATTATATTTGTTTGCTTATGTCTAAATAGATGCACATGTGTGAAATGTGAGGATGTTAATATAAGCAAAGACACCATCATATACGTATTTGTGCTTTGGGATGTATAGTGATTCTTACCTACACAGCACACAAATGCACTTATATAACTTGCAGAAATAATCTACTTTTTCTTCTATGCTACACCGAAAAAAAAAAAAATCAAATCTAAGCACGGAGGAACTGAAAAAACTACATGTATCATTCACCTGATTTCAATTGTGCCTCCCTTTGAACCTCAGCCAAATCATTTTGTACATTAAAAATTGGTCAGGGATGATAAGATTCCATTTTCATGGTTGGTAATGCAGAACCAGGGAAAGAATACAATTACAGACCCCTGAGTAAACTCTGCGAATGTCAACTTGATGTAAATGATCAAGTGTCGACAAAGGGGCTGGGGGAGGGAGGGCTGGGAGAGGAGAGGAGAGCTGAACTCCTACCGAGAGCAAGAGACAGACAGACGGAACGAGCCAGAGATAAGGCTAGCGTCATTGTCAGACCTTCACCGAGCTGGAACATAGACCTCCTGGGGCCAGGGACTGTCTCCACCTGGCTCTTGGGCTGGTCTTGAGCATGCCAAGGTTTATCAGCTAAATGCACTTATTCATTCCCTGAAGTTGTACTTAAGCACCCACTTGGGTTCTTGGGCTAGTAAGTGGAAGGACTTCCATGGTGGCTCAGACGGTAAAGAGTCTGCCTGCAATGTGAGAGACCCAGGTTCAATCCCTGGGTTGGGAATATCCCCTGGAGAAGAAAATGCCAACCCACCCCAGTATTCTTCCCTGGGAAATCTCATGGACGGAGGAGGCTGACAGGCTATAGTCCATGGGGTCACAAAGAGTGGGACACGACTGAGCAACTTCATTTTCTTTTTTTTTTTTTCTTGGGCTAGTAAATGCCACATAATGGAAGTAAAATAGGATTGACCTCAGACAGCTCAGATCAGTCCTATGGGATGTTCTTACCCAGGTGGGATGTTCTTCTCTAATGGGAGAAGTCCATATAGAGACATTTCACTGGTACCTGAGGCTTCCCTGCAGGGAGACACACAAAGGTCCTTCTGAGAGAGAGAAAATAAAATCAGCTCATCGACCCTTCCCATGGTCATGTGAGTCAAGGGAAAGATACATGGGAAGGGACAAGGGAACTACAACCTGCTGTGAAGCTGTCCCTAGTGGAACATCATGGCAAATAAGGGGTGAAGGGTCTCAAGGCCACATCATCACCCAAGAAAGTCTGGAAAGGATGTTGACAGTTTGTCTTGAGAAGTGAAGTCTGGGGCATGATGTCTATTATCAAAAGCTTGAAGGACTACTGAGTTGGGACTGGGTAAATTGAGCTCCTGGAGGGTTTTGAACCTCAGACTCAGGACCAATAGATAGAAATGGCCAGAAAGGATATCTGTGCATTGTAACAGAGGGG
Source organism: Cervus elaphus (assembly GCF_910594005.1). Classification (NCBI taxonomy): domain Eukaryota; kingdom Metazoa; phylum Chordata; class Mammalia; order Artiodactyla; family Cervidae; genus Cervus; species Cervus elaphus. Next base: position 63,632,730 of record NC_057827.1, on the reverse strand, counting down.
CGTCCAACATGAAACTAAGCTGCTCTATTAGGTAGTGAGCTCCCTGTCACACTGGGTATGACAGAAGGCCAGACAAACCCCTTGTTCAGAACACTGTAGAGAGCATTTTTGCATTGGAGGAGAGGGGACATTGACAGGACGATATGGACAGAAGCTAACTAGACCACTAGTTAGACAGCATTCCCTGGGAGTTCAGATGGTAAAGAATCTGCCTGCAATGTAGGACCTGGGTTCGATCCCTGGGTTGGGAAGACCCCCCTGGAGAAGGAAATGGCAATCTCCTCCAGTAGTCTTGCCTGGAGAATCCCACGGACAGAGGAGCCTGGCAAGCTAGAGTCCATGGGGTTGAAAAGAGCTGGACAGAACTGAGTGACTAAGCACTCAGTGGACATGAGTGTGAGCAAACTCCAGGAAAGAGTGAAGGACAGGGGAACCTGCTGCGCTCGCTGCGGTCCATAGGGTCGCAAAGAGTTGGACGTGACTTAGTAACTGAACAACAGCAACACCTAGTCAGAATCTGGGTCAGTGTTAGGTTTGGAGAAGGAGAAGAGGGAGAGAGTCTGAAGCCACAACCGGCCTCCCAGGCCTCTTACATTTTTTAATCCAGGTTGTGATCTCTCCCATCAGATACATCTGTTGAACAGGGCCGCACCATGGAACGTCTATGTCCTCTAGCCTTAGACTGCTTTTCCATCACGTTCCCCTAGTTGGCAGGTGCCTTCACTCTCTGACTCAGCAGAACTGGGTACCTAAATGGCAAGTACTTCCTCTAGGCTCTGAAGATACAAGTGTCTCAGCTGTGTGCCTGATCTTTGATGCTGGACATAGGAGTGGTCATGCATGAACCCAAGGGTTAGCAATGAGGTCAGGATGGTGGGCGTACTCCCCCCCATCTTGAAATTCATTAGGGATATTATATACCACATAATATCTGTAGTACAGCCAAAGATAAGCGTCACTGAACTGAAAGCAAAGTCATGCCTTCATGGCTTCCTGCCACCTCTCTTGTTATGGGATGCTGGTTGATCAGTGAAGGGAAGAAGGGTGGCATCGTGAAATAGGTAACGACTGAGATGGGAAGAAGCCAATGAGGGCCAACGCCATGAGAGACATCGTCCACACATATGCTTTGAGCCGGGCTTGGGAAGTCACACTGCTACTCCTCTGTGCTAGACCATCGATTCCAAGTTCTGAGCTTCCAGACGCCATGCTGGTTTCCATCTTCTCTCCATCACCATGGGAAGTCAGGGAATTGGAGGTGGTTTTCCACTTTAGATTCTATGTTTCTGGCTGTGCCTTGTATTTCTTCCCTTTTCCTGCTTTGGGCTTCTTCAACTATTTCTCCTTTGACTCCAGAAATGCAACGAGTACTCAACAGGCTACTTCCCAGTTGCATCTCTGAGGATAGCTTATCAAGACCCATTGAATTACCTTGTGGTTACATCTAGGGACACCCAGGCCATCTCCCAACAATGGTAGATTCAGAAGAATGTTCTTGTGCTTCTACCTTTCCATGGACTCTCTAGCTTGATTGGAAATTGTTTGCTTACCCAATATAAGAAGAGTCGGGAGGCAAGCGGGAAGATAGAAAAAACGAACCCCAGACTTAGACATCAGAGGAACATCAAGATCAGGCTTGGAGAATAAGTGTGGTGAATAAGTCACTTCTGAGGTCCTCCATGTTACCAAACGGACCTCAAATCACATCCACCACCTCATTATTTTTCTATCTCCCTGAAGTCTCCTCTAACCCTTGGGCAGTTGACTTGCCAAATAAATGTTTACCTGAACAGAACTGAAATATGATCCTAGGGACTTCTCTGGTGCTCCAGTGGTGAAGAGTCCACTTTGCAATGCAGGGGGCGTGTGCTCGATTCCTGGGCGGGGAGCAAAGATCCCACATGCTGCAAAGCAACTAACCCCACGTGCTACAACTACTGAACCCGCACGCTGGAGTGTGTGTGCCCCAGCTAGAGAGTCCGTGCACCATCACAAAAGATCCTGCATGATGTAGTGAAGATGCCCTGTGCTGTAACTAAGATCTGACGCAGCCAAATAAATAAATTAAATATTTTTTTAAAGAAGAAAGAAATATGATTCTATATCTTTCCCAGAGTTGCTTCTGGGAAAGCAACTGACCATCTCAGTGCTGCCTTGGGAGGTGGGGGCAATCTGAAAAATAGAGATTGCCAAATCCACTCTCCCCATGGCCAGTCGACCTTATCCACAGAGGAGTCCTGAGTAGTTCTATGAAATTCAAGCTCAGCGAGGCAGGGCTTGGAGCTAAACATGCAAACATTGCACAAAGCGGTGAAGACAGGAGAAAAGCTGACCAGGGATGGGACCCATGGTCACGGGCTGAGAAGGGTGTCCTTGAAGGGACAAGAAAGAATAGCACTTTCCAGGAGAAAGAACGCCCATCTTCCTACCATCCCATCATCATTCAAACTCTGAGAGCAAGACTGATTTTTCCAATTTATTTTAGAATTATCAACCGAACTGATTAAAGCAGCCATCAACTTTGGTTGTTCTTTATGTGTCGTCCTCATTTCACATTTCCAATGTTTTCTCGCATGCAGGCTGCATAAATTATTGAAACATTATTTTATTTATCCATCCCCCTGTGACAGAAATAGGTTTTTCTGAAAGCAGATCTTTCCCTAATCAGTTTTGTTTTTCTTGGTTTTGCTTCCAAATAGCTCCATGAATTTTAGGCTGACAGATGTGTAGCACTGGTTTGCATCTTTAGGCTGAACCAAACCATGGTGGGAAGAGAAAGAAAGTGGCTCTGGATTCTAGAGTCCTTGGAAATATATTGGTGCCTGGGAAGTGAGGCTTTCAAAATTTGGCCACAAACCCTGCAAGGAGATGGTGCTGTGAAGTGCTATTCTGTGAAAGGTGGCCTGGACTGCATCCGGGTTTAACCCCTGGATTAAGGACCTCCACTTCCAGATGGTGGGTCTCGGCCAATGGGAGGCCAGGAAGTACCAGGTCCCAAAGTGACCATGGATGGCTGTGGGTTTGTATCTTGCATTCACCGCCACCCACATCACAACTACTGAGAAGGGCCACTATGACAGCAAGGCATATTGAAAGCGTGGGGTCTGTTGTGTCTCAGTTCAATTCAGTTCAGTCGCTCAGTCATGTTGAAAGACTCTTTGCGACCCCATGGACTGCAGCACGCCAGCCCTCCCTGTCCATCACCAACTCCTGGAGTTTACCCAAACTCATGTCCATTGAGTTGGTGATGCCATCCTACCATCTCATCCTCTGTCATCCCCTTCTCCTCCTGCCTTCAAACTTTCCCAGCATCAGGGTCTTTTCTAATGAGTCAGCTCTTCACATCAGGTGGCCAAAGGAGTGGAGTTTCAGCATCAACATCAGTCCTTCCAATGAACACCCAGGACCGATCTCCTTTAGGATGGACTGGTTGGATCTCCATGTCTGCTTAAGAACACGATTTGGATTTGAAGTGTTCAGGAGATGAGGGGCCCTGTGCTTTGCCAAGAGAGGAAATGTGCTGATGTAAAACCCAGATGTGCCAAAGAACAGCTGGTCACGTTCTCTGTGGTTTGCAAGACAAAAGACCAGTTCCATGGGCAGGCACTCAGGCTGCATCATGGTCTGGGTCCTGGGGATGCCTCCAGCCCTACTTCCCCCATTTCCCACCAAAGGAAACCACATGTTCCTTCTCTGAAAGAATCCTGTGTTCTCAGCATGATGAACAACAGTTCTTTTCTAATCTTGCCCCTTTGCATGACCTCACCCAGTCCCATTCTCTGCCTAGAACGGTCCTCAGATGACCATTCCTTTTTCTTTTTTAATTTTATTTTGTGGGTCTTCATTGCTGTGCATGGGCTTTCTCTAGCTGCGGCAAAAGGGAGCTATTCTTCTTTGTCACGTGCAGGCTTCTCATCACGGTGCCTTCTCTTGTTGCAGAGCACAGGCTCGAGGCACACAGGCTTCAGTAGTTGTGGCCCATGGGCTCTAGAGCTTGGGCTCAGTAGTTGTGGGGCACAAGCTTAGTTGCTCTGTGACATGTGAGATCTTCCTGGATCAGGGATTGAACCGGTGTCCCCTGTACTGGCAAGTGGATTCTTAACCCCTGGACCCGCCAGGGAAGTCCCGTGATGCCTATTCTTGATGACAAGCTGTTTTCCTCCCTCAAATTCCCAACTCAGACCTGAGATGACAATAATGATAATGATGGCTAGTGGTAACTGAGCAAGTGCTAGGTGATAGACAGCATTCTAAGGACTTGTCTTATTTAATCTTCATGACAACTTTAATATGGGAATGATAGTAAGAAGACATTTTTATTATATTATCCCCTTTCTTTTCTTCAGTGACTGCAACTACAAAAAGAAGACTTGCTACTTGGAAGAAAAGATATGACAAACCTAGACAGCGTATTTAAAAGCAATGACATCACTTTGCAACAAAGGTCTGTATAGTCAAAGCTATGGATTTTCCAGTAGTCATGAATGGATGTGAGAGGTGGTCCATAAAGAAGGCTGGGTGTCAAAGAATTGATGCTTTCAAAATGTGGTGCTAGAGTAGACTCTTGAGAATCCCTTGGACAGCAAGGAGATCAAACAAGCCAATCCTAAAGGAAATCCACCCTGAACATTTATTGGAAGGACTGATGGTGAAGCTGAAGCTTCAATACTTTGGCCACCTGATGCAAAGAGCTGACTCATTGGAAAAGACCCTGAGCTGGGAAAGATTGAGGGCAGGAGGAAAAGAGGGTAACAGAGGATGAGATGGTTGGATGGCATCACTGACTCAATGGACATGAGTTTGAGCAAATTCCAGGAGATAGTGAAGGAGAGGGAAGCCTGGGGTGCTTTAGTTCATGGGGTCACAAAGAGTCTTTCAACATAACTGAGTGACTGAACTGAATTGAACTGAGACACAACAGACCCCACGCTTTCAATATGCCTTGCTGTCATAGTGGCCCTTCTCAGTTTTGATTCTCCAGAAGTAGTTGTGATGTGGGTGGAGTGAATGCACGACTTAGTGACTGAACAACAACAAAAGCATCCCTATTTTAGGAAGTGAGGCTAGAAAGATTATAAAACTTACCCAAGGTCCCCGAAACTCTTTAATAATAATAACAACCAGTAACAAAAGAATAATCATTTACTAAGCTCAGAATGCCCCGGAACGTACATCTGCTCATTAAACTTTCAAATCAAATGCTATCATTGCCCCACTATTACATGCATTCAAACAAGGAAGAAGTGAAAATCGCTCAGTTGTGTCTGACTCTTTGCAACCCCATGGACTGTATATTTCATGGAATTCTCCAGGCCAGAATAATGGAGTGGGTAGCCTTTCCCTTCTCCAGGGGATCTTCCCAAACCAGGGATCAAACCCAGATCTCCCGTATTGCAGGCGGATTCTTTACCAGCTGAGCCACAAGGGAAGTCCTCAAACAGGGAAAACTATCAGGGTAAAAAAAAAAAAAAAATGTACATCTACAAAAGCCACAGCAAATTAACTATAATTACTAAGCTTTTGAAGCAAGGAAGCTGAGGTTTAAGAGAAATGAAATCACTCACCCAAGGTCCCACTCCTACCAGTGTTTGTAGAGAAGGAGTCTCCAGGCCTCTCTCAGGCCTCTGGCTCCAGAGTCCTCCAGGTCACTGCCTAGGGTCACCCTCTCCTGGAGGGTGCAACCACGGCGCAGCCCACAGCACTAGCCTGCAAACAATTGAGTGATGAGCACGACTCGGGAAATTCCTGTGGGAGGAAAGAATACCCAGTGAGGATACCTTGGTAGAGGCTTCATTCTTCTGAACTTTGAAATTATTATTCCCCCTCCTAATAAGAAAACCCAGGGATGTTTGGAATGTGGCTACATCTTTGCTTTCCTTTCAAAGCAACAGCTAGAAATAAATGACTTGCCAGTCGACTCTGGCTTCTCACCTGCACATGTGGCCCCTGGTACCCCAGATTTGTGCTGTCCCCCCCCCGAACTGCAGCTCCCAGGAAAGGGCAGGAACTAAAGGGAAGGGCAAGCAAGTCGGTCCAGGGTCTTTCCTGCAACTTTTCTCCTCCCAGACCCGACTTTCTCTTGCCAATCACCTTGAGATCACAGTTTTGCTTCTGGGAGCACCCCTCATGACTGGGGCTTGGGTCCTACCTAGGCCAAGGTCAAACACAGGTGTGGCGTTTCTGTTGGACCTGCAGAGAGATGCGGCTGGGACCGCCAGGCAGCCACAGGACTTTGTCCACACGGACTGAAGAGTTTGGGGTCGAGGGCTTAGCTCTATGAGAATCTCATGGGATTATGCAGGAAGGAGTCAGGGATTCAATTCAGTTCCTCAGTGCCCCGCCTCGGAAGTCTTCCCACGTCCCGCCATTCCTGACGCTTCCTCCATCATGGCATGGCATGCATGCTCAGTCATTTCCTACTCTGCGATCCTATGGACTGTGGCCACCAGGTTTCTCTGTCCATGGGATTCTCCAGAAAAGAATACTGGAGAGGGTTGCCATTACCTACTCCAGGGGATCTTTCTGACCCAGGGATCTAACATGCATCTCCCGTGTCTTCTGCATTGGCAGGCAGATTCTTCACCTGTGAACCACCTGGGGAAGCCCCAATGTCAACTATTGCCCACAATAACAGTTTATCCACCATAAGGCACATTCTGATTCCAGGAGTCATAAAGAAGAGGGAAATCTTCCATTTTATAATCAAAGAGCTGGGGTATCCTTGCATATGCTATTACCTCTCCTTAGAATCCTTTTCCTTGGCTGGACCGTCCCCTGTCCAACTCGTACTCATCGTGAAAGTCTTGAGTGGATGAATAGCTTCTCAGAAAAACTTTCAGACCTTGCTCGGGCAGCCTTTCTGTTGTTGCTGTTCAGTCGCTAAGTTGTGTCCAACTCTTTGTGACCTCAAGGACTGCAGTGCACCAGACTCCTCCATCCTACACTCTCCCCCAGAGTTTGCTCAAAGTCATGTCCATTGAGTTGGTATCACCATCCAACCATTTCATCCACTGTTGCCCCTTCTCCTCCCATTTTTCTGAAACTGATCCTATCCAAGGTCAGGTGTCCTTTAAAGCAGAGCCCGTGACAAGGATCCCAAGCCGGGTCATGTGACCCGCTGGGACTGAGTTCTTCAGGAAGGATTCAGAACGGAGGGAGGGCTGCTCGCAGGACAGGGAAGGGAAAGAGCTAACAGATGCTGCCTCAGGTCAGGTCTGGTCCTGACATACCCCATGGGTGGAGTGGGGGCTCTGGAAGATAAACACACTCATAGAGTTGGCTCCACTGGAAGCAACGGAGCTGCCTTTGTTACCATGAATCAATCGTTCATGAGCTGTCTAATGCCCCAGGCCAAATGGGCATCCATTGGCCAAGGGCAGTTCCCTGGAGAAAGTAGGGAACTGAGAATAGATGAACAGCCAACACTCACAGTAGCTAGGAGACAGGATAAAGGCCCTCTGGGCTGGGTACCAACAGCCTCTTCTACAGACCCTCCCCCCAGGCACTTATACGGGGTGCCTGGGGGAAGGTTACCATTGTGATGGTAACCATCCCTTACTGGGCTCCTACAGAAGTGATGTTCTATTTGCTGTTCTAGGCTTCCTTAATAGCTCAGAGATTCTGGTAGGATTCCTGGGTCGGGAAGATCCACTGGAGAAGGGATAGGCTACCCACTCCAGTATTCTTGGGCTTCCCTTGGGGCTCAGCTGGTAAAGAATCCGCCTGCAATGCAGGAGACTTGGGTTCGATCCCTGGGTTGGGAAGATCCTCTGGAAAAGGGAAAGGCTACCCACTCCAGTATTTTGGCCTGGAGAATCCCATGGACTGTGTAGACCATGGGGTCACAAGGAGTCAGACACGACTGAGCGACTTTCACTTTCACTTTCACCCACAGCAACCCTAAACAGAAAGCAAAATTGGAGGCTCAGAGAGATCATAAGACTTGCCCACAGGTACACAGCTGGTCCACAGCTGGTCAGCAATGGACCAACTCAGTAGCAAGTATGTATTTGAATCTGGTTTATCAGACATCAGAGTCTGAGTTCTATGAACTGTATTCTTGACCTCATTCCATCAGGACAGTTACCACATCACAGTATGTTTGTTTATACATCCCTCCTCCACTAAACTAAGACCCTGTTATGAATGAAGATTATCTTCCTCCTCTTCCCCATTCCACTTTCTTTTACATTTATTCTCATTGCTGCCATTTACTGAGCATTCATTGAGCCTGGCCCTTGCTGGGCCCTGGGGGTAGACTGTTATTTTACCCACTTTCCCTTGAGGATGATTTATAGGCTTTCATGGCCCAGTCTTCCCACTCCCAGTGGCATCAGGCTTGGCCATATGAGCTGCTTTGGCCAAAGGAATATAAACAAAGAAAGATACACAGTACCACTTAGGAGTGAAACAGGAAGACCTGACCTGGGACAGGCATTGAGGCCAAGACCTGCAGGCATCAGAGTCTAACAAAGTGTAAAAAAAAAAAAAAAAAAAAGGACACCACTGCTTGTGCAAAGGTCCTGTGGTAGGAGGGAGTGTGGTGTTGCCAAACATTTAAAACAAGACCAATGGCTCAAGTGCAGACAGCAGGCAAAGAGTTGTATAAGTGGAGATGGAACATTTAACTGAGGCCAGAACTGCAAAAGCTCAAAGGCCATCTTAAAGATTTAGGTTTTGCTTTTAGAACTGTAGGGATACAAGGAAGTATTTGCTTCTGGGCTCTTTTTTAACAGTTGGGTGACATAGGCAGGACATATGACTTCTTCAAGCTTCCTTCCTTATTTGTAAACTAATAGTGTAGGACAAAGTGACTCCTCCTATTTTCAAGGGTCCCCTATATCTGGCTCTGTTTCATGACTCTAGACCTGGGCAGAGATCACTCCTGCAGTGAGACACCAGTGTCCCAACCCACAGATTATTGTCTTGGATGGGATTTGCCTGAAATGTGAGCGATATTCACACCCCCCAACTCCGAGCTGTATTTTCAACCTCAGTCGATAAAAATTATAAAGCAATTTGGTTAATCTTCTTCAAACAAAAGGAGAACACAGAAATCTCTTAGTAAGAAGAAAACAGGCCTGTTTGTAATCAGACAGAGAAAACCACACGCACAATGTGCGTTGAGCCTCAAAACTAATTTCTTGAAAATTTTTAATTTGAGGCACACAAAATAACAATTTTTAAAAATATGCAATTGCACGACTAATTCCATATTAATGAAACACAACATCTGTGGCTTTTCACATCTGATAGAGTTAAAATATTACCAAATTAAAGCAAGGGATTAATTTGTTTTGACTTATTAATATTGGTTAGCCATTAAAGTTTATTTTTCCCCATTTTATGATTTTTTTGTGGTCATTAAGCAGCTATGTACTGGCCTTCAATGATTTTAGAATTACAGTAATCACCTTAACCATCTTGCCACTCATGCAAGGTATCATTATTCATAAACATGCACTCTGCTCCTTTTTAGCTGAACAAAGTCAATAGTCGTAAAACATCATCATCATTTTTTTCATTCAACTCAATTCCCAGCAACTTCATCTCTGAATTTTCCTTTACTTAGAATATCTGATGTCAAATGGAATTGGAGCAATTGCCAACACAAACATACATCCCTCTCCATTATACACGTGTGGCTTTTCTTCTCTGAATTTGCTGCACAACATTTGAGACATTTTCTAAATCTTCCTCCCCAGTCCTTCATGCATTTCATCACCTCCTCCACAACTGATTGATGCCCAGACACCCACTGGTTCCATCAACTAAACCAAACTGCAATTAGCATCTCTTTATATATAAAGCTCAGGGTTTAGCCCTACGTGGGGCACATAAAAGAACACATCTCATCGTGTCCTCCTGGGGTTCACAGTCCAGGATATGACATGATCACAACACACATGGACAGCATATTTAAAAGCAGAGACATTACTTTGCCAACAAAGTTCTATACAGTCAAAGCTATGATTTTTCCAGTAGTCATGTACAGATGTGAGAGTTGGACCATAACGAAGGCTGAGCACCAAAGAACTGATGCTTTCAAACTGTGGTGCTGGAGAAGACTTTTGAGAGTCCCTTGGACACCAAGGAAATCAAACCAGTCCATCCTAAAGGAAATCAACTCTGAATATTCATTGGAAGGACTGATGCTGAAGCTGAAGCTCCAATTCTTTGGCCACCTGATGCAAAGAGCTGACTCATTAGAAAAGACCCTGACGCTGGGAAAGATTGAAGGCAGGAGGAGAAGGGGGTGACAGAGGATGAGATGGTTGGATGGCATCACTTACTCGATGGGCATGAGTTTAAGTGAGCTCTGGGAGCTGGTGATGGACAGGGAGGCCTGGCGTGCTGCAGTCCATGGGGTCGAAAATAGTCGAACACAACTGAGCTGAACTGAACTGAAGTATGACCAAATATCAAGGACTTATGGGCATGCACAAAATGTCTTATGGACACTTTGGACAGGATCAATGGTCCTGCAAATATCACTTTTTGGCATGGACCAAATGTTTTATGGACCATGTGTCTTATGGACCAGAAAGTCTTAGGGATTTTTTACAGGACCAAATGTCTAGTAACCATAAAGGAAATTGCAAGCTCCCTTATCAGGAAAGCTCACACTCTAGATGATGCTGCGGTGATTAATAATTTTATCAAATTACTAACGGGTGGAATGGAAGAGTCATGAAGTAGGGCAGAAGTAAGTCTCAAGCACATTGCTATGTGGCTAAAACAGTGTGCATATTAACCTTCTCTCTAATGATTTCTGTAATGATGCTAAAACATGAGATAATACGTACGAATGTTCTTTGCACACTATAAAGTGCTTTCTAAGGCTTAATTGTGAGACTGGTTATAGCATCTAAACAGATAAAAAACTTCTATTGCTTCTTGTATCTTGTAACTTTAACCTTTGATTCAAAAAAAATGTTTTTATGAACACAAAAATTCCCTTTTGATTGCCACAACATGTCATGGCAAAGAATAGCATTGAGTTCTTCATCTAAAGTTTGCTGAAAATTTAGTTAGGTTGCCTTACTAAAAAAAAAAAAATCAAACCAGCTTTGTAGAAAATTCAGTACTCAGATCTGTAGGGAATTCATAATTGGCATTTCTATAACCCAGCTGTCTGGCTGTTGAATGGAACCCTAGAATAAATAAATAAACTAACAAATGAAAAAGCAAACACTCGAGTTCTATGGTATTTACAAAAAGGAAAGACAATACAGAATAGAAATAAACTCTCATGAATGAGTTTACTTAAGATGGCTTGATTGAAAGCCTTCTAGTATTTTAAGGATTAAAAATGACTTTTACCAACTCAAAACTGAAGCAAATTGGGAAAGACACAGGATGTTCCCAATACCATTATTTTTTAAAGTCCATTTTTTTTTTCTACTATGATTTAGAAAATATTCTATAACTCAGAATTTTCCAGGTTTCTTTTTTTTAATTTTTTCTGGACATTCTAAAGTGGGCTGCCTTGGGTGCAGAGTGAAAAGGCCATTTAATAAGAACAATTATCAAGAAACAAAAATGGGTTTCAATTTGCCATTTTATTCTGCATCACTGGAAAAGAAGAGAAAAGAAGGGTTGTGGAGGTTTGTGGCAGAGACTGCTAATAAATATTCAAAATCTATTTTTCCTTTCCTCCTCACTAACAAAACCACCATATTTTGGCAGGTAGGCAATTTGCCAACTTAAAAAAAAAAAAAAGCACACTTCCAATTTTCCCTTGCAATAGTGTGGCCCAAGACATGTAGGTAAAAAATGTTGAGTGAAGTTTTCTGGAAAGTTCCTCAAAGGGAGCTGACTCAGCTGGGAGGAATATCCTTTAAACCTTGCCCCAGGTGATGTGGACCTCATAGCTGAAGATGCAGCAGCCATTTTGATGCCATGAGGAAAATACCAAAGCAATTGTAAACATCACGATCCTGACTTCCTTAAGCTGCTGAACCCATGCTAGCAGCCTCCTCCTTCCACAATTTCTTCTCAGATGAAACAATAAAATCTTAACTGTTTAAACCACCATGGTCTGTCCTTTGTGATTTGGAGTTCCTAACTGACACGGGTTGCCTTTTCAATGGGAGACCATGGATTTCCAAATAAGATTACTCAAGAAAATCACAAAGCAAAAATCAATAAGTATTTAACAGTGGATTTTTAACTTAGGCTTCTTCTAAGTCTCAGATTCACTTAATTTCAACCAAACACTCTGAAAACGGATTTAGAGTATATAAAAATTTTACATGAAATATGAATGTTGGCTCTGAAATATTTAACATATATGCAAAGTTAGAGGTAGTAAAACCATCATCTAGGTACCCACCAAACAGTTTGAGAAACAAAACATTACCAATACAGCTAAAGTCCCCTGTGTACATATCCTCATCAAATTCTCTTTTCCCCTCACCCTAAAGTAACCACTTTTCTAAACTGAGTGTTCATCATTCCTTTATGGGCTTCCCAGGTGGTGCTGGTGGTAAAGAACCCACCTGCCAACTCAGGAAACGTTAAGAGACTCAGTTCGATCCCTGGGTGGAGAAGATCCCCTGGAGGAGGGCATGGCAGCCGACCCCAGTATCCTTGGCTGGAGAATCATGGACAGAGAGCCATGAGACTGGTGGGCTACAGTCCATGGGGTCACAAAGAGCTGGACACGACTGTAGTGACTTAGCATGCACGCATTGCTTTACACTTTATACTCTCCAAGCAACATATAATATCTCCACACGTGTCTGACTCATTGCAATCCCATGGACTGTAACCCACCAGTCTCATGGCTCCTCTGTCTATGGGATTTTCCAGGCAAGAATACTGGAATGGGTTGTCATTTCCTCCTCTAGGGGAATCTTCCCAACCCACGGATCAAACCAGGTTCTTTTGTATCTCTTGCACTGGCAGGCGGGTTCAGGCAAGTTTAAAAAAATAGAGGATCTGGACCCAACTTGTTAGGTTCAAATCCCAGCTCTGACAGAGAGAGTTACCAGCTAGGTGGACTTGAACAAGTTAGTTAAGCCTCTGTGCCTCCGTTTTCTCACTGAAAAATGGGGATATAATATGGTACTTACCTCATAGGCATATGATGAGAATTAAATGATCTAATAAATGTAAAATCTGCTATCTATTATGTAAGTATTAATTATTATTTTCATGGGAACACATATAGTTTTCTATGATTTTTACACATATTTTATTTAGATCCCCACATATTTTATTTAGGTTTTAAATTATAAACCATAATTTAATGTAAGTATTATTGCATTTATAATAAATTATACCCAGGTGGGGACTTCCCTGGTGGCTCAGACAGTAAGGAATCTGCCCTCAGTTTGGGAGACCTGAGTTTGATCCCTGGGTTGGGAAGACCCCCTGAAGGAGGGCATGGCAATCCACTCCAGTATTCTTACCTGGAGAATCCCTGTGGACAGAGGAGCCTGGCGGGCATAGGATCGCAAAGAGTCGGACACTACTGAAGTGATTTAGCATGCCTATGCAATCTGTAATTGTAACATTTGACATCATATATGATTAAAAATAGTTTTCTCACAAGTATTTAGATTTTGCTCACTCCCTGTTTCCGTGCTGTCTCTTTAAGTAGCACCAGCACCCATCAGGTGCAGGACCCAGGAATCCAGGTGCCCCCAGTGCATGCGATTCTCCCTCGGAAACCTCTCCATCCTTCTCTGGTCACCTCCGCCACTCCCTGCTCTCAGCCATTTGTCATCTCTGGCCTTGTTTCCAAACGGCCTCCCCTACCAGTTCCCAATTAACTCTCCCCAAAGCAGTCAAGAGTGCTCCTTCATGGGGGAAAAACTAACCGATTATAGATTATGCTGTTGGTTGCAGACCTCCAGTGGTTCCACACTGTCCAAGAGGGCTTTTGCAATTCCATTCCTGCTCAGCCTCATCCCCTACCACCCTACCCCGCCATTACACTTCAATCACAACAAACCCCATGGCAGTTCATCCAGGAGGTCCTCTCTCCCACCCTGGGCCACTTCTCCTTCCCTCCCTACCCCCCTGCACTCTTTCCCATCATGAAGGGATGGGATTCCTTCTCCAAAACTTCTCCCCACTTGCTCTCAGGCCCATGAAGGGCCACGCTATGAGCACCCACAGCACCCCTGGGTGTGAAAGGCTCTCAGTCGTGTCTGACTCTCTGTGACCCCGTGGACTGTAGGCCCCCAGGCTCCTCTGTCCATGGACTTCTCCAGAATACTGGAGTGGGTAGACTTTCCCTTCTCCAGGGGATCTTCCCAACCCAGGGATCAAACCCAGGTCTCCCACATTGCAAGTGGATTCCTTATCGTCTGAGCCACCAGGGACGCTGAAGAATATTGGAGTGGGTAGACTGTCCCTTCTCCAGTGGATCTTCCTGACCCAGGACTCGAACCAGAGCCTCCTGCATTACAGGGGGCTTCTTTAGCAGCTTAGCCACCAGGGAAGCCCCACAGCACCTGGCACATCCCCATTCTAGCCGCGCGAGCGATCACCCCGCCTCTGAGGGCAGGATGGAGCCTGCGCTGTTCCCACTAAGTGTCCTGCACCGTGATTTCCCTGTTGGAGTGGGGTCCCTGAGGCCCTGCTGTGCTCCCCTTGGGCCCTGGGCTCTCAGCTGAGGACTGGGAGCCGGGGCTGTGTGCCCCGCACCGCATGGAGGAGTCCTCAGGCTAAGGGCCACATCTGACCCTCGGACTGGAAACTCCTCGAGGCGCGCCTTTCTCCGCCTTTCTCCAAGCACTCAGGCGGCTCTGTCCGCAGGCGCTCTTGGTCCAGAAGGAACAGGGTGCAGCTGGCGTGGTTGGCCGAGCCCCCAGGGGCCTTCCCTTCTCTCCCTTCTCCACTCGCGGTGGGTCATTTGAACCCTAAACAGCCTCGCTTATGTTCCTTCCTCATCTACTCTGACTTTCCTTTTTATCATTGCCCCTCAGTGTCCGTCTTTCTTCTGCCCCCTTAATCTAATATATTCACTCTCCCAGAGAGTGACGAGGACAAGCATTTCAAAGGTAGATGAACTCCACTATTGATGAGGGGAGGGGAAATTAGAACTCTGATAGACTGTTAATGCAACTGTAAGTACAGCTTCTGAGTGAAAAGAAATTCAGTCATATTCAGAAACTACTTTGACCTCAAAATTCCCCATCTTAAATGGTATCTTATAAAAGTATTAGAATATACATTCTGAGGAACATTTATAAGATTTTACATGTTAGCATTATCTATAATAGGGAATCTAGGATGCACCTAAATATCTTTTAATGTAGAAATAATTAGATGAACTGAGTCCTATTTGTGCTCTGAAGTATTGTGCAGTAGGTATAAAGAATGAGACAGGTACATGTGTCCTGTTTGTGTGTGTGTATGTCTTATTATAGAAAGACTCATTGCATATACTATTAACAGAACATTTGGAACATATTATTACAGTTTAAATTATTACTATTGTTGTTCAGCCGCTGAGTCATGTCTGACTCTGCAACCTCATAGACTGCAGCCTGTCAGGCTTCCCTGTCCTTCACTATCTCCCACTTTGCTCAAACTCATATCCATTGAGTCAGTGATGCTATCTAACCATCTCATCCTCTGTCCCCCACTTCTCCTGCCTTCCACCCTTCCCAGCATCAGGGTCTTTTCCAGTGAGTTGGCTCTTCACATCAGGTGGCCAAAGTATTGGAACTTGTTACAATTCATGTAAATAAAAATGTAAATATCAGTCTGTAAATGAACACAGACAGATCTCAAAGAGACATCACTGTCAGTGATTGTCACTGAGCCAGGGTGAGCTTACAGGAGAATTGCAAGAACCAAACAAAGATTTTATTTATAAAATATATTTTGTATTGTTTAAATCTTGCATTGGCATATATGTGTTTTATTATCTGCTATTTTATCAAATGTGATAAATCTTAATTTTAAAAGACAATAAAATATGTAGAAGTCATGGAATTCTAAAGCTAAAGAATGAAAAGGAGCGAAAGTGACCAAGATATTTTCATTTTTCTTCTTACTTCCAAAGATACCAATACAAATAATCCTATAATGTAAGAAGGATGATTTTTATCAAGCTCATTTAAAACCTGAGGAAAAATATAAAACAAGCTCAAAGAAGAAAAATCACCACACATGACCCCTTAACTGGCTCAGTTTTCCCATCTTTAAGATGAAAAGGCTATATTCTATTTATTGCTTTCGGGGGTGAGAGAGAATGCTTCCCACTTGAAGCTTCCAACTTACTAATTCTCTCTCCAGCTGTCTCTAATCTCTTCTCCATTCAATCTTTTTTAAAATAACTATCGTTTATTTCCACTATCTTCTATAGATTATTCCTTGTATTTAACAGCTCTTTCTTCACTTTAAGGATGATACTATGACATTAATCTAGTTGAAAGTGTTTAAATCCTTTCCAATTTATCTATAGCAGTATAGGTAACATAGCATAGTGGTTGAGCACAAGGGATTCAAGGTCAGATTGTTTATGTCATTTCCAGCTTTTCCACTTACAGTTATATAATCTTGTGTTAACTTGACTGTACCTCTATTTACCTTCTGTTTAATCATGATGATGATTATAATGCAAACTGCATAGGTTTTTAAGGAAATTAAATGGGTTGATACATGCAAATCATTTGGAGCAGTGCCTAACACATGCTCAGCCTTCAATATAATAGCTATTATCATTATTTCTATTTTCTCAGATTGAATTATCACACAGGAGGGGTATACTGACTGTCTTTTGTTGCACTGAATTTTTTCATGGGGTTTTAAGTTTTTGTTCAAGCACTCAAATTGCATGGAATTTTTTCCATGAGGCTCTCTCTGTCAACTGGTTTCATTGAATGTGCCTCAGCCCAGACCTCCAGTTGCCCAACCTTAAAACAGGCCTCATATTAGGGGATCTGTGCTAAGCTGCTTCAGTCGTGTCTGACTCTTTGTGACATTATGGACCACACCTCGCCAGGCTCCTCTGTCCATGGGATTCTCAAGGCAAGAATACTGGAGTAGGTTGCCATGCCCTCCTCTAAGGGATCTTCCTGACCCAGGGATTGTACCCACGTCTCTTACATCTCCTGCACTGGCAGGCGGGTTCTTTACCACTAGCGCCACCTGGGAAGTCCATTAGGAGTCTAGGGTTTTTCAAATTCTAGATTCCATTGCTATCCTTCAGCAATATGCAGCCCTGTAGAAATGAATTTCAGACTCAATGCTTCTGATTCCACATCCTAAGTCCCTGTCACTCATCAGCATGGCCTCCCTCACAACTATCTCAAGGATGCAAACCAGCATCAGCCTGCAGGAGATTGAGGAAGGTAATGAATAGAAAGTAACAAGTAAAACGGTCACCAGTTCAGGAAACGGAGCCACAGAAAATAAAAGTGATGTGGGCCCAAAACAAAACTGGAAAATGAGGTCAGCAGAAAGTATTTCCAAGACTAGGGAGATCTGCACACAAATAAAGATTAAACAATAGAAAATAGAGTGGTCTTCAAGGGCATGATTTTTGTCTTAATCATTTCTATATTTCTAGCATCCAACACAATGCACCCAATAAGTGATTCCTGCATGATCACTAAATAAAGATATAAAGAAGGAAGGAAAGAAAGGAAGAAAGAAAAAAGAAGGGGAGAGAGGGAGGAAGAGAGAGGAAAGGAAAAGAAAGACGGGAAAAGGAAAAAAGGAAGAAAGAAGCTGGCAAGAGGAAAATGAATGGCTTTCTTAAGAGTCGATATAAAATCATGGTTAAGATTTGGAGCTTTGGTGACACAGTCCTGGCTCTACTACTTACCAGCTTACGGGCTTAGACAAGTTTCTTACAAGTTTGAGCCTCAGTGCCCTTATTGGAAAGAAACTGCAATTGCAGAGAGGGTAATTTGGACAGTGTCAATCCCTTCCTTCATTCAGTAACAGTTTTTTGGATGTATGGATGGCTACAAAGATGAGTAAGAGAAAAAGCATGTGTTCTTCTCCTTTAGAATATATTTTCCTTAATGCAGAACTTGACACAATCACAATACATGGAATATTTGAACAACTAAATGGGCCCATCCATATCAGGATATTAATAAAACATAAAATCTGGGCAACTGTAGGCAAAACTGTACTTTTTTGAGGTTGCTGTCATTGTTACTGTTATTTTAAATTCCATGATTTGTTGGTATATTTAAGGTCAAATTAGATCTTTATGCAAACACCAAGCTTCCTGCAATTGAAGGATTACAATTGAAAGGAATAAACTGAAAGTGAGACATTGTCTTCTCCTCTAAAAAGGGTCAGGGTGGGGGGGGGATTTAAAGTCTGTTTAGAGGACAACATAAATTGTAGCCAATGCTGATTATCCTCTAACATTATCGGGTATACACCTTCCAGAATGAAGCTGAAACTACGCTTATTTGGAGCCAAGAAACGGGAACACTGGCTCCATGGTCTGATTTTGTACTGATAGAATGATAAGGTTGAGCTGGGTTTATCGTGATCACACAGTCATTCACCTATGGTGTTGACAATGGTGTTGGGGCTGAGGACCTGGTCATGTGGCTTTAATCCAACTAATGATACAAGAGAGCTCAATGTACCCAAAGAACAGTTCATTTGAAGCCAAAAGACCTAGGGTGAAGATTAACTCTGCTGTTAATTTGCCATGTTGGCTCGGGAAACCACTTAACTTTTCCACTCCTTAGTCTCCTTATTTGAAATAAATATGCAGTGATCCCTGCCATGACTTGCTGCTGCTAAGTCGCTCCAGTCATGTCCGACTCTGTGCGACCCCATAGACGGCAGCCCACCAGGCTCCCCCGTCCCTGGGATTCTCCAGGCAAGAACACTGGAGTGGGTTGCCATTTCCTTCTCCAGTGCATGAGAGTGAAAAGTGAAAGTGAAGTCGCTCAGTCGTGTCTGACTCTTAGCCACCCCATGGACTGCAGCCTACCAGGCTCCTCCGTCCATGGGATTTTCCAGGCGAGAGTACTGGAGCGGGGTGCCATTGCCTTCTCCTCTGCTTACTTACTCATCAGAATTAAGTCAACTAACAACAAGAATGTCACTGTGTGAGGTTTTCAGCAACCCAGGCAGGCAAAAGTCTAGCTCTTCTCAAGGCTACAATTATCTTAGTGTTTTGTGAGAGAGTTTCATTTTTGGGTCCCTAGACTCTTGGAAGTTGGGGCAGAGGGCGGGAAGAGAGGCTCGAGGTTAACTCCTTGGTCCCCAAGCAGAACGTGGTAAGGAAAGGCCTGCTGGAAATCCTCACAAGTCGTAGAGGGGTGCAGGTGGGGAGAAGAAAAGTTAAGGGCTTGGAGATGGACTCAGGGAAACTTTGAGGGCCACTGGTGACTCATGACCTACTGTTGGATCCAGGGACTTGGACCGAGAGATGCAGCTGATGCGAAATTGCCTTTCTTAGCCTTATAACTCCAGGCCTGCCAATCAAGCTGGCTGTATGGATGAGAACATCACCTGGTCATAGAAAGTCAGAGGTGGAAGGAACCACACTGGCTAAGGGGTGAAGCCTGGTCACTCACTGGACGCCATCACTTCTCCAGGTCCTGGTGGGGTCTGCCAATTGGATTATCAGATGTGGAAGGTGATGGCCGCCTTCAGAGTGCAATGACCCTACCTGTTGGGTCACTAGACTTCTGAACAAGAAAGTGGCCCCAAACACACTGTTTTTGTGATTGCTTATCAAAAGATCATAGTCCAGGTCATTAATTCAGTATTTCATCAAAGGTGGGGGACATATCTTTCTAGGGATAGAGCATGAGATGATTGAGGCGGTTACAGATACAGCATAAAAACATTAGTTCACTAGCTAATTATCTTTTATCCTTTCTAATAGATCCAGCAGAAAGTCTCTGGTAAGTGATGTGACTTTAACACCATTGTGGTGTTTATAAATCTCCCTATGTAACAAACAGACTAACTCCTACAGTAGGTAAAAACACATAATCTTGTATTCTCATGGTACATTTTACAGTTACCTTTAATTTATGGCACA
Source organism: Cervus elaphus (assembly GCF_910594005.1). NCBI lineage: Eukaryota > Metazoa > Chordata > Mammalia > Artiodactyla > Cervidae > Cervus > Cervus elaphus. Next base: position 63,612,737 of record NC_057827.1, on the reverse strand, counting down.
AAATCATCCTGATTTTCCATTTAGGATAGTATAATAAAAATTCCATTTTAAGTAAAAATACTTAAGTGTAAAATTAAAGAAAAAAATTCACTATTAAAAGAACAGATAACACCCCACTATGGCAAAGAACAGTGATAAAACTGAAAGTCACTCAACCATGTCTGATTCTTTGTGACCCCAAGGACTATATAGTCCATGGAATTCTCCAGGCTAGAATACTGAAGTGGGTAGCTGTTCCCTTCTCCAGGGGATCTTCCCAACCCAGGTCTCCCGCATTGCAGGTGGATTCTTTACCAGCTGAGCCACCAGGGAAGACCAAGAATACTGGAGTGGGTAGCCTATCCCTTCTCCAGCGGATCTTCCCAACCCAGGAATCGAACCAGGGTCTCCTGCATTGCAGGCGGATTCTTTACCAACTGAGCTATGAGGGAAGCCCAAAGAATAGTGATAACCTTGGTATAAAGATGATGACAGTCTGGAGAGTGAGTTAATCAAGCAGAGCCCCAGGAGGGACAGACAGATAAGGAAGAGGGAAGGGAACTAGCATTTACAAGAAGCCTCGACATTGAGTGAGGCATTTTTTTTTATACCTTATTTGTTCAACTGATACACCTAGTGAATTTACAGAAGCACCATCGCAAAGAGAATTAACAGTACAGATTCCAAAGTCACTCAGTAGCTATGGGGCTTTGGGTAAGTGACCAACCTTCTCTGGGCCTTAATTTAGAGATCTCAGATTTAGCAAATAAAAATACAGGATGCTAAGTTCTGTTTAAACTTCAGGTAAGCAATGGGAAAAAAATTTTAGTCTAAGTATGCCCCACTCAATATTTGGGTCATACTTAGACTTAAGAAAGCATTATTTATCTGATACTTGGGTTTAACTGGGTGTTCTGTATTCAGTCTTGTAACCCTCTGTAATATGGGGTTAATAGTACTTCATCATCAGTAAGTTAATCTCGTATTCAGAACAGTATATATAGTTAATGCTGATAACTGTTTGACTATTATCTTTTGAATATACTAGCGTGGGGGCCATTACAATTCTGTCTCTGAGACACCTCCACGGAACCCCAGGGCTCTGTGGCACACAGGATGGGAAAGAACTCACCTCCACTCAGCCTCTATTTTGAGCAAACCCAGAAAGTTCCCTGAGGGCAAGGACCAGGCCTATCTTTCTCACCCATGAAGGCCTGGGATCTACACACAGTTCAATCTCAGTTAATACTTATCAAACACTAAGTAACCATCCTATAGATAAGAAAAAAAAAGACCAAAACAGATGAAAACTGTGTAGCCTGTAGCTGGCTTAATGCTTGAATTGTACTAAGTTGGGCTTCCCAGGTGACTCGGTGGTAAAGAATCTCCCTGCCAATGCAGAAGATGTAGGAGACGCAGGTTCAATCCCTGGGTAGGGAAGATCCCCTGCAGAAGAAAATGGCAACCCACTCCAGTATTCTTACCTGGAGGATTCCACGCACAAAGGAGCCAGGCAGGCTACAGTCCATGGGGTTGCAAAGAGTCAGACACGACTGAGTGACTAAACAACAATAATAATGTATTAAAACAGGCCCAAAAGTTCATTCGGGTTTTTTAACCTGAATGAAATTTTTGGCCAATCCAATATTAAGGATGTGGTTTAGACCTTAATGTAGAGAAGGAAATGTCAACCCACTCTAGTATTCTTACCTAGAGAATCCCATGGACAGAGGAAGCTGGTGGACTACAGTCCACGGGGTGGCAAAGAGTCAGATTTGACTTAGTGACTAAACAACTTAGACCTTAATGAGTTCATGGTGGTGGTGGTGGTTTGGTTGCCTCAGTCATGTCCCACTCTTTACAACCCCACAGACTGTAGCCCACCAGGCTCCTCCGTCCATGGGATTTCCCAGGCAAGAATACTGGAGTGGGTTGCCATTTCCTTCTCCAGGGCATCTTCCCAACCCAGGGATCGAACCCAAGTCTCTTTCATTGCCGGAAGATTATTTTAATGCTGAGCCACCAGGGAAGTCCCATGAGTTCATAGTCTGGCTAAAAAGATGAACACTGCAAACCTCCAGAAAACAAGAGAGGACAGCATAAAAGAGGTCTCCAATGGCATTGTCCTTCTGGAACCTTTAAGACTGGGGCTGCCCTGTTCCTGGCTAACCCTGGCTCCATTCTGCGAGGCTGTGTCCTAACACTGCCTATTCCCACTGTCCTATTGAATTCTCTGGATTCACTTTCGCAATGAATGTATGTAAGTGCTTTAAATAATAACCAGCCAGTTTTAGCCCCTACTGTGACATCAGCCCTCCACACAGCCTGAGGTCATTCAGAAGTATAAGCCAGTGTGTGACCTCAAGGACAGCATAGTCTGGCTAAAAAGAAAAGTATGTAAACCTCTGAAATGCAAGAGATGGAGCATAACATCAGATGAGAAGGAAAAGTTTGGGGTGCGCTATGTGGCCCCTTGGGAGGAAAACAGGGCCAGTGGGGGAAAGTTAAAGGAAGCATATTTGAAAGAGATTTCTAACAAGCAGAACTATCTCAAGACAGGATCACACAGGACAGCAGTAAGTCCCCCATCACTGGAGGTACGCAAAAGAAGTCTGGACATTTCTCCATGGGGATATAGTACAAAGGGACCCAACAGAAGCCGTACAAGCTGGTCTTAGTGTTTCCTGCTACTCCAAAAGTTCCAAGCGTCTGTGCCTGGTATGGAACTTACTGAATTTGCATCCTCCATTTTGGGGTGGTTCACTTCCCCAAGATCAGACTTGCATCTGATAACATGCTTGATGGTGAGTCCTGGGCCTGAACTCACAGGAGCAGCTCCGCCGGCATCTGCTCTGTGAGGAGGACATTCCTGCCAGCCGGGAGGCTGTACACAGGTCACCCCTGCCCCTGTTCCAGCCACACAGCCCCACACGAAGGCATGTTCCCTGCAAAGCTAAGCTGGGCAAAAATCTGGCCATTTGCAGGACTGGTTTTGCATGAAAATTGCAACAAGATTGAACAAAGAAATTTTTTTTTTTTACATCATTAGAAGATATTATCTGAGTTACACCAGAGCCATCTGGAAAGGCAGGAAGTCACTTGCCTGCAGCCTGGCTCTCTGCTCAGCTCAGCAGGCCTGGTGTGGACGTGCAACAGCGCCCTCACCAGTCACGGCTGTCCATCCTCGGAACCTGTGTGTCTCTCTAACTTGACCGTGGACGCCGGCCCACCACATTTCAGCAAGCAGGGTGCACATAGCTACCACCCAAAGGCAACAGAAACTCATCCATCGGACTAGATGCCTGTGCTGGCCAGGCAGGCTGAGGAATGCCCAACCACAAGCCTGAATACCCTTTGGAGAAGCCCTGCTCTGGGTCACCTCTGATGCATAGAAAGTCACCATCACCCAGAAAGGCTGCAAATGCAACCACTGATGGTTTTTTTCTTTTCTTTCAAAGGGGAAAGAAAATACATATACCTTGTTTGTAAACAGCTAAAAAAAAAATGAGACAAAATACCTGGAAAATATATACTTACCAAAAAAAAAAAAAGTATGGATCCTGGTGATTCTTTTTAATTGGGTTGGAAGGGGTTACTTCATTATGCAGCAAATTAGAAAATTCATAATTTATCATTGCACCCAGTCGAAATGCCACCCAACTGAGTCGCACCCCTGTGAAAACCATCACATAGTAGCAAACTGTCAAGCCTGCTGCAGCCGGCGGGCAAAATTAATATGCAAATGTATGCAAGAAATTAAAAAGCAGAATTACCCAGGCAAATGAGGTAGCTATACTTGAATTGTTAGAATTATGAATAATTACTGCGAATTTTCTGCTCCTAATATAACTTGTTTTTTGATAAACAAAGACTTAATTATCGAGATGCGCTGGAGAATTTCCGTGGCGCTCATTAATCTTGCAAAAAAAACAAGTCCCTGGTGCCCAAGCCGTAATGAAGAGCGCGTGCCCTGAATCTTCAGAAAGATCACAGGCACCAGGGTGCCAGGGCTGGAGAAAAAAAATGACAGTGCCAATGTCCTCTCCCGTACCCTGGAGTGTCATAACGTCTTCCACTAACTATCAAAGGGACTTATTTATGCCAGCAGCTGAGCTATAAGTCCAATTTACGACGCCTTGAGCAGTGGTGAAATGATCTGTTGATGTGCGGTGGAAATGCCATCTTGCGCGGGTCTCGATGATGCCGGCGTGATGAGGGCCCCGCGCGCGGGGCGCTAATGGATGGCGCGCGGCAGACCGGAATCCACTAGAGGGCCCGTCTTTTAGGACCGGTCTCGGCGGTTCTCCATTAATCTTGGTTGTGCCGTTCGCGGGTGTCCATGGGAACAAGCGCACGCTCATAAACACGGGTTGTAAATTTTCCCATGAAGGGTGGCAGCTCCCGGGGACGAGAGTGGGCAGCGGCCTGAGGATGGGTGGACCCGGAGAGGCGGTCCTGTCTGCGGGTTGGGGACCAGGAGGCAGAGGCGGCGGCAAGGGGCCCGTGGCGGGGGTGGGGCTGTCTGCAGCCCCGAAGAGCTGCGGGACCCCGGCAGGAGCCCAGCTCATTTACCAGAAGCTCACAGAGGGCCCATCGCCCCGGGTCCTCCCAGCGCACCGCCGAGGGGCCTGCTGAGCGCCTATTATTACTTAAAACCTGGCGTCTAAGTGGGAATGACTGAGTTCCCGTCATCATTAGGCCGATTAGCGCCATGATAAACCCTCACAGATCATAAGGCAAAATTACAAAACATCACTTCTGGAGCTCAGAAGCCACCGAGAGGCTCCGGGCTGCCTGCAATTTCTAATACCTCCTCTCTGAATTCAAGTCCCCAAGTACCCTGACGACTTGACAGGACCATTTCACTGGGTAGGCAAATTGTCACCCTTTACACCACAGCATCTGTCATTTTTTATGCTCAACGGCGCTAGCCTTTCTCTCTTCCTTTCTACCTCTCCCTCTCTCCTCTCACACTCACTGCCTCTCTCTCTACTTCCCTCCAGTTTCCATGCAAACCTCTTGGGAGCCCAGCACCCTCTCCAGAACAGGCTTAGACTTCACACAAAAAGGAAAACCTTTGCAACTCGGAAACTGTGCCTCTGACATCAGTATTTTGACGCAGAACTCAGAGCAGCTCTCACGGTCTCTCCCCTTCCTTGAGATGAGTTCTAACCCGCGGCTTATGAGGGGATCGTTGAGGGAATTTCCTCAACACTGCCCAGGGTCAGCTGCATCACTCTTCCCACTGTGCAGAGGAGGAAACGGAGGCTTAGCGAGCTTGAAGGGCCTGCCGAGCTAACAGAGGCTGCAGGGCAAGGATTTGAACCTGGAGGGCTGGTACCGAAGCCCCATTCCACCCCTCTCCCAGCCCTGTGATCAGGGTGTGTGTGTGTTAATTGCTCAGTCGTGTCCAACTCTTTGAGACCCCATGGACTGTAGCCCACCAGGCTCCTCTGTCCGTGGAATTCTCCAGGCAAGAATACTGGAGTGGGTTGCCATTTTCTTCTCCAGGGGATCTTCCCAACCCAGGGATAGAACCTGGGTCTCCTGCATTGCAGGCAGATTCTTTACCATCTGAGCCACCAAGGGAGCCTGCGATTTTTTTTTTTTCCAATTTTTTGGCTGCACTGCAAGCATATGGGATCTTAGTTTCCCGACCAGGAATCGAACCCACACCGCTTGCATTGGATGTGTGACATCTTAACAACTGGACCACCAGGGAAGTCCTGTGACCAGGGTGGGGGTGGTTATGGGGAAGGCTGGGGTTGGAGGTCTCCAGGAAGGACCGTCCCCACAGCTGTTTGTCCAGGGGCAGCTGCAAGGAACCGAGAGATGGATGCTGAGAACTCCCCAGCAACAGTTGCAGCCGCTGAGTTGACTTAGCGCTTCTATGGCAACACGTGGAGGCAGAGGCAGTAATTGGGAGAGACAGAGCGCGCCCAGAGCCGGCAGAGCAGGCCTGTCAAAAGTCCTGAGCCAGGTAAGCGCTTTCTCTATTATTTTTCCTGCCTGTATTTATTATTTATTTGAGAATGTGTTTTCCCCCAAGCCCTTTCTGTGGGCAGGCAGCGCAGGGTGTTATCTGGAGCAAACTGCACTCAGCCTGCACAAGCCCCCACACCAGCCTCCCCGTATTCAGGCCTGGGGTCACGGGCCCCGAGGATGGACCACTGCATGTGTTGGTCCATGACCCCTGCTCTGTGTCCAGGCAAGTGACAGAGGGCTGGCTGGCCCACAAGGTCAGGCTCCCCCAAAGCACAGGGCTCACTGCGACTCACCCAGTTCCCCTCTTCAGCTCAGGCCTCCCTGGGTTTTTAGATGAGGGTCTGCCTGAAAATTCAGTGAAAGTCCCAGACCCTCTACTCAGGAAAAGGGACTGACTTACAGGTCTCTGTGGTTTATAACCACCCCCCAAAGCCATGTGGGCAGTATCTGGGTGCACAGGTAGCAGGTTTAAGGTCCCCTGATCTTGATGCCAAGCCTCCAAAGGGTAGGCAGGCCCTAGTTCAAGGCCAAATCCCCAACACCCAGCACAGCGCTGTTTCATTGCTAGTGTTCCACCTGTCTGTGGAATGATGCATGCTCCAGTCACTTCTGTCGTGTCCAACTCTTTGAGACCCCATGGACTGCAGCCCACCCAGGCTCTTCTGTCCATGGGATTCTCCAGGCAAGAATACTGGAGCGGGCTGCCATGCCCTCCTCCAGGGGAGCTTCCCCACCCAGGGGTCGAACCCATGTCTCTCCTGTCTCCTGCATTGGCCGGCAGGTTCTTTACCACTAGCACCACCTGGGAAGCCCCTATGGAACAATATCAGGAGCGAATCCAGGTATTGTCTGATGCCCATTTTGCAGATGAGAAGACTGAGGCTCAGAGAGGGTAAGTGATTTCTGCAACAGCAGGGCTATTGGAAAAGCCCAGCCCCATCCTCTCGGCCTGAGACATTAGCACGTCTTGGGTATCCACATGCTTGGTTTCATTCAGTCCCCGTGAAGACCAGGGCAGTATGTTGCAGCACTGTGCTGTTTACCGCTGAGAAGACTGAGGCACAGAGAGCTTAAGCAGCTCACCTAAGGCTTTCAGCAGGTGAGTGGCAGAGCTGGGATTCCACCCAGATGGGCTGCCTCCAGGGGCTATAGCGCCTTCCCCAGGGCTTTGGCTTTGGGTCTTTGAGGGTGGAAAGAGTCCAATACCTACTGCCCAACGAGAGGGGCCTTGAAAGGGTCTTGGAGCCAGAGGGCAGCTACTGAAGCCAGGCCTCCCGGATGACACCTGGCTCTAGAGCTGGCCGGCCGTGAGAGCCTTGGACCTTCGCTTACTACGGTGGGAGGGCGGGACGGTGGGAGGGCGGGACGTCAGTTTGAGAACACCTCCTTTGAGATGTCCAAGAGCATCTGATACAGAGCTGCACGCACAACCCAGGTGGTCTCAGAAAGTGCTCAGACAGTGCTGGGCACAAACGGAGTGGCCCTCAGTGCTCCAGGCTACTGCCTTGTCAATATCATGTCAGTGACTCCGGCCCACCCCTCCCTACCCAGCCAGATGAGGGAAAAACTGAAACTTCATGTGCTGGGAGGTGGGTGGGCCAGCAGAGAAGGTGGTGAGCAGGAGTCTGGCATGCACAGCCCGTCTTCCCAGCCAGCCTCACGATCTGAGCGGGGTCTCATCCTCTCTGTGGGTCTCCCGCAGCCCCACCCACGAACCAGCGTGGCAATGACAGCTCCCAGGATTGCCGGCAGCACCCTCCCTGGTAGACTGATCAGCTGCTGGGATCCATTCTGTCTCACAAATTCAGGAGATGCCTTGTCGGGTCCAGTCGGTGTACTTTAGCCAGGCCCCAGGCTGGGTGCCTGCAAAGGGGGCGGGCGGTGTGAGACCCAGCTTTCAGGTTCAAGTTCACCATTCCACAGGGACAGCAACTGCCCTTAGTTCCTCTATAAGAATGACTGAGCCGAGCCCCACAAAGTTAGAGTCGGTACCAGAAGACTTGGATGAGTTTAAGGAATTAGAGCAGGACCTCAGAGGGGACACAACGACAGAGAAAGGGCAAGCCAGGCAGAATGAACTGCCCGTGTAAATGCCCAGAAACAGGATGCTTGCCACAGTGAACACATGGAATGCCTTTGTGCAAACCAGACAAAGGCACCCTTAACCCACGTGCATGCCTCCTCAGTCTAAGGGGTCCAGCTTGGCTAGTGGGCACTGGGCTGGTTGCCCACTGCCCTACTTGCCCCTTGGCTGGGAGCCCTTACGCAGCGAGCAGCCTGCTCAACTGCATACGGCACCCCTGGGCGTTCGAGAGAGCGAAGAGTCATTTGAAATCGCTGGAATGTGAAGCCCATGGGGAGAAGGGAACAATAATGAGTGACGCTGGCAAGATCAGCTGAGCCATCTCTTACAGCAGGGAGAGCAAACTGGGTTAGGCTGGAGGCTGGCTCCCGCTCACTGGGATCGTCTGCCTAGAGTAGGATGTGGAACACCCGAGAAAGACTCACTGAGAAGATACATCTGAAAGAGAGTGGAAATCGATTACTGATGCCTGACGGGGCCCTGGAAGGGAGAGAGAGCCGCCAAGATACTAGGTAATACATGTTCTCCTTCTCTTAGACAGGGCAGCAGGCTGACGGGTTCCATCTCATTCTGGAGGGGACCGCTGGGAATTTTCCTCCCACGAGGCTTGTGTAAGGCAGAGATGGGCCAGAGCTGTGTGCGCCTCCAGTCTTCCTTGCATTTAATTCCCTCCCAGATAAGCAAAGGAAGATGGGGGAAGGAGAAAAACTCCCCCGACTTGGGCAGAATGAAGCTGCAGGAGTTTTGCAGACAGAGCCTTGGGTGCAGACACTTGTCCCCGAGGAGTTTGTGAGATGGGAGCAACTCTCAAAATTAATTTTTAACAAAGAAAAGAAGGAGCTGGTGGAGAGAAGTCTCTCCTGGTGCCCAGAACCCAACCTGGGTTCTGTTCTGGGGCCCTCTGAGCTGTACTGTGCCATACAGTAGCCCACGGGCTCCAGGAGGCTTGAACACTTGAAATACGGCCAATTCAAACCAAGATATGAGTGTTAAATACTCATCAGATTTCGAAGACGAAGACTTGATGCAAAAAAAAAAAATGTAAAGCATCTCATTAATAATTTTTATACCAGTTCCATATATTGAAATGATGATATTTTGGATAATTGGATTAAATAAAATATATTGCTGATTTATTCCTCTTTTTTTATGTGGCTACTATAGATAGCTACAAGGTGGCACTATTGGTAAAGAACACGCCTGCCAATGCAAGAGACGCAGGTTTGATCCCCGGGTCAGGAAGATTCCCCCAAAGGAGGGTACAGCAACCCACTCCAGGATTCTTGCCTGGAGAATCCCATGGACAGAGGAGCCTGGCTACAGTCCATGGGGTTGCAAAGAGTCAGACAGTACTGAACGTACGTAGCATGCACGCATGCACAAGAATTTACAGTTCCATATATGGCTCAATCCATGTCTCCACCGACCACACTGCTCTAAACTCTGCAGAGGACTCTGTCCTGGGCTGGGACCGGCCGCAGAGCTCGGGACTGTGGCCACAAATGTGTTAAGAATGTGGTCCCATCTTCCACTGAATCCCTTCCTTCAGCTCAAGAATTCCAACCCAGAATCCCAAAAGAGGGCCCTCTGTGTCTCATTTCATGAGACTTGTGTTCTTCCAAGGGAATCTCTTTTTTTCTTTTAAACATTGAATTGATAGATCTTATTTTCTAGAGTAAAAATTGAGAGTAAAGTACAGAGGGTTCCCATGAATCCCACTTAGATTCCCCTTTGATTAGCATTTTGCTTCGGTGTTACAACTGTCCTTGTTAGAATTGTTGAACTAATATTGATACATTATTTTAGCTAAAATTCATAGTTTACATTCGGCTTCATGCTTGATGTTGTACCTTCTATGGGTTCGGCACAAATGTGTAACAACGTGTATCCCCCAATATAACTTCGTACAGAATAGGTTTGTGTGTTGTGTCTCTCAGTTGGGTCCAGCTCTTTGCAGCTCCATGGACTGGAGCCCACCAGACTCCTCCATCCGTGGGATTCTCCAGGCCAGAATACTGGAGTTGGTTGCCATTTGCTTCACCAGGGCATCGTCCCAACTCAGGGATCGAACCTGGGTCTCCTGCATTGCAGGCAGATTCTCTACCGTCTGAACCACCGCAAAATAGATTTGCTCTCCTGAAAATCTCCGTGCTCCGTCAATTCATACCACCCTTCCCTCAACTCTGGCGACCACTGATTTTTTTACTGTCTCCATAATTTTGCCTTTTCCAGAATGTCATACAGTCGGAATCCTATAGTATATAGCCTTTTTCAGTCTAGCTTCTTTCACTTAGCAATATGCATTTAAAGTTTCTGTGTCTTTATGGCCCAATAGGTCTTTTCTTTTTATCACTGTAGTGTTCCATTGTACAATGAATCAGTTTGTTTGGCCTGATAGGTCTTTTCTTTTTATCACTCTGAAGTGTTCCATTGTACAATGAATCAGTTTGTTTAGCCATTCACCTACTAAAAATATACCTTGGAGGCTTCTAGTTTGCAGTGTTTTTCTAAATCGAAGTATAGTGGATTTACAATGTAGTGTTAATTTCTTCTGTACAGCAAAGTGATTTGTATATTTATATATACATTCTTTTTTGTTATGGTTTATCTCAGAATAATGAATATATTTCCCTGTGCTATACAAGACATCCTTGTTGTTTATCCATTCTTTTTGTAATAGTTTGCATCTATTAACCCCAAACTGCAAAAAAAAAAAAAAAATGGATTTTTTTTTTTAATGAATTTCAAAAAATTAAACTCTTCTGTTCTCACCCTATTATTAGTTTGGCAGAATAAAAGCACAGTTTGGGACACAGTGAGAGGAACCAGGCAACCTAGTACATGGATGGCAGGTTTGTAAACTGCTGCATGGTCCCCAAGGGTACTACTCAGATCCTCCCACAGCGGGAGACGTGCAGACGCAGGCCCAGGGGGGTGGGGCTCAGGAATGCCAGTTGACCACCTGCTGCCCTCGAACCAAACTGCAGACACAAGACTTGATGAAACCTGAGCTCAGAAGCAGGGAGGGGGAGGCAGTGAAGGGTCTTCCGTGAGCTGGACACAAGCCAGCGCCACGTGACCGCTGACCCTTTCATCCCCCTGCAACCCTGTGGAGTCCAAGTCATTGACTTGTTTTACAGCTCAGAGGAGCTCGGTTACCTGCCCAAGGGCACACAGCAAGTTAGCATCAGGGCTAATTTTGGAAGCCAGGCCACCTGACCCCAAGGCCATGCCTGTCCATTCCAAAGTGATGCATGCGCCTGCCCTGGGAGCCTCCTTCAGATGGAGTATCTATTTCATCCTTGAACCTTGTCGCAAATTTCCATTTCAACATCTAGCTCCAAACGTGATTTCCACGAGAGCATGGTTTCGTCTGTCCTTGTCACTACTGATTCCACAGTGTCCAGCACAGTGCCTGTCACACAGAAGGCGCTCAATAAATGCCTGTTAAATGAATCAATGGAACCCGATCTACTTCCTCTGAGGAATCAGTGTAGAGGGGGAAAAAGACGAGGAACGTGGCTGGTTGGAGAGCGCCCTGATACAGAGTAACTGGTGCAGCTTGGGTGGAGCCCCTGATCCAACCTGGAGTGTGAGGGCGGAGGGCTTCCTGGAAGAGGTGCTGCTTGCACTGAGTCTCAAGGAAGAGCAGGAATCAGAAGAAGTGAGGGAAGGAAGCCCAGAGCAGAAAGGCCAGGAACAGGAGCAGTAGAGTGGGTGGACAGAGATGGAAGCCTGGGCTGACCATCGGTGGCCTTGTGAGCCACAGGAAGGATGCTGGAGGTGATCCCACAGACCAGGGCGGTCCATCCTCAAAGGAATGCAATCCATGTGCGGGCAGGGGGGCAGGTGCCCCACGCGGAGGGAGACCCCATGTCCTGGAGAGGAGTCAGGACGGGCGAGAGCACTAGAGAAGCTGAGGAGCCCCAATCATGTTTAGTTCTGAGGCCAGCCATGGGACATCACCTCCAGCAAGACACATCCTCCCCTGTGATGTGGGAGGCACGTGAGGGTTAAGTGCATTGATGTAAGCACAGGGTCTGGCACACCAGAAGTGCTTGATAAATAGGAATCATCGCTATTGATAAACAGTAGATACTATCTATCATTATTTATCAAACCAGCACATGGGGAATTTGTTTTAAAGGTTGAGAAACACCGCCCTAGGGAGCCATCAAAAGAGTTTTAAGGACACTGGTGGGTTCTGATTTGCTGTTTAGAAAGATCACTTGGACTGCCTCTCGGAAGATGGATGAGAGGAGGGAAGTCAGACAGGCCAGGAGGAGGTTTCCATCCAGCAGGTGAGAGATAAGGAGTCAGGTGTAGGGAGGCTGGGGAAGAGGCGCCCAGATGGAGGCAGCTCAGGCAGGAGATTCAGCGGCGCTGATGACTGGGGTCTCCAGCGAGGACGGAGGTGAGCACAAGACGGACTCATCCGGAGTGTCAGTGGAGAAAGCCAGACCAGCATCCTTTTTTCTTTTTTTTAATATTTTTATTTTATTGGCACATTGCTGATTTACAGAGTTGTGTTAGTTTCAGGTGTAGAGCAAAGTGATTCAGCGATACACATCCACAATCCATTTTCAAGTGAACAGTGAAGCAAGGGGAAGGGCTGGTGCCCTTGAGGAGGGTCTGGTGGGACAGCATGACCTCTGAGAAGGTTGTGACCATCCAGGAAGCAAAACAACCATGGTCGCATCCCTTAAGCACTCTCTTTGGAGATGGGGTGGATGCCTCTCACCATGGTTGGTTGAGGGTTAGCACCACCGACCGACTCAATAGACCTGAGTCTGAGCAAACTCCGGCAGATAGTGACGGAAGGGGGAGCCTGGCGTGCTGCCGTCCATGGGGTCTCAAAGAGTCGGACATGACTTAGCCGCAGAACAACAACAGTAGCTGATTTACAAGGTTGTGTTAGTTTCTAGTATACAGCAAAGTGTGTGTATACACTTTTTCAGCCTCTTTTCCACTATAAGTTATTACAAGATATAGAATATAGCCCAATAACGCCTTTTGCCTCTACATAGATGAACCTCGAGATTATCGCACTAAGTAAAAGTCAGACAAAGACAGATATCATACTTATAAGTGGAATCTAAAAAAGATGATACAAATGAACTTGTTCACAAAACAGAAACAGACTCACAGACATAAAAAACAAACTTATGGTTCAAAGGGGAAAAGAGTGGGCATAAATTAGGAGTATGGGGTTAACAGATATACATTGCTATATATAAGACAGATAAACAACAAGGTCCACCGTTGATGAATTCTTGACCTGTTGATTCTGCAAAGTCAGTCATACTATGTCTCAGGGTTGGCAACATGGAATGGGTATTTTAGGTTTACACAAAGCATTTGGCTTCCTTTTAGCTTGGGGTTGAGGGACATTCATTTCACAACCCTCTCTGGAACAATCATGTCCCAGCATTATTTACAGAACACCATTGTTCCATTCATAGAAATAGAACACAATACGTTCTCAGGAAAACCCTCGGGCTCGTTTCTGCTTCTTTTGTAAAGTCGTGATCAGCCTCACTTGTCAGGTGGACACGTTGATCCAGACTGACAGCCCCTCCCCGCCACTGACATATTTTTTTGTTGTGTTTTTCATTCAGGTGGGTAATTACCCTCTCCTTTTGCCTCGCCTGTTCTCTCTTCAACTTTCTGCATTTAGCCATTCTTCTTCACACCTCCCATAATCATACTTAATACTTTGCAAATTAATAGCTGTTCTTTCACAGTCGGTCGCTCTCTTTGGGCACCTCTTCTTGCTTCTCCCGATTTTGTGCCTGCGACGTACAAGGTACACTCCCTGAATTGAAGATCCAAGTTCATACAGCTACAAAGCTCGAAAGAAACCGTTGGTGACGGTAAAACAAGGTCCCTCAAGCCCCATTGCTCGAGGCTCAGTAACAGATGAGAGCACAGAATATCTTCGGGATAGAGTATTTACAAAGCTACTTTAAAGGAACTGCGTGTCATTAATCACAAGTTCTTAAAAATCAGTCTTCTCTTATTTGTTCTAATCTAGCTAAATGGCCCTGGAAATACAGTCGGCGGTTGGCTCGATAAATGCAAGTTGAAAATCATAATGTTCTCATCTAATATCCAACTCATACATTGTGGTATGGATTTTTTTTTTCCTACTAGCATTCTGCAGTCCACTAAATATTCCAGACATATGAGAGTCTTCATTTGATTCATTCTAATAACTTTTTTCATCAATATGACTTTTGAGGATGCTTGGGGATAGCAAATTAAATATTATTTATGACTTTAATTTGTGTCCTATTTGGATTTTACATTCACGGGGCCAACTTGGCTATCATCATTATCATATTGTTTTAGACTACTCTGAAAATTAAAATCCACTCTCGTCCTTAAATGTTTTATTGTGCTTGTCGTTCTTATTTTGTGCCTTGCCGAACATGATTAATTCTGTTAGCCAAGTGCATATGGTCTGCCTGGCCATCATCCATTATCTTCCTCGCGGCTGCCTGCGAATGAGCACTTTATTATTACTTTTTTCATCTTTTCAATTACCAGATGTGCCTCCCTATTCCGGGGATTTCTGCACTGTCCAAATCCAAACCGCGGAGGTGACCACCTGTGTGATCCGCCCTCCTTCTGTGCCGCCCGCCCCCCCTCACTCACCACACCCGCCTCCCCAGCTCCCATCAGCGGCTGGAATCCTCGCAGCTTTCCCCTGCCTCTGGGCATCCTCGCCTGCCCTTCCGCCTGCCTGCGGTTCTCTTCCCTCACTTTCCCTGTGGCTCGCTCTCATCCTCCAGGTCTCTGCCTCAGAGAGGCCTTCTTAGACCATTTTCTAGTTTAAGCTGCCTCTCCACCAGCACCACCACCTCCCACATTGTTACTGCATCCTGGAGGCCCTCACCCTGTCCCCCTCCTAGCACGCATCTCCATTGGTAATATTTGTTTACAAATAATTAATTACTCTGGATAGTCTGTCCCCCAGCTGGAATGTCAGCTACTTCAGGGCGA
This sequence comes from Cervus elaphus, assembly GCF_910594005.1. NCBI lineage: Eukaryota > Metazoa > Chordata > Mammalia > Artiodactyla > Cervidae > Cervus > Cervus elaphus. The sequence goes on along the minus strand of NC_057827.1, from coordinate 63,597,685 downwards.
AGATTTTGTCTGTTCTTTGTCCCAGAGACTATTCAGAAAATTGAGGACCCATAAGAGAGAGAGGAAGGGAGCAAGGGAAGGAGCTGGCAGCAAGACATCCCAGATACAGTATGCTCTGGCTCACATCAAGTCCATTCATTCTTTAGGAATCCCTTCCTACTTCTAGAATGTCCACAGTCTCACAAGCAGCTCAAAGCAGAAAATGACCAGCATTTGCTCACACCCTCTGGTGAGTCTTGAACAGGAAGAAACAAGTATCAAAAAAATGAAGAGGGTCTTGGGATTCCATGGCTCCTTAGAGAGTTGTTTTTTGTTTTTTTTTTTCTGATGATAAAATTAAAATAACACTGCATTGAGAGTTGTCAACACAAGCAAGAACTGTAGTCTCTCCTTTTCCATGAAGTTTTTGGAAATGGGCTGATAGCGTCTGGAAGCAGTGTTGCCCTAGAAGCAACAAGCACACATATGCGCAGATCTTGGCTTCTAAATACTCTTATCTCCTGAAAGGAGCCAAGGCTCCATAGAGAAATGGTTGATCCCAGGGTCTGGGCAGGAAATATATGAGTCTGGAATATTTCACTGTGCCCAAAAGTAAGAAAGTCCTCAAAGAAAGATGAAAAGATGTCAAAAGGACATAGGAGTCCAATGGAAAGAGCTCCCACTGGCCAATCTGGGATAGGTGATCAGTGAAATAAACAGTGATAGTAGTGGGTTATAAACCATCAAATAAAATAGTTAGGATGCATGCTCCATTCTGAAATTTAAAAATGAGTGAACTTTAAAAAAAAATAGACTAATGGTCAAAAAAGAAGGAAAAAAAAAAAAAAAAACAAGTTGTCTTGGGATCAGAAACCTAGGCACAACTGCATTTAAAGGCCAGTACTGCCAAGGAGTCACTGAACAGCTTTGTGAAGAGTTACCTTCCTCACAGCATCTCATTTTCCTCACCTATAAAGTTGGACCAGGACTTCCCTGCTGGTCCAGTGGTTAAAATTTCATTCTTCTACAGCAGGGGATGTGGGTTTGATCCCTGGTCAGGGAACTAAGACCCCACATGCCACTCAGCATAGCCAAAATTTTTTTAAATTAAAAATAAATAAAAACTAAAGTGGGAGCAGTGTGAGAACCTGCCTCGCAGGGCTTGAGTGGGAAGAAAACTTACAGGTCAGTGTGTTTGCAGTACTAAGCAGAGTCCGTGAGTCAGTGCAGTCGCTCAGTCGTGTCCGACTCTTTACGACCCCATGGACTGTGGCACACCAGGCCTCCCTGTCCATCACCAGCTCCCAGAGCTTACACAAACTCCTGTCCATCGAATCGGTGATGCCATCCAACCATCTCATCCTCTGTCGTCCCCTTCTCCTCCTGCCCTCAATCTTTCCCAGCATCAGGGTCTTTTCCAGTGAGTCAGTTCTTCGATCAGATGGCCAAAGTATTGGAGTTTTACCTTCAGCATCAGTCCTTCCAATGAACATTCAGGACTGATTTCCTTTAGAATCCAGTGGTTTGATCTCCTTGCAGTCCAAGGGACTCTCAAGAGTCTTCTCCAGCTCCACAGTTCAAAAACATCAATTCTTTGGTGCTCAGCTTTCTTTATAGTCCAACTCTCACATCCATACATGACCACTGGAAAAACCATAGCTTTGACTAGACAGACCTATGTCGGCAAAGTAATGTCTCTGCTTTTTAATATGCTGTCTAGGTTGGTCATAACTTTTCTTCTGAGGAGCAAGCGTCTTTTAATTTCATGGCTGCAGTCACCATCTGAAGTGATTTGGGAGCCCAAGAAAACAAAGTCTGTCACTGTTTCCATTATTTCCCCACCTATTTGCCATGAAGTAATGGGACCAGATGCCATGATCTTAGCTTTTTGAATGTTGAGTTTTAAGCCAACTTTTTCACTCTCGTCTTTCACTTTCTTCAAGAGGCTCTTCAGTTCCTCCTCACCACAAGGGTGGTGTCATCTGCATATCTGAAGTTATTGATATTTCTTCCTGCAATCTTGATTCTAGCTTGTGCTTCATCTAGCCTGGCATTTTGCATAATGTACTCTACATATAAGTTAAATAAGCAGGGTGACAATGTACAGTGTTAACATACTCCTTTCCTGATTCGGAACCAGTCTGTTGTTCCATGTCCAGTTCTAACTGTTGTTTAATGACTATCATTATTACAGCTGCGATTGTGATCATCTTTATGACTGACCCAGGCACTGGCCACAGATGAATATTGACCAAAGGGCTTTCAAGGAGGTTGAAGGAGGCTGTGTTCTACATTCTAGGAGAATCTCTCTGCCTGGGTCTAGGTGTCTCCATCAGGCAAAAGGCAGCACCAGGAGGACAGGGTCACTGTTCACATAAGGTCTTTCTTTCCCAGCACTGCAGTAAGGGGGCTGATATTTGATTAAATGATCCAGAGCCATTGCCAACACTGAGGTTCCCAGAGTCCCTGAGCCAGCAGTGGTTCCTGGCAGCTGCATGGCACCTTAACCTGCCAGAGAACCAACTCCTTCACTACAGTGCGTGCCGGGAACCACGGAGGAGGACGCTACCGCTTCTGTGAGTCTGTGACTCACCCAAAATCTCACAGCACATCTAGCTCCTCTTTGTTACGATTAAATCTTTACAGAGATCTGAAATGCCAAGGACCATGGCTGGGTGCATTGGATGGAGGACCAGGGCTTGCCTGGAATCATGCAGGGTCTAAGTGGCAGAACCAACTGTGCTGAGCCTGGGGTCTTCCAACATGGGGACGAGACCAAAGGGGCCTTGCCAGAGGAGCAGTCTGGGGGGTGGGAAGGGAAGGCTCAGAGGGCTGGTTTATAGACACGTGTCTCGGGCAGGACAAGGAGGCAAAGTCACCAAGTCAACTGCTTAAAGACAGATTTGAACTCTGATGGGTTTAGGTTCAAATAACAGCTCAACATTTAGGAATATATGATCTGGAGCAAGTTACTTAACCTCTCTGAGCCTCTTTTCCCCATCTGTGATGTGGGATTATATCAGTCCCACCAAGAAGGCCTTGGAGAGGGTCGATCCTGTTCCCTCTCACCCTTTGCATGAAGGACTATGGTTATAGACAGAGGGGTAACTAAGGACTAACATCTACAAACCATCCTCATGAACTCTCTCACGCCACTCCAACCAAACTTGCATTAATATGATTTTACAGATGATTCAGTGGAGGGCAGAGGCTGTGCAGTGTGGTCAGTGAGAATGAGATACACTGCATTCTGAATTGCTTGTTTATATTAGCATCTTTGGTGATCAGAATGCCTCTTACAGTCAATGTGTTTGTGCAATTAAGTAGCAGCATTTTTTTTCTGACCCAGTGATTCATAAAATAAACAGTGCACTTAATGAAGGAGTGATACCTTAGATATGACAAAATACTCTAACTTTTCAAAGTCTTTTATTTAGTAGTTATTTTTAATGCAAATTATCATAGTAGATTTATTCCTAATAGCTCAAACTGCTTTTATGTGCCAAGCACTGTGCTGAGTATTTAATGGGCATGATCTAATTTCATTCTAAAATCAATTATATGAGATAAATTCTACTAAAAACCACTTGACCAACAAAGAAAATAAAGCCCCAAATGATCAAGTAGTGTGCATGAAGTCACGCACCTAGTATATCTGTCAGGGTTCCCCGGAGGACCCAAACCAGTAAGATGATTGGTAGGTAGGTAGGTAGGTAGGTAGATAGATAGATAGACAAGTATATAGATATATAGTAGATCAGTTCAGTTCAGTCACTCAGTCGTGTCCGACTCTTTGCAACCCCATGGACTGCAGCACTCCAGGCCTCCCTGTCCATACCAACTCCTGGAGCGTGCCTCAAACTCATGTCCATCGAGTCAGTGATGCCATCCAACCATCTCATTCTCTGTCATCCCCTTCTCCTCCTGCCTTCAATCTGTCTGATAGTAGATAGATAGATGGATGGTAGATAGATAGGTAAGTAGATAGATAGATAGACAGATAAATAGATAGATAACCAGGTAGATAGATAGACAGATAGGTAGGTAGATGGTGAAAGGATAGATAGATGGATCGGTACAGTTATGAACTGAGCTTTGTGTCCTCTCCTCCAATTCATACGTTGTGCCCTAGCCCCCAGTGTCCTGGTTCTAGGAAGTGGGCCTTTGGGGTGAATAGGTCATGAGGCTGGCACCTTGTAGGTGGGATTAGTGTTCTTGTAAGAAATCAATGAGTTTGCGGTTCTCTCTGCCACATGAGAATACAAGTTGGCCATCTGCAGCCCTGAAGATAGCCTCCATCAGAACCCATCCATGTTGGCACCCTGCTCTGGCCTTTCAGCCTCCAGAACCATGAGAAATAAATGTTTGTCGTTTATATGCCACCCAGGTTACGGTGTTCTGTTTACAGCAGCTCAAACCAAGATAGGTGGTTTCTGTTGTTGTTCAGCCGCTCAGTCGTCTCTGACTCTTTGCAACCCCAAGGGCTGCAGCACACCAGGCTCCCCTGTCCTTCACCATCTCCCAGAGTTTGCTCAGACTTACGTCCATTGAGTTGGCGATGCTATCTAACCGTCTCATCCTCTGCCATCCGCTTCTCTTTTTGCCTTCAATCTTCCCCAGCATCAGGATCTTTTCCAATGAGTCAGCTCTTCACATCAGGTGGCCAAAGTATTGGAGCATGAGCTTCAGTTATCAGTCCTTTGTTCAGGGTTGATTTGGATACAATGTAACTATGTGGCCTGGTCCCAGAAAAAGAGAGAGACTTATTACACATTAAGATGTATGTGGAATACACACACACACACACACACACACACACACACATATACAGTTGACCCTTGAACAATGCGGGAGGTTAGGAGCACCAGCTTTCTGGACAACTATTGACGGATAACTTTACAGTTGGCCCTTCATCTGCACAATTCCACATCCAAATCAACCAGCGGCAGAGCCTGTGGTATTTACTAATTTTTAAAAAATCCACATATAAGTGGACCCGTGCAGTTCAAACCCATGTTGTTCAAGGGTCAACTGTATACACACACACACACACACACACACATATATATGACATGTTTTTAGAACTAGACAAATACCAGAAGAAACTGTTGAAACAGTTGAAAGTGGTCTCCTCTGGGAGGAGGGATCAGGCAAGGGACAGGGGACATTGTTTCTCCCTGCGAGCTGTATAGAATGATTTGATTCTAAAATTCACATATGTATCATGAGAATAAAAATTAGAGTCAAAACAAGAAATTTCCAGCAAAATAAACTCTCACTGATATCCCTTCTATACACCTCACTTCAAATTCTCTCTGGTCCACTTCACCAAGCTTCTTCAAGGCTGGGGTCTGCGCTTTCTCGTGGGGAAAAGGGTGGCCAAGCTGCCTGGAATGCAGAACGCTGACCTGGATGGGCAAGACATTGCTGTCTTTCTCATTCCTTAAAGATCCTCTGAGAAAGAAGATCCATGGCATCCTAACCAGAGACAGATGATAAACCAGGCCAGGAGGGAGGCAGTCCTTGCCCTCCCCGGCTGCACTCCAGCCAGCAGCCCCCAGACCCAGGCCTGCCAGGCCCCCTCGCGTCTCAGGGGGCTTTGCCTGGCTCACCCATCTGCTCTGGGCACCTCCCCATCCTCCCCGCCAGTGTCTCTGCCTCCTCCGAGCTGTAATTTCCAGGTAAGTCTGACCTTCCCTGACCACGCCATTTAACGAGGCCCATTCCATATTTCCCTATCACTGATAGAAACAGAACAGCTGTCACCGTTTAAAACTCATGTGTTATTTCACGGTTTGCTTGGGTATTGCCTGTTATTCCTCAATAGCCTGGAAGCTCCACAAGAGAAAGAACCACATTCCTTTCACACAGAGCCTGGCAAAGAGCAAGCCCTTAACTAAGTGAAGAGCGTTTGGTCAGACGAATGTCACAGAGCAGCTCCCACACCTTCCCCGCTAGTTTTGACCAGCTCTCTACTTGATCAAGTTCCCAGACATGAAAGTCTCTAAATCAGGAATTTAAAAGGAGCCGTGGCATCAATTCATCTGCAGATTTCACGGGCCTTCCCAGATGGCACTAGTGGTAAAGAACCCGCCTGCCAATGCAGGAGACGTTAAGATGTGGGTTCGACCCCTGTGTCAGGAAGATCCCCTGGAAGAGGATTGTTCTTGTCTAGAGAATCCTGTGGACAGAGGAGCCTGGCAGGCTACAGTCCATAGAGTCGCAAAGAGTCAAAACTGAGTGAGCGACTTTGCACGCATGCATGTATGTAGAGTTCACAGCAGTAACACGTACATCCGGCACTCTGGGCCAGACCCTATTCTGAGCAACTAAACACATTTCATTCTCATCACGACTCTACAAAGTGGAAAAGTGTTTCATCCCCATTTTACAGATACAGAAACTGAGACACAGAGAGCCCAAGGGTAGGGACTTGGGGTGGAGACGGCAGCCCAGAACATTCATCTGAACTCTCTTTTCATTTATTCCATCGAGAGCCTACTGTGTGCCGGGCTCTGAGTAAAAGGAACACACAGTCCTTTTCCTCATGGAGCTTCCAGACTACTGAGGAATAACAGGGTGTAAACACGCAAACCAATAAATAAGACATTCTTTTTAAATGTTGGTAACCATTATGTTTCTATAAGTGATCGGAGAAAATGGGATGAGCCTTATTGAACAGGATGGTCGGGGGGAAAGCAGTAGCCCCAGGATGGACTGGACCCACTCCCAGGCACTCTTCACACTGTGTTCCTCCTCCTCATTCACCATCATGTCACACTGTCCCCACCCCGCCCCCCACTCACACAATTGTCAAAGGTCCCACAGCTGGTGAGCTGAGAACCACCATTTGAACCCAGGGCTCAGGGCCTCAAAAGCCCACATTCTCTGCTGCATCTTGTGCTTTTGTCCTGGAAAAACAGGAGGAATGGGGACAGGACGAGAAGGAAAGAGAAGGAACAGGCAGCCAGCATCTCCTCTAAAGACTCCTAGAGGCACGCAGTTCAGGGCTGAAATCCACTGCCCACAAGCAACAGCCGTTTCTGCTGAGAAGGGAAATGCCCTCGACCCCCTTTGAAGACCAGGTTTCAGCATAATTGAAATGACAATTCCTATAATCTTTGGGCAATGAAGATTATTTTGAAACAAAAACTTTTTTTCTCTTTTCTTACTCTTTTCACTTACAAACTTGCCAGATTTTTATTTTCAGAGGGAGATGGTTGAAGCTCTGAGCTGGTAAATCAGCCTCGAGCCTTTACACTCTGACCCTGTGTTTTGACGACAGATTCCAGGAGCACGATGCGAGGGGCAGACGGAGGACCCTGAGCCGTGCTGGACGTGGCACGTTGCCCAGGGATGAGGTGACCCACCAGCGGGTCACTGTCCATCTCCATCGCGAGGCTGGACAGGGCAGTGAGAAAGAAACCACCTCTGGAAACTGCCCCTCCTGGAGGCCCACCTAAGATCAAAATAAAAGTGAGCTGTAGAATCGACTCCAATATCACTCTGTGTTCTGATCTCCAGGGACCAGGGGCAGCCTGGTAGGTGGACCTGGCAAATCAATTCTATCTTCTATCGGTTGGACAGCCTATGTTTACCTTTCTGAACTTTCTTTCCACTCTCCACATGGGAATTTTATGCTTCCAGCAATAGCTGAGAACTTTTAGGACAGGGGTCATATCTTTTTACTTTCTATTACAGGTTGACATTGCTTTGCCTACAAAGGCTTGTATAGTCAAAGCTATGGTTTTTCCAGTAATCCCATACGGATGTGAGAGACGAACCATAAAGAAGGCTGAGCACCAAAGAACTGATGTCTTTGAACTGTGGTGTTGGAGAAGACTCCTGAGAGTCCCTTGGACAGCAAGGAGATCAAACCAGTCCATTCTAAAGGAGTTCGACTCTGAATATTCATTGGGAGGACTGATGCTGAAGCTGAAGCTCCAATATTTTGGCCACCTGAGGTGGAAAGCTGACTCATTAGAAAAGACTCTGATGCTGGGAAAGATTGAAGGCAGGAGGAGAAGGGGATGACAGAGGATGAGATGGTTGGATGGCATCACTGACTCAATGGACATGAGTTTAAGCAAACTCCAGGAGATGGTAAAGGACAAGGTAGCCTGGAGTGCTGCAGTCCATGAGGTCGCAAAGAGTCAGACACAACTGAGCGACTGAACAACAACACCCCCGAAAAAGAAGTTGAAGCCCTAACCCTTAGTCCCTGTAGCTGTGACCTTATTTGGAGATAGGATCTTTGCAGATGATCAGGTTAAGGTGAGGTCATTAGCATGGGCCCTAATCCGATAGGATGGCATCCTTATCAAGCAAAAAATGTTCTCAGAGAAGCACTTGGAGAAAATGCCATGTGAAGATGAAAGCAGAGATCAAGGTGATGCTTCTACAAGTCAAGGGACCAAGGAACACTGATGACCACCAGTAACACCAATAGCCAGGTGAGGGGGGTCTAATAGATCACCCCTGTCTGCCATCAGAAGAAATCCACCCTTCTGATGGATGATCAAGTGACACCTTGATCACTACTTCTGGGCTCCTGTACTGTGAGACAATAGCTTTCTATCCTTTCAACCACCCAGTTTAAGGTACTTTATTCCTGCAGCCCAGGGAACAAATACAATTCCCTATTCAGCCCAGTGTATCCAGCCCAATGCTCGATATATAGCAATTGCCCAATAAATGCTGGTGATGTAAACGAATGTACACATGGCTGAAGTGTCCATGTCCAGTTTCCTTGCCAGGGTGCTGGCTCCCTTATCTCCACTCACCTGGGTCATCCTTCAAGGCCAAGGTGAGCTGAGCCTCCCCTGGTCACGTGACAACCAATGACTGCTCCATCCTCAGGCAGTGGGTTATGATGTAGGGGGCTTGTCCTTCGATATCTCCTTTGCTCATGGGGTCCATGGGCCACACCTTCCTCTGATGGCCAGCTCTGCCACCTCACAGCTCCCCCTCTGCTCTGGAGCTTCCCAGGATCTGGGTGCACCCTGGCATGACTCTATGGCACATCTCATTTCTTAGTTCTCTAGAAACCAGGGGAGACGGGCCCTACCCAGCCTCCCATCACATCTATTGCTTCCACAGCATGCCATCCTTAAGATGTGTTTGCAAAGTTTTGAAGAAGATGAGTTATCAATTCTCAAAGCTTTTATTTGGTAAGGAAACTCAAGTCATAAGTCACATTCTTAAAAAGTTTTTAATTGGAGTATAGTTGCTTTACGATGTTGTGTTATTTTCTACTATACAGCAAAGTGAATCCACCATATGTATACATATACGAGATCCAACTAGTCAATCCTAAAGGAAATCAGTCCTGAATATTCATTGGAAGGACTGATGGTGAAGCTGAAACTCCAATACTTTGGCCACCTGGTGCGAAGAACCAACTCATTGGAAAAGACTCTGATGCTGGGAAAGATTGAAGACAGGAGGAGAAGGGGATGACAGAGGATTAGATGGTTGGATGGCATCACCAACGTGATGGACATGAGTTTGAGCAAGCTCCGGGAGTTGGTGATGGACAGGGAAGCCTGGCGTGCTGCAATCCATGGGGTCACAAAGAGTCAGACACGACTGAGCAACTGAAGAGAACTGAACTGATCCCCTGTTTTTATTTCCTTCCCATTTAGATTACCACAGAGCATTGAGCAGGGATCCCTGAGCTTGCTATACAGTAGGTTCTCACTGGTTATCAATTTTTTACATGGAATCAATAGCATATAAGTGTCAGTCCCAATCTCCCAGTTCACCTCACCTCTCCTTTCACTGCTTGGTGTCCCTAAATCTGTTCTCTACATCTGTGTCTCTATTTCTGCTTTACAAATATGTTCATCTGTATCATTTTTCTAGATTCCATATAATATACATGCATTAATACTCAATACATTTTTCTCTTTCTGACCTGCTTCACTTTGTATGACAGTCACTAGGTCCATCCACATCTCTACAAGTGGCACAATTTCATTCCTTCTTATGGCTGAGTAATATTCCATTGTATATATGGAATCTTCTTTATCCATTCCCCTGTTGATGGATGTTTATGTTGCTTCCATGTCCTGGCTATTGTAAATAGTGCTGCAATGAACATCGTATCTTTTGGAATTCAGCATGTATCTTTTGGAATTTTGCATGCATCTTTTGGAACATTGGATGTATCTTTTGTACTTATGGTTTTCTCTGGGTATATGCCCAGGAATGGTACTTCTGGGTCGTGTGCTAGCATAAGTCAATTTCAAATTTAAAGAACTTATTTCAATTCCAATACCTCAGCTAGCAGGTGTAGAATCCCTGGAAAGCAGATGCTATGGGTTGAATCGTGTCCCTCTCCCCAACCAAATTCATATGTTAATGTCCTAACTCCTAGAACCTCAGAATATGGCCTTATTTGGAGACAGAGTCATTGCAGATGCTGTTAGTCAAGTTAGGATGAAGTCACACTGGAGCAGGGTGGGCCACTGGTCCAGTATGATTGGTGTGCTTATGCAAAGGAGAATTTTCAATCAGAGACAGACAGGCATACAGGGGGAGAGGCATGGAACATCCTTCCCTGGTGTCTTCAGAGCGAACTGGTCAACACCTTGACTGCAGGCTCCCAGCCTGTGGAAATGTCAGACAAGAAATCTCTGCTGTCTTCAGCCACCCAGCTGTGGCCCTGGAAACTCATGCAGCAGATAAAGCAGCTGTCTCCATTTCACTGATGAGAAATAGAGGCTGAAGTCAAGAAGATTTGCCCAGGGCTCCGGGCTGGTCAGTGGCAGAGGAGGCCGTGAACCTGCTCAGGCAGACCCTAGGTCCCCAGCGACCTGAGCTGATGGGAAACTGGCGTCTGTGGTTTTGTGGTTTCCTGAGCGAGGACTGAACAAAGGGCCTTAGAGACACAGCTTAGAGACTCCCTCCAGCGGGCACCCCTTGGAGAGCTGAGGCCAGGAAGCCCCTGGGCCTATGTAATGAGCTGGTAACTAGCCTCCGAGAAAGCTCACACCTTTGTCGGGCTTTTCTGCCCCCTAGGAAAGTCAAATCCTTTTCTTGTGATCCCTCCTCTCCTTAGATCTGCTCCTAACAGGTTTCCAAGGAAAATATAAACCCAAACGTGGGCGGTTCAGGTCATTGTGGGAGATTTCCCACGTCCTCCAAGAACCAGCCCCCAAAGGGCTGCCCTCTGCACTCAGGCAGGCAGGGGCGAGGTTGGCAGGGCCCGGGGGTGGCAGCAGGGGAGGGGGCGGTTCTTGCACATGGTTGTACAGCCCTGGCTGAGGCTGACTTAGTGGCCCTCCTCCAAGGAACAAGGAAGGATGGGGAACCAGCTCCAAGGAGCACGATGTTGTCCTTGGGGTCCGGGGCCGGTGCCTGGCTGCATCTGAATCGTGCACGACCATCCCTGGCTTAACAGTACTCCTTCCCCCCGACACACACCAGCTCCACACTCTGCCCCCCCACCCCACACTTTTCTGAGTCATCCTGGTGAGACTGCGTCCCATCCTCTCCCAGTTCCCAGCTGGACCAAGTCACAAGTGCATCCAGAAGAGAGCCGGGACCTTGTGAGAAGGAAGGAGGCCCTGGGGAGGCGGAGGGAACAAGCAGAGGCCAGGTGGAGAGAGCCGCGACCCCACCCCTGCAGACCACTCACTCGTGAGCTGTGCGCCGGCCCCGGGTCAACAACAAATCTCCTTCAAGTTTAGCCCACCCTTCCCAGACCTTCCACAGCCACGCTGTGTGCCCACAGGCCCTGCGTCCTCTGACATCTATTCTTGTGGGTCATAAACGTCTTGGCGCTGTTCTCCCGGCAGAATGAAAGCTCCTGGGGGGGAGCACAGTGAGCTGTCTCTTTCTGCAGGTGTGTTGGAAATGACCCCAGGGACAGTCTTTGGGGACAACTTTGTCTGCCTGGTGGCCTGAACCCCATCACTGGTCACTTGGTACTTGGGGATGTTTAGGTAATAATCGGAGCTGTTGGCCATAGAGCTAGGCTGTTTGGGTTCAGACCTCAACTCTAGTACTTAATAGGGTTCCAAACTGGGGTATGTGGCTTAAATTCTGTTTCCTCATCTGTAGAATGGAGAGAATAAGAATAAGTGACTCACACACTGCAATTGAAAATAGGTGGGTTTTTTTTTAAATACCTTGTGGTATTGATTTCTGACATAATTCCACAGTGATAAGAGAACAGACTGTCCTTTTTTTCAATACCTTTAAATCACGAAATTTTTGCACCTTGTTTTATGTCCCTGGATGTGTCCGAGTGTCTCCTGGTTCATAGTCTATGGGAACTTGAATAGACTCTGTACGCTGTTGTTGTGTGAAAATTGTGTAAAACTTAATTATGCTGAATTGGTTCATGGTGCTTTTCAGGTCTGCTATATCATTCTGCTTTTCTGTATCTTCTTTCTATTAATTTTTGAGGGTTTGATATTGAAACTCCAACTAAAAATCTAAATTTATCTACTTTAAAAATAATTGTAATATGTAGTGGAAATGGATGTCACCTTGTTCTGTATTGTCCACGTCTCCTGTAAATGTGTTATCATACTTTCATAATTTAAAAAAGAAAAAAAAAAAGATTAAGTGACTCACAGGAGCATCATGTGGCTGAAACCCACATAAACCGCTCAGAACAAGGTCAGAGGCGTGGAGGCTGCTCGGGAAACGGCACTAACCCTGTCACCATGGGTCCATCCTCTTTCCGACTCCCCAGCTCTGAACGCCTGGCGCGTGACTCTCAGGCAAAGGATCTCACCCCTGTGGACGATCCCGCTTTTTGATAAAACAAGGGGATTAGGTGAGCTGCCCCCCAAGCCCCCTTGCACTCTGACTGTTTCAGCGCTGTGGTGCCTGCAGGCTTCCATGTGGACAAAGTCCTCCCCCACCCACGGGACTGTCCCCTCAGTCACTCCCAGCCTTGGAAATGGAGCCCATCAACATGGAGAGGCAAGGAGGCCACAGGGAGGAAAAGTCTGTACTCAAATTTAAAACCCTTCTTAGAAAACCTTCCAGCCGGGTCTGTTTACCACACCCAGATAAGCACTTGATTTATGCCCAGAAAGCTGAGTGCTGACAATTAGGATCCAGCTCTGTAACGATGTCCCCTCCGACCGGTTGGGTCCCATCCTCCCTGCTCATTAAGGTGAATCTCTCGTTAGTGGCTTTGCAAGTTGGGGACAGAAGATAATCAGAAGCAGGTGGGTGGGTGCCTGCTCGCTCCCTTGTCTCAGGCCTGCAGGTGTAGACGGTTCCCTTCTCCCAAAGCAGCCCCTCAGCCCTCCTCACCACCCCTCTCCTGCCTGGTTTTCCTCCTATCCATGGGCAGGTGGGGCGAGGGCTTGGCATTCGCCTAATTGTTCAACAGGATAATATGCTGGATTTCAAAATAATTAGGCTGATGGTAATGAGGGTTTGATGGTTTCTGTGCAATTAGATGGATGGACACAAACACTTTGTTTTTAACCTGTGCTGAGGCTAATGACCTCAGGGGGGAATACGGCAGGACTGCATTTTGAAAGGAGAGGGGAAAAAAATATCCTGGGAACCTCAGAGAAAAATAAATCACAGGGTGGGCTCCTTCTCGCAGATTTGTTGCCCTGAATACCCGACCAGATGTTCCCCTGACATCGGTAATGAGGGATTTCAGACCAAAGGGAACGCAGCATCACAAGAGGCAGCCTGCTCCAGGCTTCAATCCATCCCGCAGCTTTTACTGGCTCCGACCTGGAGCAGGTCACTCACCTAGCTGCACTCAGATCGCCATCTGTAAAATGGGGACAGTCAGGCCATCCCTGATGGCTCAGGCGGGAAAGCATCTGCCTGCAATGCAGGAGACCCAGGTTCAATCCCTGGGCCAGGAAGATCCCCTGGAGAAGGAAATGGCACCCCACTCCAATACTCTTGCCTGGAAAATCCCATGGACGGAGGAGCCTGGTAGGCTACAGTCCCTGGGATCGCAAAGAGTTGGACATGACCAGGCGACTTCACTTTCATGCCAACCCCACAGGCCTGTGAGTCCCTGGCACACAGTAAATGCACAAGAAAGATTTTGGTGGGAGCCTCGAGAGAGGGCAAGTTGGGTATGGAAATATCCAGAAGCGGGAACACAACAGAGACCAGACATGGGCAGCAAATGCTTTCCAAACAGCAAAGTAGAATAGGCATCTTCAAAGGTCCAGACAAGGACTTTCCTGGTGGTCCAGCGGTTAAGAATTCCCCTTGCACTGCAGAGGACTCGGGTTCAATCCCTGGTCGGGGAACTAAGATCCCACCTGCCACAGAGCCACTCAGCCTGCACACTGCAGCTAAGAAGTCTGTGCACCATCACAAAAGACCCCGCCTGATGCAACGAAGATCCTGCATACCGCAACTCAGACCCGACACGGCCAAATAATTAAATAACCTTTTTTTAAAAAGGGTCCAGACAACAGCAACTGTTTAGAACATCTCACCAAATGAAGAAAGAAAAAAAAAAATGCAGCAGTTTAACTAGTATGATTTGAGTCACACTTCCACCACAGGCTCATGGGAAATAAGGTCTGCAAGGCCAGACTAGGCACAGGGACCCAGAAACAAGAGGATGGAGCAGGGTGGTCAGACGACGTGGTGGTTGCCAGTGGGGCCCCATGGGCTGCTATCTTCAAGGCAGGTGTCAGGGGAGATGGAGAGAAAATGACCTCAGGCTCTGGGCAGGTGGACAATACTGGGGAGAGGTTTGCCCACCCAGCACACGTCTTCTGAGCCTTCGGTCTGTTCGGGGCCCAGTGCTCACGTTTGGGGCACAAAGATAAATAACATTAAGCCCCTGCCAAGTGAACTGTCATAATATAAAGCGATAGACAATTTAAGTGAAACTTGCAAGGAGCCTAGGACAGAATGATCGGCTCTTCCTGGATGCAGGGAGAGCTTCCTGGGGAGTTTCAGCCAACCTTGAAGGAGGAATCAGCATGGCTGAAGCACGAGAGAACCATTTCAGCTGGGAGTCAAGACAAGGACTCCAGTCCACTCTGTACAGTATGTGAGTGACCCCAGGAAGCATTTCCCCTTAATTCCTAGAGAGAAAGAAGAAAACAAAAACTGGCTTGGCAAATGCAGTTATATGAAAGGCAGTTTTCTCTGCCTCACAATTCCGTATGGCTGGGCCACTCCCACAGCCTCTATCGGTTTCCCTGTCCTAACATTCTCACTCACCACTTCCCCACCAGGCCAGAAACCCCTGGGGAAGTGAGGTCATCAACACCAAAGCTTCCATGGTGGCTCGGTGGTAAAGAATCCACCTCCCAATGCAGGAAAAATGAATTCAATCCCTGGTCCTAGAAGATCCCACATGCCACAAAGCAAATGAGCCCATGCCCACCACAGCTAGAGAAAAGCCCAAGCAGCAATGAAGACCCAGCATAGCCCAAAAAATAAGCAAATAAAATTGTTTTATAAAGAAGAGTCACCAGCACTAAGAGAGAAGTAATGGCTGGTGATTGGTCAGGACCATGGACAGAGACATGACTTCCATCCTGGGCCCCAGGAGGTGACCTGCAAATGCAGCTTTTCCTTGATGCCCACTTGGGCTTCTGTAAACTGTCTTCCTTATTCATGGATAAAGGATGTTCAGCATCACTTTCTCCTCTTACGACATTTGGCAACACTATTAGCAAACGAAGGTGAAAGTCGCTCAGTCATGTCCGACGCTTTGTGACCCCACGGACTGTAGTCCATGGAATTCTCCAGGCCAGAATACTGGCATGGGTAGCCTTTCCCTTCTCCAGGGGATCTTCCGAACCCAGGGATCAAACCCAGGTCTCCCGCATTACAAGAGGATTCTTTACCAGTTGAGCTATCAGGGAAGCCCCAGGTGCCAAATTTTGCTGGAATCCATTCAGATTTACAAGACTACACTTAGAGACTTTTTCCAGGTGCCACTTTGATCCAAGTTGGCAAAAGCACCGCAGATGAAAGGGTATTGTGACACGCTCTGTGAGTGTGGGAGTGGGAGGTGAAACCCACAGGATTCTGATCTTGGGATCGAGGGAAGAAGAGGGCAGATGTTTAATTGAAGGCAAGGATCTCAGGGCTCCCCCAGGCCTTGAGTCCCAGGGTGACACTATGCATAATCCCCCCATTATGGGACAGAAGCCCAAGGGGCTTTCCTCAGGGGGCTCTGTGCCCTCTCTGCCCCTGGAGAGTCACCCCTCCCACAGGAAGATAGAAGGGGCTGCAGAGAAAGTCTTGAGCAAGAGCCATGCTTCAGTTTAATTCCTTGGGAGAGTTCGATTTCACTGCTGAAAACTCAAGGTCAGTCTGAGGAAGTGAGGGCATGAGGCGGCACTCTGACACCCCAAATCCACCTCGCCTGGGTAACAGGGGGGCCAGGGGAACAGACGAGGACCAAGGGCTGGTTGGGTCTGAGCAGATCAGCCGGACGATGGCTCCACCACATCAGATCCCACTTGCCATGCAGTTTCCTGGGATCTACAAGGATCTACAAGGAATGGGCTCAGGAATCTCTGACCAGATCATGGCACACGATTCAGATGCAGAACTAGATCTCTGGAGAGACCTGCAAGTTTAGCAAGGGACAGGAAAGGGGTGATGGGCTAAAGATGGATCACTGTGACCCTTGTTCACTGGACGGTATCCAAAGGCATGCGGGCTTTGGGGGGAGGGACGGTACCATCAGTGCCATGAATGGAGGGGAAAGATGGACTTGGGAGGGAGAAACTGGAGGCCTAAGTCCTCCTGGGGTGCTGCTGCAGTGCAGGCATAAAGAAATGACAGCTTAAATCAGGACAAAGGCAGGGGTGATGGAGAGAAAGGAATGGAACTAAGAAATATGGAATGGAATTGACAGGACTTGACAACTGATTGGATGAGGGGGAAGAGGGGTAAAGATGACTTATTCAAGTCATGGTGATGATGACTCTGGTGTTTTTAATATAAAATAAAGATAAAACACGCATGATCTTATATTCTTGAATACTTATCTGATTTGAAGAAATGGCCCCCTATCTCTCAGCTCCCAAAGACTTACAATGGCTCGAGACAATATTAATAATGATGTATTTCATAGTATATGAACTTTGCCATCTGCGGTGCAGGCATCAAAAAGTCAATATGAGTAAATTGACAAGCTTGTCAATGAATGAAATTAATTTTCTTTTTCTGCTGCATCACTAAACATAATTTCATGTCATGGTAATATTCAGTGTCCATTATCATGGCCGTGCGACGGAGAGATGGCAGAGTTAAAATACAGAAAGGAACGGCTCTATGGTAGCATCTGATGCACTGGGTCGCGTGAGCTGGCTTAACCAGGCATTTGTTCCAGTGGACACACAGCCCCCAGGATCTTCTCTCAGAATCTGTCACGTTTGCAGCTGAGAGACCTCTGCCCCCTGAGCGTGAGAAGATGGATTTTAACACGTTGCCCATTTTTAACCTAAGCCCAAGTGCTCTCCGACGGAACAGATGGTCGGGCCTCAGAGGAGACCATAGAGATGACAAAGTTCAGCCTTTTTATTCAAAAAACAGAAAGAAAGAGGCTTGCTAAAGATGCCACCCAACGAAGCCAAGACTGGAATCCAGAGCCTCTGGCTCTGGAATGAGCCATAGACAGGGGGCCCTGCTAGGGGTGGGGGGTGATGGGAGGGGGGCCTTAGAGCAGCGGTAGACACAGGCCTTGAGACACAGGCCACTGTTCTCTGGAGAGGCATGGTCGGTCAGTAACGTGCAGAAAGGTCAGCAGTCCATTCATTCATGCAGTCGCTGGATGAGCCATCACTGAGCAGTGGCCGTGGGCAAACTCCGTTGTCTGCCTGGGGACCCAGCAGAAAGCCAAACACACAGAGCCTTCACAGAGCCCACAGCCCAGGATGAAGATGCCAAAAGAAAATACACAGGGTGATCAGGGTGATCAGGGAAAAGGCAGCAGGGGAACCTCCCTGAAGGTGCCTCTCCCAGCGTCTAGTCCATTGAGCCATTCTTCCCAAATCAATGAAGAGAGAAGAACAGCCACTGTTTCCTGCTTTCTGAGTTCCCGTTACTAAACAGGAGCTTGTTTAGAGCTTACCCAACCAGAAGGGGTGGGTCCCGCTGTCCCCAGTGGGCTCACAGCGGAGCTGAGATGGTCCACATGGGTCCAGGGTCCACCCCCTGTCTGCTTGACCTTCCGTCCTCAGCCCTGCCTCACTCAGACAGTTTTGCTGAGAAGTTCACATCTCTTGGGGCTCTGCTCTTCTCCCAACCCTTGACTTCCCAGGATACGATCTTCCTACAAGGCCACACGGCAGGGTTCTCTCCCAAGCTTTCGAGACTCATCAGAAACGACGTGAGCTTCAGGACTTGGCAAAAGCCAGCATCATGCCTCATGATATAGGGCCCAGGCTTCACCTAACCAGTGCCCCTGGCTGGACCTCACTTCTTTCACCTTTAAAATGGTGAGAATAATTCACACTGCCCATAGCATGGGCTCTTGGGACAAATGAATGGGTGGAAAGTGTAGTAAAAGCGTCAACGTACCCACTGCCTTGACTGTGGCCGGTTCTCGTGTGTGTGCATGTTAAGTGTCTGTAGGCGTGGTCAGTCACTCAGTCATATCTGACTCTTTGCAGCCCTGTGGACTGTAGCCCACCAGGCTCCTCTGTCCATGGAATTTTTTCGGGCTAGAATACCAGAGTGGTTTGCCATGCTCTCCTCTGGGAGATCTTCCTGACCCAGGGATCAAACCCGTGTCCCCTGCATCTCCTGCACTGGCAGGTGGGTTCTTTACCACTGAACCACTTGGGGAGCCCACCAGGCACCATAAGCACCCCCATTCTGAAGAGGGGCCCCTGGAGGCTCAGAATGCTTCCCTAACTTGTCTGCACTTCAGAAGATAAAATCAGGTCTTTGCAAAGTCAAGACTCCGGTCCGACCTCCCTAGGGAGAAATATCTCCTTCCTCGACTGGGCAAGCATCCTACATACCGTCCCTGCCAGGGCTAGCAGGAAGAGTCACGAGCCTGCCCCAGCTGCCAGCAGGGGGCTTCCCGGGGATGTTCGGGCAGAACCAAGAGCAGGAGCCGCTGACGAGTAGATGACATGCTTCATTCCAAACCTGGGATTCTCTCAGCTTCCCACGCCAGACAAAAAGACACCCTGTGCCCAGCCCCGCCCATGGGCTTTCTCTTTCCTTGTTGAGAGAAGAAATGGCCCCGTGAAAGCAAATGGGCCTTTCTTATTTTCTCTAAATGGTTGGAAGGGTTTCATTTTTTTGTTTTTCCTTCCGGTTGATGATGCAGATGACAAAGGTGGATTTTCAGAGCAAGTATGTGTTGTTTGTGACCACGTCGGCCCAGCGGGAGGCGGGCAGCTGGACAATGGTGCCCCTTTGGGAGAGGGGCTGAGGGCCGTGTTTTCTGCACCACGGTCCTCTTGGGCCGAGCCACTAATTGGAACTTACTGTCCCATTAATGAGTTCTCTCTCCAGAGATTCATATGACCATTTCGACTCTAAAGGCCCTGCCTAATGGACTATTGAATGACAGAGAACCCGCCCGGCTTTGTCTCAGAGGCTCCTTATTAAATATACAGCAGTCCCCAATTAACCCCAGGCTTAAAGAAACAGAGTGGCAAAGCGACTCTCAGGCCAGCTCCTGGAAGGGGAGCTAAATTGGTATGAGGTAATTGCTCTCCCTCCCTGGAAAAGGCCAGCGTGTCCACCATCTGAGCAGTGGACACCAGGCCCCTCGGTGGCCAGGAATCAATTTTCATCCTCAAGATCCCACCTGTCCATTCCGATCACGTGGGCCCTGACAGTGACCCCGGAGGGCCAGGCTCACAGAACCAAAGTCTTCATAGAGGTCCCCGGCGACCTGGAGGATGGGTCCAGGACAAACATGGAGCCACGCAGGAAAGGTCAGCCCCGAGGGATGGCCAAGGAGGAGACAAATGAATGAGCTCCTCCCAGCTGGGTGGGGATAAGGATTTCTTCTCCAGAGCCTCCTGTCTGACTCTGAGTATAGCCACGGGACTTCCCTGGTGGTCCAGTGATTGAGAATCCGTCTTCCAAGGCAGGGGACGCATGCTCGATCCTTGGTCAGGGAAGTAAGATCCTACATGTGTGTGCATATGTGCTCAGTCGTGGCCGACTCTGTGTGACCCTTTGGATGGTAGGTTCCTCTGTCAATGGGATTCTCCAGGCAAGAACACCGGAGTGGGTTGTCATTTCCTCCTCCAAGGGAATCTTCCCGACTCAGGAATCACACAAGCATCTACTGCACTGGCAGGCGGATTCCTCCGATGGCAGGCCATCGGAGGAGCTAAGATCTCACAGGCCATGGTGCAGTTGAGCCCAGGCTCCACAGCTGGAGAGAAGCCCAGACACCACAATAAGGAGCCCACATGTGCAGCGACAGAGACCCCGGGTGCCCCAGCTAAGACCCGATGGAGCCAAACATAAACAGATATTTTCTTTTAAAAATTCACAAAACCTCTCAGTCTAGTGAACACACGTGTCTGGCACAGCCCTTCCCTGCTTACGATCCCTTGATGGCTCCCTATTGCCCTCCACCTGGAACACAAGCTCCGTTGGATGTAAACAAGGCCTCAGTGCGTACCTCCAGCCTCACCTCCCGCCACAGGCCTCCTCAAACTCTATCTCAGAAAGTGCAAGTCACTGTGGTCCTCTCATGCCCTGGCCCTGTTATGCCCCCATGCCTTGCCAGACCTCTCCCTAGAGCAGAATGGCTCATATCTGAGCGCCATTGAGCTAGGATAGACACGTGTGGGTAAGACCCTGGCCACCCTCTTCCCCAACTCAGTGGGTCCCCAAGCTAGCTGCTTCCCGTCTTGGGCCTCAGTTTCCCCATCTGTGAAATGGGATGATGGCTTACAGGTTTCATGCACAGCTCCTGAGATTTACTGCAATGGCTGAGGCTGGTCATCAGTACTTACTGCTCTGCCACCTGACTTTCTGCCATCCCTTAAATACATAGAAAATGTCGTGTTGGATTCAGAGTCCAACCTAACCCTCACTGAGGCCTGCCTGTCAGGTACCACTTAGGTCCCATCACCGTCATCACCCTTCTACAGATGAGGAAACAGAGGCCCCAGCATCAGCTGACTCAGCCAGGGTCTATGAACTTACCTGTTGGTACTGGGGTGGGAACCCCGTGTGTTGGCTCCAAGATTGTTAGTACCTCTTTCATCCCCATAACTTGGCAAATCCTCCCCAACTCGCATCCCACCCCTTCAGGTGACCCCTGTCCACCCTCGGGGTTTCATGTCCGTTCCTCCAGGACTTTGGGCCCACAGCACCCATTTTCTCATTAAGGCATCACCGCTCATCCCCACTAAGCTGTAGATCCAGGTGAGTTACTGACTGTGTGTCCACCACTTGTCCAGTCCCTGGCACAGCAATGGCGTTGGCTGTACGTTGAATGAGTGAATGAATAACAAAGAACGGGTAAGAAAGTGAGCTTATAGCAAGTGAACTCCGACCAGGAACATGGTGGCCAGCAGGTCAGGGAGAGGCTCCTCAGCTCCTGAATGGTCTTTCTGAGCAGGTGTCTGCAACTTCTTCTAAAGATACGATCTCTTTATAACAAACTCAACACCCCATGTACAGTGGAGACGGTCATCGATGGGTGATCGCAGAGCCTGCAGTTTTTAGAAGCAAGGCTCAAGTCCCTTGATATACAGTCCAGCAGAGGCCAAGGCCCAGCCAGAGGCCTGACAGTGGTCAGCTCCATGGGCAAGGTCATCCTAGAGCCCATCGGGTCAGTGGATGTGGAGCAGCAACACCCTGATGGCCAGTCCTCTGATTCCTCCAGCTCCTACATTACCTCGTGGACTCTGAGCACCAATCCCGGCCACCTACTCTTCCAGCTTCCTCCCAACACGGCCGGGCGTCCTGAGACACCTGTCTGCTCCTCCCCAGGCCTTCCACCTCGAGGCCTCCTCCCAGAAAGGCCAAGCTTCCTCTCTGCTGTGACCAGGCTCCCATCCTGCCTTGCATTTTCCTGGCATCAGTCTCCCTCATCTGCACCACTTATCATGACCGTCAGCTCCTCACAGTCCTCAGCTCCTTCACTGCAGAATCCCTGCACAGCACAGGCAGTCAGTAAAGACATGGCTATGATGGTTGAATGAGTGCATTTTGCACAGGAGCACACGTTGAGCTGACGTGGCCTGATGCCACCGGATGTTGAATTTCTGTAAATCCCTCGCTTGGTTCCCCGAGCACCAAGCGACCCTCCAATAATGACCCCACATCTCTGCCCAGGAAGAGAGAACTTCTTGGTCATCATTCAAGAATTCCGATCCACACCTTTCTCATCCTCACTGTAAACTAGCACATTGGATTTTGGCTTCCTAAAAACAGAACCAAGGACTGAGTGACTGGCTTGCAGGAAATCTACATGTGCGCCTGCTACCATCCTGCCTCCCAGGACCAATACTGAAATGGTTCTTCCTTTGTCTCCTCCCATCCCCCAGAAAGGCAGGCAAGGTGGGAAGAAGAGGAAATTTACACTAACCTCCCATCTCGTTCTCATCTCTTAGCAAAAGGAAAGCCGTGTTTACTGGAAAATACTATACAAAAGAATCTCTTCCCACAGGGGGAAAAAAAAAAGTAATCATCTCTTCAGGGGAAAAAAAAATAAATACAGGTCCTTAAAAACCCCAGTCATACCCCACATATGGTCTATTTAAATGCATTTTATTAAGATTGATACCATTTAATGATGGCTTAAAGAACTGCTACATAAACAATACTATTTTAGTGTAAGAGGGATGGAATATTTCTAATTCAAGCCAGTAAAAACTCACTCCTCAGTGATTTAGGGAACTTGAGTACATTGACGCGGCAGCATTCAATTAATGTCAGGCCGTATGGATTTCAATCTGGCTTGAAATATATTTAAACAAATGAAGTAGATACAAATGTTGGCTCTTTGGCCAGCCAGAGCTGAAAAAATCCATTTTCTATCCCATTTATAATAAGAACTAATTTGAATGTCATTTATCTAAAGCACAATGTTTCCTAATTTTTACATGCAACCATTACTTATAGTTTAAGTAATAGTTATATCCGCGGATCTTAGTGCACTTAATTGAAAATGCATGTTATTAAAACGCAAGACTTAATCCTTCAAAAATAAAAGCATGATCCTAAAGAATAATTGAATACTCAGATGCAGAGCAGGGGAGAGGGCGGTGGGGGGAGCTTTAGAAAAAGAAAAAAAAAAAACCCTTTAAATACAGCACTTCTCTCTTTTTACGTGGTATTAGAATTATGTCAGAGTGAAATTAGCCACCCTCGACCCGTTATTTCAATTCAGATTACGACTGCCTCTCATCCGGGTGTCAGACTTGGCATCGGAGTCAAATCCGTCTGCCGAGGAGTGACATGTCAAGGGTGACAGTGACAAATTGTCACTAAGTGAGGAATAACACGCGACAGGGCATGTGTCCGTAATGAGGCGTGTGCACACCAGGGGCCTCGGGCCGCGGGGCGAGGGCAGGGTGCTGGGGGCGCTCCACACTGCCGCTCATTAGGGCTCTGCGCCTCCTTGCATGGGGGCTTCCACCATCACAATAAATAAACAATAAATAAGCTCCTAAATGAACAACACACGGACAAAGCGCTTTCTGTTTGTTTGGTTTTTTTTTAAAAAAAAAAAAGAAAGGAAATCCAAATGTTTGTGATTTTTTTTTTTTTTGAGGGCTTAAAATAAGACCTTTCTTTGTGACCTTTTCTACCACATTCATGATTGGTTTCTTTGTTTCTTCCTTTAACTCTACCAAGATCAAGGAAATCCACACTCCAGAATGAAATGTTTCTCCCTCTGTGTGCTGGTGCAAATGTTTCTCTGAGCACGTTGAGAGTCCATTTTCCCAAGCAGAGGCCAACACACAGACGTTTCACAGAAGCACCAAAAGAGCAGATTTCCTCTTGGTCTCCAGTGCAAATGACTGTCTTTTGACCCCAAGCAAAATGCAAACTGTGGGAGGGAGAGAGAGAGAGAGCAAGCAAGCAGGTAAGAGGTATTGTTATGAAAATTAGATCAAGAGGCCACAAGAAATAGGAAGCAATAAAAAAGGAAGATAGAATCCTCTATTGTTTTGTTTCTTTTTGTTGCCTTTAATTTCCCATATTATATCTCTGGAATTGTTTGTCCTAATGCACAATGATGTTTTTATACCCAAGTCACAGGGATACATAAAGAGGTACTCTTGGGTTTTATTGGGTGATAGATAGAGGAATGAATGGATGGATGGATGGATGGATGGATGGATAGATGGATGGATGGATAGATGGGTAGATTGAAAAGCAGGTGAATAGATGGACAGTGAATGGATGGTTAGGTGGATGGACGGATGGGTGGGCACAGAGGCAAGATAGGAAGTGATGAATTCATAGGTATGACTGGGACAGCTCCTTGAGGGAGTCAAATGTCATGTAACAGCATGGACTGTCCAAGGTGGTGAATAAACTAGTGAAGGCTCTCAAGTTGGGAGTGACATGGCCAGATCCACATGGTGGAGAGATCACACTGGCTTCAATGTGGTAATCAGTGGGGGTCAATGAGAGTGGCCACAGAAATCTTCCAGGTATGAGATAGTAAACTCCAAGATAAGGTGCTGAAAGAGATCAGGGGAAGTAGACAGATATAGGGGCATTCAAGAGAAATAATCAGCAGAAACTGGTTAACTGGTTGAATTTACAAAATGGAGATAGAAATTTTAGATGTCTCCAAGGTTTCTGGTAGCACGGTGGAACCAGTGGCCAAGACAGCAGCACAGAGAAAGAGCAAGATGTAGCAACATTTTATAAATGTTGAGATCTCAGCAAAAAAAAAGAACCAAAAAAGTGGATTTGGGAGCCCTCAGCACATTAGTGGGAATTGAAGTTGCAAGAGTAGAAGAGATCACTGTAATCAAAGACTATATTTCTACAAATTGGAAAGGACCCAAGGGGAGTGACACTTGTACAATTCTGTAGTACACATTCTCTACATACAGATCTCCATTTTTTTCAGTGGGATCATATCCTGTAATCTGCTTTATCTTTCTCAGCAAAAGTATCATAGACATTTTCCTTTATCCTTTTTCTTTAATCTCGTTGGCAATGGCTGTTTCAATTTATGTCATGAATAACTGAATATATCCCCTTGTGTTGGGCATTTAGGTTATTTCTGGGCTTTCAAGGTTATCAACAGCCTTCTGTGAATTTTGACTAATATATTGATCTTCTTAGCAAAGATTCCCCAGAGCTCCAATGTTATTTAACAAAAAAAAAAAAAAAAAAAAAGGAGAGGAGAGGCATGGAGAGCTGCAGAAAGCCCGGATGCTCTTTGTGAGTGTCTATCGGTGGGAGGTGATTTGGGGATCATACACCACCTGGGCTGCGGGGAAAGATGCAGATACCACAGAGGTTCTCCAAAGAATTCCTGTCTGCATCTATAGCTCCACAAGTTCCAGGGAGCATCTCCAGGAAACTTCTTGGTCAACCATTCATTTAGAAGTCCCTTACAATAATTCAAAAAGACACATGCACCCCAGTGTTCATTGCAGCATTCTCTACAATAGCCAAGACATGGAAGCAACCTAAATGTCCATTGACAGATAAATGGATAAAGAAGATATGGTACATACACACAATGGAATATTACTCAGCCACAGAAAGGGATGAAATTGGGTTATTTGTAGAGACACAAATGGACCTAGAAAATGTCATACAGAGTGAAGTAAGAAGGAGAAAACAAATATTGCATGTTACATTTGATCTAAGCCAAAAGGCCGAGAAGCAATCAAATATTGTATATTAACACATATATGTGGAATCATCTATTTGTAGGGCAGGAATAGAGATACAGACATAGAGAACAAATGTGTGGACACAGGGTAGGAGAAAGGAGAGTGGGATGAACTGAGAGAGTAGGGTTTACATATACACACTAACATGTGTAAAATGGATCGCTAGTAGAAATTTGTGTATAACCCAGGGAACTCAGCTCAGTGCTCTGTGCTGACCTGAAGGGGTAGGATGGGGGGAGGGGAGGAAGGTCCAAGAGGAAGGTGATACATGTAAACTTATAGCTGATTCATTTCATTGTACAGCAGAAAAGAACACAATATTGTAAATCAACTATGTTGTTGCTATTCAGTCGATCAGTTGTGTCTGACTCTTTGTAACCCCATGGACTGCAGCACACCAGGCTTCCATGTCTTTCACTATCTCCCAGAGCTTGCTCAAACTCATGCCCATTGAGTCGATGATGCCATCCAACCATATCATCCTCTGTCACCCGCTTCTCCTGCCTTCAATCTTTCCCAGCATCAGGGTCTTTTCTGATGAGTCAACTCTTCATATCAGGTGGTCAAAGCATTGGAGCTTCAGCTTCAGCATCAGTCCTTCCAATGAATATTCAGGACTTATTTTCTTTAGGATTGACTGGTTTGATCTCCTTGCTGCCCAAGGGACTCTCAAGAATTTTCTCCAGCACCACAAGTCAAAGTCATCAATTCTTCAACGCTCGGCCTTCTTTATGAAGGCTAAGTCCACTTCAACTGTACTTCAATTTAAAAAATCACTTATGAAATTCAATACCCAGATATCTGTGCATTGATTCTCACTGTGACTTACAGAAGTCAGTCAAAGTAAACAACCTAACTGCCTCCTGACTGAATGCAACCAAGTTTCCTTTTTGCTCCCACGAAATACCCTCATGTCCATCATGGGTCTGTAGGAGACTCTGCTCCATACAGTGCCTCGGGGACCCAGGCTGACAAAGGCGCTACCATCCTGGAGCTTCTCCATCTGGAACATTCTGCCTCGTCAGTCACCACAGTGAAGAGAGAGAGATTAGAGGGTCCCCCGTGAACTTTCCCCGGGGGGATGTTGCACACATTGCCGCTGTTCACAGTCCCTAGGGTAGAACAAGTCAGGAGACTGTGCCTAACTGCACAGGTTGGGACACGTGGATAGAGAACTGGACTATCAGAGGCTTTACCACCTCTGCCGCAGCCCACACTGAGACAACAGAATATGTCACTGTTCCATGGAATGCCCACTGTATCATGGCAAAAAGGACTTGAGACAGCCTCAGTGTCCTTTAGTAGGAAACTGATTAAATGAATCCTACAATTATCCAGGTTGTCACAGAGCACCAGCTTTGGGTTCCCTGCATCACACATCACACTCCCACTGGCTATCTATTTTACATATGGTAATATATATGCTTCAATCCTGTTCTCTCAAATCATCCCATCTACAAAAAGAATATATTTTTAAAAAAACATTTATTTCTTTATTTAGCTGTGCCAGGTCTTGGGTGCAGCGCTCGGGATCTTCAATCTTTGTTGCAGCATGTGCAATCTAGCTCCTTGACCAGGGATCCAGCCCTGGACTCCCTGCATTGGGAGCGCAGAGTCTTAGGCACTGGAAGAGCAGGGAAGTCCCCAAAGAATATATTTTAATCAGAAAAAAAAAAAAGAAAACACTCTTGCACCAGTAGGAAATAATCTCAAAATATATTATGAAGTAAAGAAATGAAAATGAAGAATGGAAGGTATGGAACCATGCCATTTGGTAGAAGGGGGATACATATACAGCTAACTATAGATGGATAAAGGGTTTCTGACAAAGGAAGCTGCTAACGTTGGCTGTCCTTAGGAAGAGGGTGAATGGCTGAGAAACCGGCAGGTTGGACCATGTTCCCAGCTCCCCTTTCCCACCTTTGGAGCAATGAGCCATGTCAATGCATGACCTATTCAAAAGATTCCTAAATCATTTTGTAAAAACCTTAATTGAAATTTGACTTCCAGCCTCCCCTATGCCTGCAAGAACTTGGACACGCACACACACCCCATGAGACCAGCCGGCACTATGAGAAGGCCCAGGCTGCCCTCTCATGCCTCTCCTATGAAGGTCTTCACGGGTCTCCTGTAAAGCCACCGCGTCTCAGCTGTGGCTGCCCCCAGCCCTAAGCAGGTCACTATCCTTTGAGCCAACTCCTTCCCGTGGTGCTCATTGGTCACCTGTCCTGCCCTCTGGCCTCGGAGTCAGGCAGCTGCCTCTTCTATCTGACACCCCTGATGCCAGGCTTTCAGCTGTTTCAAGGCATCAGGGAAGCCTGGGGCATAACAGAGAGAACCGAGCATCTGCTTCTAGACATGGGGG
The DNA here is from genome assembly GCF_910594005.1 of Cervus elaphus. NCBI lineage: Eukaryota > Metazoa > Chordata > Mammalia > Artiodactyla > Cervidae > Cervus > Cervus elaphus. Next base: position 63,569,557 of record NC_057827.1, on the reverse strand, counting down.
CCTTGGGGACCACAGGCCGTGCCGGACGCTGCTCCCACCTCCACGCTCAGGGGCGCTCAGCCCACACCACGGGAGCACGCCCTGCGCCGCTGCACCTCCAAACCCAGGAAGCTCAGAGTCGAAGCTCCTCCGTGGGATGCCCACCTGTCCAGCCCTGATTTCGTCCCCAAAGTGGGCCTCTCTGCAGGATGACTGACAGCGGGATCAGCCACTCCCACTGGGGGGCGTGGCTTCGCCCTCTGGTCCCAGTAGGTCAGGAGCCCGGGAACCATCCCACGGCTGTGTCTGGCAGGTGTGCAAACGCAGACTCACCTGGGAGGTTTTCCCCCGACGTGGCAGAAGTGTGGCGAGCAGCGCGGGCAGACGCATGACAGAGCAGGGCGGCGGGAGAAAGCCCGGGACTCTTGCAGCAGGCTTGCCAAACCCAGCCCTGGCAAGGGTGAGATTCCCACCGAGAGAGAGGCTCTCGAAGGCCCTGGTCCACCTAATTAATTTCAAGCGTTTGGGGAAATCAGAGGAAATATGCTGAAGACGAATCCCAGAGCTCCCATTGGGCAACTGCTCGCCCTACTCATTTCCCCCTTAAGTCTAGTTCTGATGCAAATATATCCCCCGCCAGCCCCTCTCCTCCTCTCAGGGGCCCCCCTTCCTCGCCCCCCACCCACCTCGAGCTCAGTCTCCCTTCCCTGCCAGGAGCATCCCCTGGAGGAGGTCTCCCCTGCCAGACCTCAGACCACAAAAACCGTGGCGGCCCCAGGCTGCCACCCTCCTGCGGGCAAGAAGTGAGTCCCGGTGTTTTCAGCGGTGTAACCCGGTGGGGAGGGGTCTACCTGGCCTGCGTGACTGCGGGGATCCCAGCTCTGGGGGAGGCAAATTCTGACCATGTGCTGGGCACCGTTCTGGGCACTGGGGAAGGGGCAGTGAGCAGGACGAAAGACTCCCTTGTCGCGGGGCTGGCAGAGGAGACGCACCAGGGAAAACCAGCAAACACGCAAGACTGATGAACATCGAGAACTCTAACAGACCGCGACACTGAATCTGGAGTCCCTGGGGTGGGGGTGAGGGCTTAGCCATGGAGGTGATGAGCTGGTTAGGGTGGTGTGAGTACAGGGGTGTTCCAGGGAGGAGGTGACCCGAGGGCAGAGAGACGGGAGCGTGTACACAGACCAAACATGAAAGGAAGCTGAAACATTCCAGAAACTGGGGGGAAAACAAAACAAAACAGAATGCCTGGGGCGGAGTGAGCCAGGAGGCAGGAGCCCAAGAGGCGATAGAGGTGGGGGTGGGGAGGGGGGCTGTGTGGGGATTTTAGCCCAGGGACAGCCTGGTCATGGGAACACGTGTGAGATGATGAGCTCAAACTGCACTTGAATTTAAAATTTCTGGTCATCAAAAGAGCAGAAAAGACAAACCACAGATACCCACCATTCACATAACCAGCCAAGTCAACAAATCAGAAGGTATATGAAGAAGGTCTACAGATCAGTGAAAGCAAACAAGTAAAAAAGGAGGCGCGGGGAGGGGACAGTTGAAAGGAAAGACTCTGGACAGACTTTTCACAGACAGAGAAACACCAGGAGACCACAGACAGGCGCTGAGATGGCCCGCCTGGCAGATACCTGGGAGACGCCAACTTGCTGCCCATGGGCTCCGGTTCTGCAGGGTCCATATAGAGCACACACTCCATCAGGAAGCACCTGGGCTCCCTGGTAGCTCAGGGGTAAAGAATCCGCCTGCAGTGCGGGAGACCCAGTTTCCATCCCTGGGTCGGAAAGAGCCCCTGGAGAAGGGAATGGCAGCCCACTGCATGATTTTTGCCTGGGAAACTCCATGGGCGGAGGAGCCTAGTGGGCTACAGTTCATGGGGTCCCAAGAGTGGGACATGACTGAGAGACTAACACTTTGACTTTTGTGGTTATTTAAGAATAAAATCAGAACATACTTTTTCTATTTGTGTTCATTATTTCTTTCAGATGGCTACTGAGACGTTGTTGTTTAGTCACTAAGTTGTGTCTGATTCTTTTGCAACGCCCCCCAAAACATACGTCCAAGTGCTAACTTCCAGAACCTGTGAATGGGCACTTACTTAGAATTAGGAGTCTTCATGGGACTTCCCTGGTGGTCCAGTGATTAAGACATCACCTTCCAATGCAGGGGATGTGGGTTCAATGCCTGGTTGGGGAGCGAAGATCCCACGTGCCTCACAGCCAAAAAACCAAAACAGAAAACAGAAGCAATTTTGTAACAAATCCAATACAGACTTTTTTTTAAAAAAATGGTTCACGTAATACTTTTTAAAAATTACTGAAAATGAGTTAGGAGCCTTCACAGATGGAATTATGTTGAGAATCTCCATACGAGAGCATCCTGGGGTTAGGGTGGGCCCTACCTCCATGACTGGGGCCCTTATAACAGGAAGTCAGAAGGTGACTGAAGGCCCAGAGAGGCCTGGAAAGACAGATGATGTGCGGACAGAGACTAGAGTGATGCTGCCACAAGCCAAGGATCCCCAGGAGCCCCATCCACTGGAAGAGACGAGGAAGATGATCCCTGAGAGCCTTTGCAGGTGACACGGCCTTGATGACACCTTCATTTAGGACTTCTGGCCCCCACACCTGGGAGGAAATAAAGTCCCATTGTTTTAACCCACCCAGCTGGTAGCCCCAAGAAGTGAGGTTCAGTTGACATGGGACCCACCACCAGCCAACAGTGGGGACTGGGCTTTATTCAGAATTCTGGATGGGGCTGGCACATTGTAACTCCCAGCAAACCCACCAACTAGGTCCAGACGTGTTTCATGTGGCATTAGCAGCTCTGGCCTTGGCATGGTGGCCTCCCCATGTGGGTTCACTTTTTCTTTTTCTCCTGCTTCTTCTGCACAGCCTTCCTAGGCAGGAGGAGACGAAGAGCTGCAGGAGGGGAGCCCTTGGCTGGCTGTCATCCCACATCCACCATTCTGTACTCTGCGGTCATGGATCTCTCATGGTCCTCTCTGGGCACCTGTTGGTCCATCTGCTGACGGCCTTGCAGAGAAATGAGTCAACAATTAGACCTTTAAAATCCACCTGCAAAGGACCCTATCGTGGGTCTGTTAGCCACAGACCACCCTGAGTTGTCATGTCACCATGGTGATAGCATCTCATCCCTGGGGGGAGGTAAGGTGGTTTCTGGATGTATCAGTCAGCTAGGGCTGCCATAACAAAGTACCACTCTGGGGCTACCAGCTGGGTGTGCTAAGGGAACCAAGACGCATTGTCTGTCAGTTCTGAAGGCTGTAAGTCTGAGATCAAAGTGTCAGCAGCATTGGTTCCTTCTGAGGAAAAGTGAAAATGAAAGTTGCTCAGTTGTGTCTGACTCTTTAAGGCCCCATGGACTATACAGTCCATGGAATTCTCCAGGACAGAATACTAGAGTGGGTAGCCATTCCCTTCCCCAGGGGATCTTCCCAACCCAGGGATCGAACCCAGGTCTCCTGCATTGCAGGCAGATTCTTTACCAGCTGAGTCACAGGGGAAGCCCAAGAATACTGGTGTGGGTAGCCATTCCCTTCCCCAGGGGATCTTCCCAACCCAAGGATCGAACCCAGGTCTCCCACAGTGCAGGCAGATTCTTTACCAGCTGAGCCACCAGGGAAGCCTTATGAGGAAGTGAGAGAAATCTGTTCCTGCACCTCTCCCAGCTTCTGGAATCCTCACATTCCTTGGCTTGTAGATGGTTTTCTCCCTGGGTCTTCTCATCGGTCTTCTTCTGTGGGTATCTCTGTGTCCAGATTTCCCCTTTATGTCAGGATGCAAGGACTTCATTTTAACTCAACTGTCTCTATAATGACTGACTCCAGTGAAGGTCACTGACTCCAGTGAAGTGGAGATTAGGACTTCAACACGTCTTATGAGAGGGACACAATTCAATCTGTAACCTCAGAAAAGCAGCAACAACAACAAAAACAACATGGGTTTATTTAGCTCCTCCTCACATCTAACCAGCTAGAGGGTGCGGATCCTTCCAGAAGTCAGTCCACCACTTATCACAGGGGAGGTGAGAAGGGAGAAAAGAGGAATCAAGGGTGGCATTTGTCAGTTCATTGTGACGAGTAGTCAAGTGCCTGGCCATGCTGTCTGGGCTTGAATCCCCAGCTTCATCTTTTACTAACTGTGTTTGGTGAACACAGGCAGTTTTCCTAAACCTTATAAGCCTCAGTTCCCTCTTCTGCTACATGAGAACCAAAGTCACGGTCCCCATCCTGCTGGGTGACTCTAAGAGTCTGTAAGATGCTCTAAGCATGCACATGGGGTGCCCCAGATGAACCAGAACTGTAACTATTGCTGGTGTCCCCAGTTTCTTGCATCTTGTGGGGGTCCCATTCGTGCGTGGGGAGTCAGTGTAAGAATCAGAGAATATATACATGTAAACCAATATGCTGGCATAATTTTTACAGGCTTGGAAATGACCACTCACCTTCCTTGCTGATGCAAATGACACATGTGCCCGGTGGGTTGGAGAGATTGCCAGTTGCCGGTGTGTTTCCACCAGGGACGACTTCTGTGGGAGATGGCAGCCCCACGGTTTCTCCCACTGTAGAGACTGGTAAATGTTTTACACTTATTTACAAGGCAGAGCAATTATGTGTAATTATTCCATAATGCAAACACATTATGAATACTTACAGCACCCCTTTCCCCCCTCCTCCTGAGGAATCTGGCTGAACCGTGCGTGAAAGGTACTTTGTGTAATTGAAATTTGGAACAGGTGTAAGAAGGGAAAAAGGAGCCTTCTTGATGGAGGTGAAGAGAACTGCAATCAGATCTCCTGTTAAAAAAAAAAAAAAAAATCAGAAACGTGGGACTTCCCCGGCAGTTCAGTGGCTACGACTCTGTGAACCCAATGCAGGGGGCTGGGGTTCGATCCCTGGTCAGGGAACTAGATCCCACACGCCACAACAAAGATCTGGTGTGCCACAACTGAGACCCAGTGCAGCCAAATAAATAAGTATCTTTTTAAAAAATTGGAAAGCTATCCTAGGAAGGACTGGGGAAGGGCTCTGTTATGGAGGAATCCTGCATATGAGAGAGCATCACACTCAATCGGCAGAGAAATCGAGACCTCAGAGGAAGGGGTCCCAGGCACAGCGGGACCACCCCTGAAAGAATCTTCATTTGATCCTTTGCCCGCCTCCTGCATGGGGGGTCTTGTTCACCGGTGTGTCCCTGTAGCCACAGCACCCCAGAAAGGTCCGGGCACACAGTAGACACTCAATAAATGCCTGTTAAATAAGCAAGCAAAGCCATGAACACATCACTCTGGAGGGAAGCCTCAGGAAGGAGGAATTAGCGTTAAATGAGCACTTCCTATGCAGGGCAGTCACGTGCTCACGTTCACTCTCACAAACACTCTTGGGTCTGGGGTTTGACCCCAGTGCACAAGGGAGGAGCCTGGGATTCAGAAACACTAGGATCGCAGAGGTACCGAGCTGCAGAGACCGGAGTCTCACTCAGGCCTGGGCTGTGTCCACTGCACCCCTGTCTCCCACATCTAATATCAGCACCCTGATAAAGGGGACGTGCTGTCTGAGTGCCCAGAACATCATAAGTCCCGCAACTGAACAGCGCTCCCACAATCAAAGGAGCTGTCAGACACAAACGCGGTTTTCAGAAAAGAAAAGGGAATCTGAGTAGCTGGCGGAGGCCGTTCATCAGGGGAGCTCATTTTCCCGACAGCTGCATGGAAACTTGAACTACAGCCTCTCAACCTGAACTTCGACTTGGCCTCATTCTATATCGAGCGGCGACAGTTTGCCATCTGTCCTGGGTCTGGCCTGAAGAGGACCTCAAAGGGCAGATCTCATCTCTTCTCGCTTGGCCTTGACATTCCAATCCGTCTGTTCTTACTTAGGAAACAATACTGGCATTTATGCCCTGACCCCTCACAGATGGCCGGTCAGCTGCCTGCTCCCTCTGTCCCTCCATCTGAGAGAGCTGGAAAGGGACGGTCACTTTCAACCACGGGTGGAGCTGATAAAAGCCCTTGTAGCTGGAATTAGACGGGACATGACAGATGACATTCATGCACCTTTGCCCTAAGTGTCAACTGGAGATGCCCCATGGCAACAACATGGACTTGGGAATCAGACTGTCATTGGACCCTGGCTTCCTCCATGCTAGCTGTGTGAACTTGGACAAGATAATTTACTTCTCTGTTCAGTTGTCTTTAGCTTCAAAGAGTGCCCCTTCCCCAGGGGATTACTGAAGATTTAATTTAATGGGATAATGTCTGTAAATCACCCTGAATCTGACACGGAAGGAGCTTCTTAAACAGTAGGTATTACTGTTAGTAGATTACTTAGGCTCTCAGTGAGTGTGTCTTAAGCCAGAGAAGTCTCCAGGAACACAGCTGCAAATCTTTTCCTTTGTCGAACTAAGCTCGTCCCAGAATTCATCCAGACAGTCAGTTCATCATAGAGCTGTGAGAGATCTTAGCAGCAATTTGATCAGCCCACTTTACAGATGGGGAAACCAAGGACCAGAGGAAAGGGATGCCACAACTACCCAGTGAGACAATGGCAGAGCCACGAGTGGAACCCCAGGCCCCCGAGTTCTCCCTCTTCACTTCCCCAGCTCTGTACGTTCTGTATCAGTTACTCTTGCTGCATAACAAATATCCCCCAAACTTAGTGACTTAAAACAACAACAACCTGACTGTATTTGGGGACCAGGTCTTTAAAGAGGCAATTAAGGTTCACTGAGTTCATAAGGGTGAGGCCCTTCCGATATGTGCAGTCACATTCTTAGGTACGGGGTGTTAGGACAACAGCATATAAATTTGGTAGAGAGGGACATGATTCAGCCCATGGCAACATCTCTCACTGTTTCTGCAGGTCAGGGGTTTCAGAGGCAGTTCTGCTCCCAGCAGGCAGTTCTGCAAAGGGTTTCTCTGGCTGTAGCAGTCAGATGGTGGCTGAGATGGAGCCGCGGAGACTGGAGCGCGTGAGGACTCTCCACACAGACTCAGGGCTCCGCTGGGGGTCTCTCCACGAGGACTAGCTCGGGTTTCCCCTGGAGGCGGGACGGCTTAGCTGCCAGCACAGGGCCCTGACCCAGGTGAGCAGCCAACGAGCTGTCAGGTATGTGGTCAGGCAGGGCGTCACTTTCGCCCCTTCCGTGGGTCAAACATCACGCACCGTGCCGGGTAGGAGAGTATACACCCAGAATCCACGTGCAGCCAGAACCTCCACATGTCCGTTTACTTGGACATAGGGCCTTTGCAGACGTGATTAGTTAAAATGAGGTCCTAGACTTCCCTGGTGCCAGTAGTTAAGAATCTGCCTGCCAATGCAGGGACACTGGTTTGATCCCTGGTCTGAGATGGTCCCAAAGGCCACGGAGCGACTAAGTGCACACGCCACACCTACTGAAGCCCATGCACCTAGAGCCCATGCGCTGCAACAAGAGAGGCCATGGCAGTGAGATTCCCAGGCACCACAACTAGAGACTGGCCCCCACTCGCGGCCACGAGAGAAAGCCTTGCACTGCGACCAAGACCCAGCACAGCCAAAACTAAACAAATTAAAATTTATTTTTAAAAATGAGGTCCTACTGGAGTAGAGTGGGCCCTCAGTCCAATATGACAGGGTGTCCTAATAAGGAGAGGAGGGTTCAGATCCAGAGACACGGAGGAGACACAGCGGGGAGGCGGGTGAAGACAGAGGCAGAGACTGGAGGACTGCAGCCCCGAGAATCGCCAAGGATGGCCGGCCGCCACCAGCAACCAGGAAGAGGCAAACAAAGAGTCTCCCTTAGAGCCTTCAGAGGGAGTGTGACCCAGCCAACACCTCGAACCCTTAATGCTCCTGAATAACCATCAAGAGAATAAATTCCTGTTGCTTTCTCCAGTTTGGATATGTGTTTCTCAGGCTCAGGAAACCAAGACATAAGCCCACCCAGATTCAAGGGGAAGGGAATTTGACTCCAACTCTGGAGGGAAGCGGTAAAGGTCTCGAAGAACACAGGAGATCTTCTTGCAGGGGCCGCCTGTCACCATTGCCATCTGCCCCAGACTCTGAGTCAATTAGACGATGTGACCTAAGTCCCAGGCCTCCAGACCCTCCCGAGCCAATCCAAGCTCTCGGGGGTGGACCACCCCCAGCTTGGGGAGCTCTGGAACCTTTAAGATAGTGGTTGGACCTGGGGCCAGAATGAAGGCTGGGTCAGGTGGGCAGAGAAGCTGGGGAGGAATGGTCTCTGGACTAGCATGAAGCAAGTCAACTAACCAGGCAATGCCATGAGTCTGTCTGAGTTTAAGGGAGATCTCATCTTTCCAGGGCCAGCTGGGGCTAAAAAGGAGGACCCTTCTGATTCTGGGGAGGCTCTGCTGCTGCTCCAGGCTGCTGTTCTGCCTTCTTACCACCTCACCCTCCACTGGGGCCAGGAGGAACTGCATTGCAGTTTTTTGCATCGCAAGTGCCAACCTTGATTCAGAGTGTTAGGGGTCAGGGCTGGGGGCCAGGGAGACCTCCAGCTTTCCAGGGCTCCATGCTGAGACCAGTGCCCAGAGGTCTCATCAGGAAATCCTAATCATTCCATCAATCAGGATGCTGTGTGTGTGTGTGTGTGTGTGTGTGTGTGTGTGTGTGTTAGTTACTTAGCCATGTCCGACTCTTTGCAACCCCATGGACTGTAGCCTGCCAGGCTCTTTTGTCCATGGGATTCTCCAGGCAAGAACGAATAAAAGGATTGCTAGGGCAATCACCACACCAAGCAGGACAAGGAGAAGGGATTTAAAAACTAATATTCCTCCAGCTACGAAATACAGACTCCCTTTTCTGGCTTTTCAATCTGACCAGGCCAGTTTAGGAGGCATGCTACCCCAAGACCAGGATCCACCACCCTCACTAACTTGGCTCTTTTTATCAAGCTTCTCCCTAGTGATTGCAAGATAGCTGTTATAGCCCCAAGCATTACATCTTCACACTGTAGCATCCAAAGAAAAAGGAGGACTCCAGCAAAAAGGAGTTCCCCATAGATACCTCTCTCTTCTTGTCAGAAAGGAAACTTTTTTTCAGAAGCCTTCTTGAGCAACTCATACTCCAAAATAGGAAGACATGACTTGCCCTAGCTGCAAGAGAGCTGAGCAAAGGGATTGTCAGGATTTTTGAGCCTCCAGCATGGAATGTGAACAAGGGTGAGGGGTAGGCAGCCAGTCATGTTTAGCACAAAGCCTCATTCATGACCAGCTCAAGGTGGAGCACTATAGAGGCTGCAGGGAGGAAGAATCCGAGGTATCCAGGCCATCCTGGGAGAGAGCCAGCATGAGCCACACACGGTTCCTGGTCAACTAACCAGAGCAGAGATGGGCTCTATGCCCGACTCTCCACGGCCCAGCCAGCATCGTCCCCCAAGCTCCAGGAAGCCCCACTCCATGGGGAGTGAGCAAGAAGATCCTGGAAACCGCCCATGAGTAGGTTCACTGGTGGCTTCCCAGGTGGCTCAGTGGTAAAGAATCTGCCTGCCAATGCTGGAGACCAAGGTTAATCCTTGGGTTGGGAAGATCCCTGGAGGAGGAAATGGTAACCCACTCCGGTATTCTTGCCGGGGAAATCCCAGGACAGAGGAGCCTGGCGGGCTACAGTCCACGGGATTGCAAAGAGTCAGACACGTCTGAAACAACTGAGCATGCGTGCATGCACATTCAGAGGTGCCCACCTCCCATAAGAAGGAGCACAAGGATGGAGATAAAGCACCTCACCGCTCTCGATCGATCCCTGCATTTCTGTCATGGCTCCTCTCCAAAATCCACAGCAGCACGCTGACCAAGGAAGGAACTGGCAAACGCCACTGTTCACCCACCTCACGATACCCGTGCGTCCTCCTGAAGCTGTTTTCCTCCTATTTAATTTCCTCCTCTTTGAGCCACTGTAATATACAGTACAATATATATTTTTTTCCTGGAAAGGACAGCTATTTTATCAGCATTACAAAACACCTTCAATTTGAACTCAACTTGTAACCACAGCCGAGGACTACTTCACGTTTAGTCACTATTATGTTGGAATGTTATTCATTACTTTTTCCTCTTTTCAGCAATATGTTTTCTATCGATGTGTATCTTTTGTGACTCTTTTTCCTTTGAGCACGATTGAATTCTTCTCTACCACACTATTACTTGAGGAGAACGCGCGTGCTAAACTCCAGCGTGTCTTTGACTTCTTGGAAAGGAAAAGCAAGATGGAATTGAATTGAGGCTCTTTTCCCTGAGCCCATCCTCAGGACCTGCAGAGACCCCACTTCCTCTACCCTCCACCTGCCAAACGAGAACCGGGCTCCGTGGGGACACAGGGCAGGGTCGGTCTTCCTGGCTGCCCCAAACTTTGGGACTCGGTGGGTCATGCAGGCCCACGAGTCTAAGCTGGAGAGGAGGTGGGTGACCCTGGAGACACCCCCATCAGAGGGACAGCTTGCTCTGGCCAAGGGAGCGGTTATAAGTGATGACAAGTGGAAGCAGCCTCAGCACCTAGGAGAGTCAGGCTGAGAGCAGAGCCTCAGAGCCAGTCTCCACAAAATGGGCTCATCCCCCTGGGCAGGGGGAGGGTCACAGTCTCTCCAGGCCACCGTGCGTGGCCATCTCTAAAAGTCAGGGCTCTCTACCTGGGAGTCTCAGCTGGTCTTCAGAAAAAGCAGAACCCTCCAACAGGGGTTGGGGACCTGACAGTTTGGGAAGGAAGAAAGGCAGGAAATGCCTCCTAACTTCAAGGTCTATCGAATGCCACCTCCTCCAGGAAGCCTTCCTGATTCCTCCACTCTCATCCCTGTTGCTCCTCTCACAATATTCACTTGGGTTCTGCATGTTTCTGCCACACCCAAACTTCTCTAATTCATCAGTAAAAGCCCAGAGCCTAATTTCTTCTTTTTTTAAGATTTTTTTGATGTGGGCCATTTTTAAAGTCTTTATTGAACTTGATGCAATATGGCTTCTGTTTCATGCTTTGGGTTTGGGGATCCTGAGGCATGTGGGATCTCAGCTCCCTAAGGATTGAATCTGTGTCCCCTTGTATTAGAAAGCAAAGCCTTAACCACTGGACCACCAGAGAAGTCCTGCAGGGACTAATTTCTGCTCAACACTCAGAAAATACTAGCTGACTTGCTTGATGAGCTCAGGCGTGTTCAGGGTGGTACGGCTGTAGACACAGCTGACTTGATCGAGAAAGTTAGGGGTGCAGACACAGGTAAAGATAAAGCTGAATAGCGCCAGCCTCTGCAGCAGCGAGTCCTCTGAGCTCAGGGTGAGGGCTCTCTCGAAACACAGCTCCTTGAAGAACTGACTTAGAGAAAGGCAAGGCGCATCCAAGGGCCAGGTCGTGGCTGAGTGGTCCTTTGGAAAGGTGAATCCCATCATTTCCGCATCACCTGGAGAGCCTTAATTAACCAACTCCTGGCAGGCGTGTTGCCATTTACAAAGAGCTCTGGAGGACAGGAAGAAAAATACATTTGAAAGGCCTAGGCTAGTGTGGGGTTAGTTAGTATCCAAAATGGGCATGAAACTCCTGCAAATCAGTAAGAAAAGGAAAGCAGACCTAACAGAAAAACAGATAAAAGAAAAGAACAAGCAACATCCAGAGGAAGAAAACGAAAGGACCAACAAGCCAATGAAGACATGCTCAGGCACATAAGTATCAATATCGGGGAAAGTGAAAGTGCTAAGTCACTCAGTCATGTCAGACTTTGCAGCTCCATGGACTGCAGCCTGCCAGGCTCCTCTGTCCATGGGATTTCCCAGGCAAGAATACTGGAGTGGGTTGCCATTCCCTTCTCCAGGGGATCTTCCCAACCCAGGGACTGAACAGGGGTCTCTGGCATTGCCGGCAGATTCTTTAGCGTCTGAATCACCAGCGGAGCCCTAATATCAGGAAGGTGCTAATTAGCCTGCACTGTACACTCTGCAAATTGGGAACAGTCAGAAAGCTGAGTGATTCCAGGTGTTGGCAGTGATGCGGACTCTGGCACCACTTACTCAAATTAGATGCCCAAGACTCCAACAACCGCACTCCTGGGTTTATAGCCCCAAGGAAGTCTCACTCTGACCCAGAAGGGACCTTGGGTGGTTCACGGCAATGTTACAATGTCAACACAGGGTTTCCTGAAAAGAGGGCTCGCTTCATTGTGAGAAGCCCCAATGTTTCTTTTTTACTTTTTATTGAAATACAGTTGCTTTACGATGTGTGTTAGTCTCTGCTCTGCAGCAAAGTGAATCAGCCAAAGGTATTCATATATTCCCTCAGCCACAAAAAGGAACAAAACTGTGCCACATGCAGAGATGTGGATGGACCTACAAGATGTCATTCAGAGTGAAGGAAGTCAGACAGACAAAAACCATTGTTTCATGTGCATCCCAGAAAGGGTGGAAAATCTGCCAGTTAAACAATGACGAAACGCTTTCTTATCACTTAGAATTTTTATACTCACGAAAAGAGCTCTCTTAGACTTGTTTAGATGCAACTGCTCTCAAAAAATTATTTTTCACTCTTAGGCACATGTGAAAAAGGGAAATAAACACGAAGCTAATTGAATGAAGTCCTCCTAGACCTCTTTCATGTCCAGAGCCCACCTATGACTCAGTTCTTAGTACCCACCTTTGTCCAAACTGTGTTGCCTTCGGAGAACTGACCACAAGGCGTTTCTTACCTGAGGGCTCTGCCGTGTTCTCCGGACAGTCTTTAGGCTGCAGTCGCTCTTGCACAAACTCCAGCTCTGGTCCTGACGATGTTTGCGTGGGATCGGGCAGTGGCAACCACGTCACACCGGCCAACAGCGACCGTAAGTGAAAGTGAAAGTCACTCAGCTGTGTCCGACTCTTCCTGACCCCATGGACTGTATAGTCCATGGAATTCTCCAGGCCAGAATGCTGGAGGGGGTAGCCTTTCCCTTCTCCAGGGGATCATCCAAACCCAGGGATCGAACCTAGGTCTCCCGCATTGCAGGCGAATTCTTTACCAGCTGAGCTATCAGGGAAGCCCATGAGCTTAAGAGACCACAGATTTCAGAGAGTTTATAATAATTAAAAACATGCATATGAGAATCCCTGAAACTTGGTTATTTGCGGACTTGGAGGTCATCTGGGACTGATGGAGGAGAAGAGATTGAAATTTGGCAGTGGCTAGAAGCTTTGGTCAGGATGCACACACACAACTGTTTGTATAAAACAATAATTCTCCTGAACTTATTAAGATGGGTGTCTACATGGAGGGAAAGATAAAGAAGGAGGGGTATGGGAAGAAAGTGGAGGAAGTAACTAAGTAATTAACAATAAGAACAAGGGTGACAAAAACAAGAAAGGGGTCTTGAAAATATTCAAGGAGGTCACCCATTCAGCTCATTTAATCCTCACAACTCTGACAACCTCCAGCTGGCAAAACTGAAGTTCTGCAAGAGTGGGATGGAGACCCAGGTCCAAGAAGGGAAAAACTCTTATTTATTGAGCACCTATTATATGCCAGGTGCTTGTTTAGCCTCCTAACAATCTGCCCAGGCAGGCATGATTGTCCACATTCTATAGATGCAGAAACTAGAACTCAGAGAGGGAAGCTTTCTTCCCTGAGGACACACAACTCAAAGGGACCAGGCTGAGATTTGAGCCTGGGGATGAGGCTCCACGATTTGCCTATTTCACTGGGTGCTCTTTAAAGGCTCAGGCCAGGAGAGAGAGGCAGAAGAAAGTCTGAGGAATTGGAGCCTAAGACCATGTCTGCAGGGGGTTAAAGGGCTGTGAACCCTGGAAGACAGTGGGAATGGGGAGCTCCAACCAATGGAGGAGTCAGTCCCCTCTCATACTAGGAAACTACGGTCTCAGATGGCTTCATCCACAGGGCTCAACACGCGGGAGGAGACACTTAGCCCAGGAAGGCTACAGCCACAGGCCAGGCTTGGTAGACAAACCCCTGTGGGTGACTTTGTCGCATCCACACTCTGCCCAGACCTCCAGGCAAGTTTCAGAGCATCTGAACCCTGCACATCCTTCCTTCCAGCTGCCTATAAACACTTCTGTGCCCAGCTTTGCAGGCCGGGCAGGAGGCTGATCTCCAAGGGACAGTTTGAAAACAATGGGGTTAGTATTAAATTATGGGCCAGGTGAAAGTCAGGGGGGCTTCTTGGCAGAAGTGATCTTTTGAGCTGGTGGGAAGGAAGGATGGCAGCAGCTCGCCAAGGGGTGTGGATAGAGAGTGCACGCCAAACCCCCAGGGCCGTGACAGTGCTGTCCTTGCACGGCCACCCTGTGCACAGAAAAGGTGTGGCCTGAGTTGCCCTGATGAGGGATTCGGGCCCCAGAGACACACGAGGGCTCAGTTGGGTCTGTCTGCCTCCAAACCCTGCACCGTTCCTGCAGTACCCCAAAGCCCAGCAGATGTTCAAGGTAACAGAACCCCTGGGGCCCAGGTGCCCTTCAAAAGGGAAGCAAGCTGGGGCGGGGAGAGACCTCGAACAGCCCCCTGTAACTGGAGCTGAAGTCAGAGGGCAGAGAGTAGTAGTCATGAGACAAGAGGGAGGGGGACGCTTTGTTCAAAACTCTGACAAGTCTACCCTGACACCCCCAGCCCCACACATAACATGCAGCCCCCACCCCCATCCTAGCATCCTTATCCCAATCCCAGCAGTAGTCGTTCAGTCACTAAGTTGTGTCGGACCCTTTGCGACCCCATGGGCTGCAGCACGCCAGGCTTCCCTGTCTTTCACTATCTCCCAGAGCTCGCTCAAATTCACATCCATTGAGTCGGTGATGCCCTCCAACCATCTCATCCTCTGTTGTCCCCTTCTCCTCCTGCCCTCAATCCTTCCCAGCTTCAGGGTCTTTGCCAATGAGTCAGCTCTTCGCATCAAGGGGCCAAAGTATTGGAGCTTCAGCTTCCCAGCGGGGAGTGGGGGTAAATCTCAGCTCACACCGTGAAATCACACGCCAACCAAGCAGCTTCACTGGCCCTTGGCCTTTGGGTCCTTCCCACATATTCGTTACTTTATGTATTTAGCTGTTCTGTTTCTCCCCCAGGAGACCGTAGCCCCCATGAGGGCAGGGTCTGCGATCTTCTCTGCTGCATCCTCTGATCTAGAACAATGTCTGCAAACAGGCAGCCGCAGTCAAAGCTTTGTTGAATGAATGAACTCATGTCCATGTCCCATGATGCGGCAGCACTATAGCACCACGGTCCCGAGGCACTGTGGCGGCCACATTAGGGTCTGAGCCAAGTTGGGACATGCTCAGAAGTGCAGGAGTGGATGATGGTTAGGAGTCAGGTTGCCAGCATGTGATTCCTGATCCTACTTCAGGCCAGCCCTTTTTTGTAGTTTTGTGCAGGTCACTGAGTCGTATCTTCCTCATGTGCAAAACAGGAATGAAAATAGCATGTCCTTCGTGGTGCTTTGTAAGCAGGGAATGAATTAACACGCATTGTGATCAGAACAGTGCCTGGCACTTAGGAAAGGCCAAAGAACTGATGCTTTTGAATTCTGGTGCTGGAGAAGAGCCTTGAGAGTCCCTAGGACAGCAAGGAGATCCAACCAGTCCATCCTAAAGGAAATCAACCCTGAATGCTCATTGGAAGGACGGATGCTGACGTTGAAGCTCCAATACTTTGGCCACCTGATGTGAAGAGCCAACTCATCAGAAAAGACCCTGATGCTGGGAAAGATTGAAGGCAGGAGGAGAAGCGGGTGACAGAGGATGAGATGGTTGGATGGCATCACCGACTCAATGGACGGAGCAAACTTCGGGAGACGGTGAAATACAGGGAAGCCTCATGTGCTGCAGTCCACCGGGTGGGACATGACTTAGCGACTGAACAACAACAGGGGAAGGGTTAGTTGTGTATCTGTTAGTGTTTACTCTATGACAAACTCCCAGAAGGAGTGACTTAAAGTGGCCATCATTTATATAAGGCATGATTCTGCCCTTTGGCAATTTGGATGGACGTCAACTATGAGGTTCTTCTGCTTGGCTTGGCCTGGCTGGACTCATTCGTGCGTGTGCTGGCAATCAGAGACCACGCTCACATGTTGTTCACAGAGGGACCTGGGTGTGTGTCTCTTTTCTCTTCCAGCAGGCCCTCTCAGGCTTCGCTATGTGGAGGTAGCCGTAGAGTTCCCGAGAGCAGAAAGAGAAAGCAAGGCCCCACGCAGAGGCACTTCCCACGCCCCTGTTTGCCTCATTTTGCTAATATCCTACTCACCAAAACAGAGCCACCCCAGCTTCAAGGAATAGAGAGAGAGACCATACTTCTTGATGGGAGGGGAAGAATTTGTGGCTGATTTTGAAATTTACTGCTGCCCTTACTCTTCCAGGAAGGCCAGAGGCATCTAAAGGGAACTCGGAAAGCCTTTGCTGATGGCCAGATTGGCTAGAAGACTGGGAGCCCTCTGGGGTGTGAGAAATGGGAAATCAGCCCGTCTCCCCTCCCCTGCGCCTTACTTCCCAGTCCTCTGCCATAAAAACCAGTTATTTTGAGAGGTTGATTTCTGCTCTGTCTCAGATGGTCCTTAAACTTTGGGGGATGGAGTGCCAGCTCAGAGCAGACCCTCTTTCAGGGGGTGGTCCGCCTCTGCCTGCAGCATCCTTCTGGGGTCAGGGGTGGCATTCTCATCCTCAGTCCACACCATCCAGGCTGTAAAAGCCCAGTCTCACTCAACGCCTGCTCAAACAATAATTTGAAATCAACGAATCCTGCTCTAACGTCCTCCGCCCCCATGATTACTGAGCTCTAGACACAGGGAAACAGACATTCTCCACTGAGCCCTCGATCCATGATTACCGTTATTGCATAATTGAGGACATCAGGAGCAACAGAGGGCCTCAAGCTGCCAGGCCCCAGCTCCCGCTCAAATGGCACCCTGAGTTCAGCTGCTGGGAGACGGGGAAACGTTGGGTAATTGAGACTAAAGACTGTTCTGTGCAGCTTTCTAATTTTCTACAGTTAGTTCCCTTTCATTCTGCAGTGGGGTCCTTTTGGTAATTGACTTTCAAATACTAGTTACTTATCGCACTTAAGCGGGAGTGTTCATGGCAGGGCTGAGCTACACAACGGGTCTAGAAGTGGATTTCATTAGGGGAGCCAACTCTGCAGATCTGGGCCGCCCCCAACCGTGCCTGCCACACGCAAGTGCTCAAGAAACATGAGCCACGAGCCACACTCACACAGTAATCTGTGGACAGAAATCATGGCACGATCCACGTGGCAACCACAAACAGAATCCCCACGGCTTTCCTCCCACGTTACAACATCTGGTAAAAAGCTCAGAAGGACAAGTGATAAATGAGGAAACTGAGGTTCAAATTTGGATCAGTCCTTCCCCCATGCAGTTTATTACACACCTGCTGTATGCCCAGCCAGAAATACTGACACGACTTGGGTCCGATGTTCACAACACTGATGGGGACATGGGTCGGGAGAGAGAAAAGGGAAACAAATGGTATTAAAGCAGCAGGAATGTCTGCACGATGAGGACTGATACAAATGCAAGACGGGGCTGAAAGGAGAGGAGCTCTGTGGGCACTAAGGAGGTAAAGATCCAGTGGGGTCTTAAAAGGTGACCAGGAATCTACCTGGTGGAGAGGGGTAAGGCGCCCCAGTTAAGGCAGCAAACAAATGTGCTGTCTATTGCAGGGAAAGGAAGAAATTCCCCAGGACCCATATGCTAGGGGCATGCAGAGTGGACTGACCTCAAGCCTCTGGCCTGGACAACATCCAGTTTTGTAGGTATGTGCTATCAGACTGTTTTGCAAACACGTTATCCATTTCTCCTCGCATGGCTCCTCATGCCAGGTTCCCATGACATCCTCTGGGGAAGCCGCATACACTCCAATCTTGTTTGGAGTCTTGTTTTCAAATTGCCACTGGAGTCCATTTGTAAGCCATATAACAGTTTTGTTTTTATAGTAATATAACATTTTTGATCCCAAGTGCTATATTCCTCAGCACAACTATCCATTTTGTTGCTAGATTTGGCTCCAAAGAATTTGGAACTATCTCCAAACATTAAATCCAGCCTCAGAGATTGATGATGATGATCTCTGCACTGTGCATGTTCAAAGAAATGGGCAGGGGACCTGGTGCCCAAACACTGATGACCCTGAGTATCCATCAGTGGCTCTTGTCTTTCATTTAGTGGGATTATTAAGCTGGTCCTATCCTCATCCCCACCTTGGGAGTTAGCCAACTTATTCACTCTTGCCTAAACAGGTCACTTTCATTTGCAATTCTTGTAACTCAAGGCCAGTCAGAGGAGCCTAGGACCCCAAGATTTGGTTTGGGGTTCAGAGAGCTATAAGAGGTTCTGCTTACTTTGACAGACAACATACTTATTGAGATACAGACAATACAGGATGTTTGTTATCAGAAGTCTGATGAGGGTTTAAAAGACACAGTTTGTATGCAGACAATGCTGGGAAGAGTAGCTAAGCATTTTCCATTAAAAAGTGTTGACAAAATCTTTTTCCAGGGAACAGGATCCTGAATCCAGATAGGTGTACCCAGAGCCCACTTCTAGGCCAGTGTGTGAGTCACAAGATTCTCCTCGTGTTGTCAAGCGTGGGGGTGCCCCCCATGCACCAGGCTGGTGTGTGAGCCCCCAGCCCAGACCCCCCACCCCCAGGAGTTCTAGGATGCCCACTCTGGCTCTCGGAATTACATGCTGTGAACTACTGAAAACAAAACACCGGGACCACCGAGGGTAGCAGAGAGAAGGACTGGCATTTCCAGCCTGGGAATTCCAGATTGAGGTCCCTGGGTGGGGGCTATGGTCCCCCCTCGCTCCCGAGGGCAACCAGGTGGGCGGCTGCCCCGCTTTCCCCTGGTGCCGACGAGCAGGGTGACACCGTCATTCACCAGGAAAAGTTCACTTCCCAAAATACCACACGCTGCAGGTAAATGCAAGAAAGGTCAGAATGATGTAGGCGTGCGTGTTATAAACCATCTCGTACATAAAAATTGCCTAATTACTGGGAAGATGTGGAAGAGCACATATTACTCTGAGCGGCGGACCCTCAGGGCTTGTGCAGGAGTCGGGGGGCGCGTCTCGGGATGCTGAGAACTTCTTGCTTCCTCTAGCTGCAGAAAATGCCAAAATTCTTCATACCGCCATCCCCACCACGTTATTACATATAAAGCAACCTCTGTACCAATAGGAGGGAACATCACGCATATGCGAATCTTCTGTTTTCATTTCATACTTAAGTAATGTGACCAATCATTGTTTTTTACTCTTTGCTCTTGGGTTTTCGTTATGAAGATTCAAAAGGTATAAATTTCACCATTAGGTTTGGGAGCACACATAGCTTGTTATTTGAATGAATTACATTTTGTTGACTTGTGTCTATTTCGGTCAGATTTCGAAATAAGATGGGTGAACATGGCATACCCCAATCTCCTTCTGTTCTGCGGGGTACCCAGCCTCTCTGTGGCCCAATTCAGCAGATAGAGGCTCTTTACCGTTCAACCACAAAGTCTCTTCTGCAGCAATACCATTCTGTTTTTAAAAATAACTTCATAATTCAATTATCCCACCAAAAATCATTTATTAAATGTCTCTTATGTTGTAGACATTGGGCATTGCTCCCATATTTCTGTGAACTTTTTGGAAAAAGACCACATAGCGGATACGTAATTATAAAAATCGTTGTTCATAAATGTAAAACAGGGAGCAAATAGGAGGTTGATGGGATCTAAGCCAGGTTGATGGGATCAGGGAGGGTTTCCTGGAGGAAGTGAAGCCAGACTTTTAAAGAATTAGTTCCCTGCAAAAGAGAAGAAAGGGCTTTGGGGGCAGCGAGTGTCCTGAGCAAAGACATGGAGATTGACCGAGCAGCTCGTTTGAATAACTGCCATCCGTTTAAGATGCATGACATTGTCACGAACTGTGAGTAGCAAACACTTTCTTTCCAGTTCGTTTTTCAGTGCAGTAAATAGAGCTCCTTCTTGAGTCTTCCTTCTTCTTCCCTTGAGGGTATGATGGTGACATCAGTGTTAAAAGTCAATACCGTTTTTTTTCTATGAAATAGCCACGATTAGAATACAGAAGTCAGGATAACAGAGGTTTCTAGGGAGACGGATGGCAGTTGAAAGACAGCAAACAGTGAAGCTTTTGGAAGAACCAGTGAAGGACTGCTCTGGTGGTCTAGTGGTTAGGCGTCTGCCTTCCAATGTAAGGGACACAGGTTCGATCTCTGGTCAGGGAACTGGGATCCCATGTGCTCTGGGCAGCTAAGCCTGCATGCTGCAACTAAGACCCTACATGGCCATATAAATAATTTTATTTTTTTTAAAAAAAGAAGTGCTGATGAAACAAGAATCCAGGGGCCACAGGAAGCACCTCTCTGACCACCACAGGAAAAATGGCAGATGCTGGTTTCTGCAAATCCCATTTCCCTGTCTGCGTGTGTGAACACACACCAAAGGGTCATCTGGGGCGGCTCCTGGGTCATTTAGGTGAAGGGTTGGATAGATTCATACAACAGATGAAGAGAAGGTCCCTCATGTCAGATAAGGAACTTTCCAGAGACGGGGCTCACTGTTCCTTCCCCTGTAGTTAGCAGGGCACACAGTCAGAGTAGATTCTTCCTGGGGAGTCCTGCCCTGGACCAGCCGTCCTCTGTGGATGCGGCACACAGGAGCGGGATGAAAAATCCGAGGAAGCAGTTCATGGTCTTAATATTTCTAATACTCTTCAGATAGCTACTTTCCATTAATGATGTAGCATGGTGTAGATGTAAAGAATCCGCCTGCCGATGTGGGGGACACAAGAGATGTGGGTTCGATCCCTGGGTCGGGAAGATCCCTTGGAGGAGGAAATGGCAACCCACCCCAGTATTCCTGCCTGGAGAATCCCACGGACAGAGGAGCCTGGCGGGCTACAGCCCATGGGGTCGCAAAGAGTTGGACATGACTGAGCGCACACACACATTAATGACGCGGATTGGGCAGCTGATACTTCCTGTCTTTCTAATGTGGATCTTCCCAAAGGAGCAAATTAATTTAAAAAGTGAAAGAAAAAAAATGCAGCCAAGAGCCTGAAATGTGAGCTGGACTGGGACTGTGGTCCCCAGACCTTTACTGAACACATATTCCATCACTGGTTCATCCACTGCTTCATGGTCTGATGTTTGTCAAGCACCTTCTAGATGCCAAGAGGCATGGGAGATGCAAGGTGAAGCAGAGACCTGCTTCCCGCCGGTGAGGAGCATCAGGTGAGAAGACGTGGCCACGCTGTAGGCAGGGGGCTTGGGAGGGCTGTACCCCCATGCTGTGGAGACAGAGGAAGGGCAGCCCACGTCTAAACACAGGGTGATCCAGGGAAGGGCGTGCAGCGGAGCACAAAGGCTTGGGCCAGCGCCTCTCTTTGGGGAGCTGCCGCGGCCTGCCTGTGACCACAGCGTGGTCTAACCCCGCCCTCTGTCTCACCTGGTTCATTCCTTCAGTCTCCATGGGCGCTGATGTACAATCCTAGGCACCTTTTCCCAACCATGCCTCCGGTCACATCAGCGGCTAGAAATCAGCCATGGGGGGACTTTTACCCCAGGGAAATTAGCAAACTGCAGATCAAGACTCCTCCCCACCAGGAAGTGGTTGTTAAACCAGTACCTACATGCGTGCCCCACTGTCGGTCCCCAGACACTCAGCGAGCTTCCTGCCTCAAGACCCCATCCCTTTCCTGGACACCGGGTGACTTTACGTGGGTGCACGCTAACCCTACCTTGACACGGGGACTTCAGGCACTTCACCTGATCACAGTGAGCCTTCTGTCTCTCAAATGCATTCTGGGTTGTGTTACATGGAATTCGGGATGCCCAGGGCGTCTGCAAGGTGGTGGAGAGGACACCTCATCCCAGCGCAGCCTGGGACCTAAGCCCCAGGGTCCCCGTCTAGTAAGTGGGGATGAGTCCCTCAGTTATTCTAAGGAATGAAGGAGACCAGCGCCCAGCCCAAAGCATCTCTCTGCATGAGTGAAAGGCTCTCAGACGGTGGTCCGTGAGAACGGGATTCTTTACTTCCCCGGAACCCAGTGGCTCAAAAACATGCCAAGTGGTTACACAGAATGAAGTGAAGTCATTCAGTCGTGTCTGACTCTTTGCGATCCCATGGACTGTTATTACATAGTCCATGGAATTCTCCAGGCCAGAATACTGGAGTGGGTAGCCTTTCCCTTCTCCAGGGGATCTTCCCAACCCAGGGATCGAACCCAGGTCTCCCGCATTGCAGGCAGACTCTTTACCAGCTGAGCCACAAGAGAAGACAGAGTGGGTCACAGCAAACAGAGAAACAGGTAATCAGCCAATCCAAACACAAGACTTTCACTCCCAGTTTTTCTTCTTTGTTGCCACCAGAAACACAAGACAGAGAATTCTAGGAGAGGTTTTCAATGACCAAAGAGTCCAATTCAACCACCTCTTTAGAACCACTACGTTTTGCTTCCACTGTAGACTACCAGCTAGTAGGTGGAAAGGTCTGCCTTGGCTTTTGGCATCATGCTCTTGTAGCTGAGAGCAGATTAGATTTACCCTCCCCTATCTGCATCCAGCTACCGTTAAGGGGTAATTGTTACCTTGGAGTGGGCACGCTGCTGTGGGTCTCTCCTTGTGGAGCCTAATCAAGAGGATTTCTAGCAACCCAAGACACGGTTTCAGGGCTTTCTTGGAAGCAGATGAAAGCCATTTGTCTTTAGCATTCCGTCGTGCACCTCACTGGTTCCCAAATGATGTGTTCGGGAAGACAGTCTGAGACATTGCTTCCGCTTGGCTGTTTGGCAGGGCGCTTTCCCAAGCTCTGTCTCACATCATTTGAAAATTAGCAGCAGGTGCAACTCAGGTGGGGTTTAGCAAGTAGAAACACAGGACACCCAGTTACATGGGAACTTCGAATAAATAATGAATCGTTTTTAGAAAAAGTATGTCCCAGGCAATACTGGGGAGATGTTTATACGAATAAGTTACGTGTTCATCTGAAATTCAAAAATAACTAGGTATCCTGTATTTGGGGGCTTCCCTGGTAGCTCAGCTGGTAAAGAATCTGCCTGCAATGCAGGAGACCTGAGTTTGATCCCTGGGTTTCGAAGATCCCCTGGAGAAGGGAAAGGCTACCTACTCCAGTATTCTTGCCCGGAGAATCTCCATGGACAGAGAAGCCTGGCGGGCTGCAGTCCATGGGGTTGCAAAGAGTTGGGCACAACCGAGTGACTAAGCACGTGTCCTATACTTTATCCAGCAACCATAATGTTAGGGAACTTTCAGAAATCAAAAAGAGCAAGAGAAACCTGTGGTTCAACTTGACACAGCAGCAGCCAGTTTTTGGATTCCGGGTTATGGAAGATGTGCGTCACGTCCATCCCCTCTCCTGGCCAACTCTTAACTCCTTGTCTGCAGTGACGAGGGGAGGGCAGTTTATGAGCGAAGCTGGAGCAGGACCTTAAACGAGTAACTCCTAGCTTAGCAACAGCACAGATTTTAGAGGTATTGCTGTAGCGGGGAGAAAGCGGAGGCAAGAGTCCCCCCACCCAAGCTCCACACACATTGAACATGGCTTTGCCATCTGGAGGGCTTCCCGGGTGGTTCAGATGGTAAAGAATCTGCTTGCAACGCAGGAGACCAGGGTTCAATCCCTGGGTCAGGAAGGTCCCCTGAAGGAGGAAATGGCTACCCACCCCAGTATTCTTGCCTGGAGAATTTCATGGACAGAGGAGTCTGGTGGGCTACAGTCCACGGGGTCGCAAAGAGGCGGACATCACAGAGTGACAAACACTTTCTTAGCAATCACTTAGAACATCTTCTAAGTGATCTCAACTACTGCCCCGTGACCAAGTCCTGCCACTTTGTCCATCATGTCCACGTTCTTCTGGAGACAGAGGGGAGCTATAAGTTAAGAACCTCTGCCTTTTCTAAGTTTACTTCTGGTTTGATGCTTGATTTCCAAACAGGGGCAGAGTACCACGTTCTATCTGAAAAGTTGGTGGGGGGTGGGGAGACGAGAGAGGAGAGGGGAGAGGAGACTGAGAGCCAGAGAAAATGCTTGATGGAGTCTCACCTGCATTCCTGGACCAAACACCAAAAGAAAGCTGGGGCGGGGGCGGGAATCTAAAAGCTTCTGCACTTCTGTTGACTGTAGGATCAGTGCTATCACGGCTCACCTTTGGCCACCAAGGCTTGCACCCAAGGCAGTTAATGACTGAGGCTGTCCTCGCAGCCTGTTGGTAATTATAAAACAAGACTGCCTTCCATAAGCTACGAGGAAACTCAGCTCTCATTACTTAATATTGCTACATCATGATCTGATGCCAGTAACTTGTTATTTTCAACTCCCTCCTGCTTAGGAATGAACGCCACTCATGTTGCTGACCAAGTATTCCCGGTTCTTCTTCCCAGGGCAGGCTGGGTCGTGGAGTCTCCAAGGACTTGTATTGTTCGTTCACAAGACAGATTTTCAGCTCTTTGCCAACACGACCTTCTCCACCATACTCCCTGTGACCACTTCTATCCTCTCCTCCAAACGAAATTATCCCAGTTTTTCCACTGTTTCCTGGTGTGGCATGGTTTCTTAACCATCCTCTCTCCTTCCCACCCTCTTTGGAAGCACCTCCCTTGTCTGGGTCCATGCAAATGGGGCACCAAGGTGTGGTCTGTTGGTCACAGAGTGTATCAGTCAAGCAGCCTCTGGCTGGTCACCGCCCTCCCACTGACCTGGCCCAGGGGACGGTCAGCAGCTTACCTTCCCTCCCCTCTTTCCCTCCCCTGTGACTTGCTGCTGGGCCATGTCTTCTTCATCCTGCTCTTGTTAAGTGTTAGTCGCTCAGTCGTGTCCAACTCTTTGTGACTCCACGGTCTGTAGCCTGCCAGGCTCCTCTGTCCACGGGAGTCTCCAGGCAAGAATACTGGAGTGGGTTACCATTTCCTTCTCCAGGGGATCTTCCCAATCCAGGAACTGAACCGAGGTCTCCTGCAGCGCAAGCAGATTCTTTTCCACTAGAGCCACCTGGAAAGCTGATACTCTTTGGTAACCAATACTATTTCCCTGAATATTAATGCTTGGCAGATTAATTTCATCTCCCAGTTTTCCTCAACTTCCAGCCGGTCATTCATTCATTCATTCAGCAAATATTTATCCCCATCAATGATGTGCCAGATGCTGTGCTGAGAACTGAGGCTACAAAGGCTCAAGGGCTGCTGAAGGAGAAGGACTGATAATCAGAAAGACTGTCCAGACTCTTCTGACTCCTGATATCATCCAAAGTATAAGCTGCTGTTGCTAGTAACTTATTTCATCTGTAGACATGACGTTTTGGGGGCTCCAAAAAAAATAACATGTCTACAGAAGAAATAATGACAGCAAGGAGATCAAACCCGTCAATCCTAAAGGAAATCAACCCTGAATTTTCACTGGAAGGACTGATGCTGAAGCTGAAGCTCCAATACTTTGACCACCTGATGCAAAGAGCCAACTCACTGGAAAAGACCCTGATGCTGGGAAAGACTTCGGGCAAAATGAGAAGGGGATGGCAGAGAATGAGATGTTTGGATGGCATGACTAACTCAATGGGCATGAGTCTGCACAAAGTCTGGGAGATAGTGAAGGACAGGGAAGCCTGGTGTGCTGCAGTCCATGGGGTCACAAACAGTCGGACACGACTGAGCGACTCAATGCCAGACGTGATAAGCAGGCTCTTAGGTCTTTACGAAAAGACAAAGGAAATGTGGAGAGAAGCGCTGAGCATGACAGCAGGACCGTGAGGACTTGTCAGGGGGGCTCTGCCCTCCAGGTACGACTCCACCTGATGATAACGACGCCCACAGTTCCGCACTTTTCCCAGGACCCTTTGTTTTGCTGAAATAAAGTTTCACTCTTTTTGTTCCTCACAACTACTGGCAAAGGAAATATACAAGAGAGGAAGGGAGGAAGGGGGAAGGAAGGAAAAAGGGAAGGAAGAGAGGGAGGGCAGAAGGAAAGGCGGCAGGCTTAAAATGAAAAAAAGATGTACGTCAGCATCATGTTTAAATAACCCCAGAATATGGTGTGACGATGACATTTGAAGATTTGCCCATTATGTTATTTTTTACTTTTTTCGGGGTTACTCAAAAACCACCAGCCGTTTCCAGCATCACATACCAGCACATCCTGGCTGTCCCCTAGGGTGCAGGAGGTCAGTGCTTGGATGGCTTGGTTCATTTGACGTGTACTCCTGACTCTGACTCTACACTTCTCTTGACCTTTGAGATCCCTTAGAGAAATAACTAGGTACCCTGTATTTAGGGGCTTCCCTGGTAGCTCAGCTGGTAAAGAATCCGCCTGCAATGCAGGAGACCTGGGTTCGATCCCTGGGTTGGGAAGATCCCCTGGAGGAGGGTATGGCAACCCACTCCAGTATTCTGGCCTGGAGAATCTCCATGGACAAGTAACTGCTAAGACATAAAACAGAGAAATTGGAAAGAAGGACATAAAGACTACAAGAACGCTTCTCAGAACTGAGAAACAAAGTCTCTGGTCAGAAAGGCCATGGATTCCAAGCCACATCGTGAGTCTGAGACGGCCTCCGCGGGGGTCACTGCCAGCTTCTGCTCCGCAGCCTGTTCGCCCAGAGCGCTTCAGGTGGTCTTTTAAAGGGGTAAGTGGCGCCAACCACTCCTCTTTGTGTGTGTGACATTCCAAGGACTTTTCATTTCAAGGAGAATAAAAGCCAGACTCACTCCTACAGCCCTGTGTGGTGTGGCATCTGCTGAGCCGCCCACCCCTCGCCCACCCTACTCGCTGCCCGTCAGAAACGCTCAGCTCAGGACCTAATTTCCTGATTTCCTAATACAGCTAATGACAAGATGCCTCGATGAGTCGTGAACTATTATAACAGCAAAGTTAAAGAGAAGATCCTAAGCATTTCAGAGAGAAAAGGGAACCAACGCATTGGACATCCCTTTGGCAACATTAAGTGCCGGAAGGCAGTGGTGCAAAATTCTAAAAAATCTGAAGGAAAAGACTTTTCAACCTAGGCTTCTATACCTAGCTAAATATCTATTACATATGAAGACAGATTAAATATATAATTTTTCACATGAAAGCATTTTAAAAAATTAATAATAACCTCCCACACATGTTTTTAAAGAAGCTTCTGGAGGATTACTAGTGCAAAGTAAGAGTGAGGATCGAGAGAGGAGCTGTAAAACCAGAATAGAAGATGCACGACAGCGAAGTGCTACGGCGTTCAGTGTTACGACCAGGAGATGCCCTACGTGCAGCGCTCTGCAGAAACCCAGGGACTACCTGGCATTCAACACAGCAAGAAGGAAGGCTGCAGTTAATTTTTAGCATATGTATGTAATACACTATAGGTTCCCAAATGTTATATGGTGTGCTATTTTAAAATTTCTGCCAGTCACTTTTTTCCATCACCCTCTCTATACAGTTTCAAAAAGTATAGCTGACATACAGTATTATTTAAGTTACAGAAGTGCTATATAATTACTACTTTTATTCCTATTTAGTATCATGTACCATTACATGTATTACCTATTCAAAATGAGTATTTCCTAAAAATTAGTTTAAAATGATGTATGCATAAGGGAGGTATAACATATATTGCAGACATTCACTTAAAGCCCACAAAGGCCATCCATCAACAGCTACAGGGTCCCCTCAAAAACCACGGGAGGGCTGTTTCTGCCTTCAGTCGCCACAGGAGAAACCATCATCAAGCCCTGACCTCTAAAGAGTTTGACCTGATTTTCAAAGCCAGTTCTATTTTTATCAAAAGCCAATTAGTTACATATACATTTTTAATAGTATATTAATTTGACAGACTTAAAGAGTTGAACCATAAAGAAGGCTGAGTGCTGAAGAATGGATGCTTTCGAATTGTGGTGCTAGAGAAGACTCTTGAGTCCCTTGGATAGCAAGATCAAACCAGTCGACCCTAAAGGAAATCAACCCTATTTTGGAAGGACTGATGCTGAAGCTCCAGTTCTTTGGCCACCTGATGGGAAGAGCTGACTCATTAGAAAAGACCCTGATGCTGGGAAAGATTGAGTGCAAAAGGGGAAGGGGGCAAGAGAGGCTGAAATGGTTGGATGGCATCACCGACTCAACGGACATGAGTTTGCACAGACCCTGGGAGACAGGGAAGGACAGGGGAGCCTGGCAAGCTGCTGTCCACGGGACTGCAATTGCACGTGACTGAGTGCCTCAACAACAAAATGTGACTGCATATCACCTAACACAGGATAAAATGAACTTGCCCTCTCCTGTCAGCTTCTAGCAGAGAACAGAAACCACCAGAGAGGCCCTCCAGCATTTCTGGTCCTCTGCTAAGACAGGTGAAGCTCTTCTCACCCTAGTCAAGGAGGCCACTCTCTCACTGATGGCAGCCCAGTCATCTAGCCAAAGGCTACAGGAGCAAATCGAGATGAAAGATCGTCTGTGAATGTGGACTACTAAACACACTTACAGTGGAAATGTAACTATAATGAATGCTTGGGTTTCACTAGAATTTGTCTGCCAGGTGGCCTTCAGTAGGGAGGATAGCACCAGCAAAGCTACAGCTTCACAGTTCTGAGAGTGAAAGCTAACCCAAGTAACAGCCAGACACTGGGGAGTGGAAAGTATTCAAACATGCTTACTGCTTTAAAAATTAAGATTAAACTACAATTTCTAATATCTTCTGAATGGGGAAATTTAAAAAGCCACCATTTGGAGTAAAAAAAAAATAATAAACCTGTACGTTTTTGATGGGGATCAACTATTCATTTCAAAACAGGGCATGGGCAAGATGGGCAGGCTGGGGACGAGCTTTGGATACACTCCTCTGAGTCAGGGTGACAGGACCTATTTGCCTGCTAGCTTCTCCCCACATCTTCATTTCCAGGGTCCTGACGATGCAGAGGAAATGTCAACTGAACGTGCCTGTGCTAGTCTAATTTCTTTTGACAGCCTGTTTCACAAATTATAAAAAAATTTTGAAATTAAGGATCTTTGAAAATGGAAAACAGACGCACTGTCCCAGGATGGAGGGAGGGGGCAAGCCACATAGAAAGTAAAATTGTGGCAAACCAATTTGCAAAGGGTTGGGGGTGTCAGTGTTAGAAATGGTCTGAATTAAAAAACACGAACAATAGAGACTATCAATTAGGCACGAGGGCTCTGAGCCTATGTGCTGGCTCGTCTACAATTTTTTTTTTTTAAATGTCTGGCAGAATGTTTTACAAACTAAAACCCAGCAAGACTACAATTCTACCAGAAGGTGCCTCAGATGGTTTTGCTAATAATTTTGATCAGCTGAAATGGAGAAAAGCATCATTTCAATTATTCACTTTTCAAAACCTGTCAATTTTAAGTTGGAATATTAAATGCCCCTTTTCTTCCTCCACCACCAACCAAATAAAACCAAATCCCAAAAGAACACTCACAGAAAGGAAAAGGGGGTCAACAGTGACATTTTCTAGTATGTTAACATACTAAAAATCTTGATGTTGATTTCTTGCCACTCAGAAGGAAGTGGGAGTCCAGCTTATGTATAACTTTCAGGGAGAGAAAGTTCCTTTAGAGAGCGAGCTGGGGGAGGCTGACACTGCTTCTACCTCAGAGATACAAGTGCGAACCACCATATATTGGCTTTTGTTTTAATAGCCTTTTAACCAACTTTGTTAATGGACTGAATGCAATTTAGATATGGAACTTGGCTAAAACGTAGCTTCAATTGGCTATTAAAATTTAAGAGCCAACTAAGATAGCTAATTACAAAAAAAAAAAAAAAAAAGCTCCAGTGATAATGCTAAGCAGAATTAGTAATAGCAAATGACAGTCTGTCTGGTCTTATTCCCAAAGGGAAAGAAACTCTTAACTGAAGTCAACCAGAGACGGTGCAGCCAACCTAATTGCATTACTGGTATTATGGCATACAAACCTGGCAGTTCGCTGGGACACAGCAGAAGAGGCAGTCTATCCAACCCGAGGCAGAAAGTAACTGACCCTCCTCTCCATACCAGTTACGACAGGTTCCAGGAAATTTTATTTTTATTCGGTTGATGGGGAGGTGGTCTTTCCTGAGGAATCTCCCGGTAAAACCCTGTGAGGAGTGAGGACGAAAGCAAACACACTCCAGAAAGCAGTTCAAAAGGAAAAGAGCCTTCATGACACGGAATGAGATTCTCCCGTAAGATACTTAGGTCTGAAAGAGACAACAATAAATATCTGACTGCTAAAAAGTTGAGCTGCGGGCGGGGTTGGGGGGGGGGCGGGTGGACGGAACACAGTGGTGGTGGTGGAGAATGTTCCACTTCTTTGCTTCATTACAGAAACTCTCATTATGGCATCGGGGAAGTGCAGACTAGCTCTCCTGTGAAGATTTATCGTGTGTGGTGGCCACTTTGAATCGGAGGTGCCGGCGTCTTTAACATTCCCTAGTCAAGTGTCTCCCTGCTGCGTCTGTAAATGTCAGTCCAGTTTTTTCACGGCTGTGCGCACAGATTAGAAACAGCAGGAGAGCCGGGGAGTATGACTACAATACCAGTCAGGACACTTGTCTTCGTGGCACTGCTCAAGTGATTCTTGGAATGCAGGACCCCGCTGTTTTCTAATATTTACACACAACTGGAGTCATCAAGAGCAGTAAATGCAGTCTAAAGGCAGTCTGCTTCTTTTGTTAGGGACTTTACATTCAAATAGGGACATCAACAATAACACCAGAAAAAAAAAAAAAAACAAACCCCTCCACCTCCTCCTCCCGCCCCCACTCCTCAATTTTGCTGCTAAAAGACCAACCAGGTATTATCAGGACTGTTCCCTTAGCGCGACCCTCTCTTCCAAACATCTTCTGTGAGCATCACACAGTTCATTGGCAACAGCGGGGGTTCCGGATCCTTGACCCCGAATTGTGATTCTGCAGGCTGTGGTTCCTCTGACCTCCACACGAACAGAAGGGGCCTTGGAAATCATTTTGATGTAATTTCAGCTGCCTCTGCTTTCTCAACACTTTGCATGACATATCAAAGACTTATTTGGGGTCATGCAGCACCTGGAATACAGACTTCTTTTTCAAAAGTACAGTTAGGAGCTTTAAGAAAGGGTGGTGTGTGTGGGGGGGGGGGGCGGGGGGGGAGCCCACTGTGACTGCGTGTGTTTCTTAAGAAATGTCTAAATGATCCTGTTTTAAATGATAAATTATAGGGTAAGTTATGTATTTGGTCTTAAGTTTTTAAACATCTGCCAAGAATTTTTGGAGGAGAAACCTGAGAGGTGCTTTTTACCTTATGAAACCTACACAGTGACGTCTGTCTATTATTTCTCAGTGAAACTGGGACAAAAAACAAAACAACTTTGGTGGCTGGTAGAAGGTGATGGAGCGTTTACATGTGGACCACATCACACACTTTGGCAACCAGTGCTAAACAGGTGCATAGCACTCCTCCAGGTAGACTGACTACCTATTTTGGTCAGCACCAAAATATTCTACAAGAGTTAAAAAAACATGTAGATTAAAAAAAAAAAAGCTCCCCCCCCCCCCAGGGGTTGTGGGGGCAGTGCGGTGTGGAATCTCAAGTGCCTAGAACATGAATGTCTTCTTAAGGATCTTAAAGGCACAGGTCTCTACCTTGAAAAGTTCAAGAAATAAACCATTACTCTCTTGGCCAGTCAATCTAACAGAACAGTGTGTTCTTCCAGTTGTAATCGTCCGAGATATACAGCCCTAGAACTTCACAGTGTTCAGGGTTAGCAGACCCTTCAGTTGCTTTACTCTGAATTTTAAGTACACATACAACCCATGTGAGGAAAGCTTGAGACATCTCTCACATCTGAGAATACCAAGAAGATGCACCATGAACTTCTGTACTATGAATTTTGTGTTAAGGTCAGAAAAAATGTAAAATGCAGCAATTTTTTAGTTATTAAATAAACTGAGGCCCAGGTGTTACAATATGCTTATTTACATAACTGAGATCACATCTCTAAATCGTGACCACTTGCTTCTAAAAGACACCAGAAGCAGAAAAACAACCTACAGAAAAATGGAAACAGATTTCAGATGATTGTCCCACCTCCTCCCCACCCCCACCCAAGGCTGGACTGGTGCCTTTAAAATTCCTTCCTGCCTCTGTACTCCAACCACAAAGATTATCTTTTTTCCACTGATGACTCAGACCCTGACAAATGGTGGACCTAACCAAGACAAGAAGAAAGAGTTTTTCTGAAGAGGCTTTTGTAATTCACAAATAACTCTGTACTTTGCTCAATGGAGAAATTTTACACGTAATTTCATGACGAGTCAAGACTACAAAAACTCAGGATTACTACTCATCAGCTGCAAAATGCTACTGCTATAAAAAAAGAAAGCTCACCAATATATGAATAACACAGCCTTAACACAGTGGAAACAGTAGTTATTTTATTTGTAAAATAACAACCAAGTGGTTAAGAGTTGCCTAAACCATCTGGGCAACAATATACTGCACAGAATCGCTAATATAGTGAGTGTGGCTGTATTTACCTAAAGAACCCCTTTCCAATGTTAATTCTTCAGTGTATCTTGTATTTTTTATATCAGTAGGGCTTAATGAATGACGGGTATATAGAATAAACTGTGGGACTTTAAAAGACACATATGCAAAACTTTAACAGTGCCAACTAGTACAACTGGAAAAATTATATAAACATGAAACAGGACTGAAAAATAATACAATAAAAGGATAAGAGTTTGATTTTTGTGGCAGTGGTGAGATCATAAATGATTTTTTTTTCTTTCATTTTGATTTCTGTTACTGTGGTTTGGGCAGTAAATAAGAATTAATAAGTAAAATGGCAGTAATTAAATCAGTGTGGTGCTGGCATCATCAAGAAACTGAACTGACAGTCAGAAACAGATCCTGGTATAAGAACTTACCATGTAATGAAACAGGCAAAACAGACCAGAGTGGGAAGGGGGTGGGGAAGAGAATTTAACAAATGGTAGTCAAACTATTGGTTAGCTATTTGGAAAAAAATCCATTGTGATCCTCATCTCATGATATACATATACCACACTAAACTTCATATAGATTAAAAATTCAGAAGCATTAAAAAAAAAAAAAGCCCTGGTAAACATTTGATATCAGGATGGGAAATATTTTAAAACAGTGGCAGAAATTACAATGAAAAAGATCAATAGATGAAAGCCACAAAACTTAAGTCTTAAAAAAAAAAAAAAAAAAGGAAAAGTCAGCAACAAACATGACAAAAGTTAAGATCATTACTATACAAGCAGTGCAAACATACACATTGAAAAAGTGAACAGAATGATTCGTTTACAAATAAAAAATTGCTCAGGTTCACTAGCAAAAAAAATTACCTTAAAGTGTAAAAATGAGTAGTAAAGTGTAAAAAATATAGTAGTAGGATGACAAAAATGTTAAGCTGAGCACTGCTTTACTGGGTAAAGTGTTAACTGGTGTCATTTTGCAAAGCAAGTTGACAACATGCACCAATAACCTTCCATTTTCATAGTCCTTCACCCAGAAGTTCCCTTTTGAAAATCTAAGGAAACACTGCCAGGCCGAGCCAGACCCTGACATGTGAGTCAGGCCTTTGAAAATGAAAGTGATGTCGCTCAGGCGTGTCCCACTCTGTGTGAGTACTTTAGGGCTTCCCTGATAGCTCAGTGAAGAATCTGCCCGCAGTGCAGGAGACCCGGGCTCAGTTCCTACGCTGGGAAGATCCCCTGGAGAAGGAAATGGCAACCCACTCCAGTACTCTTGCCTAGAGAATCCCCTAGATAGAGGAAGGCTACAGTCCACGGGGTCGAAAGAGTCAGACACGACTTAGCAGCTAAACCACCCCCACCACCACCACCAAGGAAACACTTGTACATGCGGACAAAGACTTCTGCCCAATTTTATCCAAGAATATTGTTTATAATATCATAATATTGAAAACAACTTAAACATCCAATATGAGGGAAATGGTCATGAAAGTTTAACGAATTCATAAGAAAAAAGTATTATGGAAGCACAAAAGCCGTATTTACGAAGTGTCTGTGATAACATGGTAAGTATTTAACATTCACTTTACAAAGCAGAATATAAAGATTTATAAAGTATGATATTTAAAAATGCATAGAAAAGGCTAGAAAAGATGTGTCAAAATATTAACAGTGGGTTGCCTGTGTGTGGTAGTAATATGGCTAGACATTTTTCTGTATATTCTAAATTTTCTACAGTGATCATGTATTACTGACATACTATGATGACCAGAAGAAAATAAAGCACTAAAAACAGAATTTTAAAGAATAAACAAGCATACACACACAGACACACAAATACAATGAAGTGTTTATATTTCCACCAATTATTTACTGCTATGCAACTTAGCTCCTGATAAGCACATTTAAGTTAGAAATTCAAAGAAGTAACTGGGGGGGTGAAGGGCGGGGGCGGGGGGTGGGGTTTGCTGCACTGGCCTATTAGCGTTTGATTTGTCTTAAAGATCATTATTGAAGAACACCTAGGAGCTACTTTACACCAGGGCTTCTATGGCTATCTAAGATTTATCAGTTGTTTTCTAGAAGATACAGAGCACCTCTAGCTCCCGTTGTCTGAAGGCAAGTGCCTGGCACAGGTGTGGGTCCTCAACAGAGCTGAAACCCTCGCTCATCACTAAGGACCTAAGAAAATATAGAGGGGAAGGCAGGCCACGGTGGGGACAGGAACACATCCCACGTGGACGCTGGACGGTGAAGGGAGAAGGAAGAAAGGTGAACCCGCTGGATGCAGGGACCGGAAAGACAACACAAGACTGAAAACAGCAAGTATGGAACTGAAAAAGTCAAGGATAAAAAGCCTAGCCCTAAATGACAAGGAGGTTATTTAACCACGTTTTAGAAAAATACATGGGGTAAGAAAAACCAGAGAGAGGTAGGAACAGAAGAACAGCAGAACGAGGGGACGTAGCCGAGGAATCAAACTGGCTACTGGGTTTTCATTTCTGCAGCCTTGCCAATAGAGTAACATTCGAGAAAATGCCAGCACTTGTTAGAAACAATATGTGAGGAAATATTTGTTTTCTTAATATTTAACCAACAGGTTTTTCCTATGTTTTTGTGTTTTGAAAAATAAAAAAGGCTATGGCATATACACAAAAACACGCCACACACATTTTATCCTATTTTAAGCATCAATGTGTTTGAAACAGAACTCGAGAGTTGATTTTAGGTGTTACAAATAAACTTGAGTCCATAGCACTGATGAGTACTAAAATCCAGCAATCTACAGAAAACTGGAGGCGGTTCTGCCCCAAATCGAGTTCTCTGTTCTGTAAAGACACAGAGCCCAAGAACTTCAGGAGGCGTTTAAAAGATTAACCTTCAAAGGAAAGTTGCAGATCTGCTTTACATATTTCAATATCCAACCACCACAGTGATAAACGCTTTGTGTGACAACTAAATACCCACATTGGAGAGCAAAGGGTAAAGTCTTTGTGTTGGTTCGGAGTGGCTCAAACCTGGTACAACCCTAACAATTTCTGGTATGTCTACATCCACCTGTACTATTATTTAGTTAATATTTTCTTCAGATCAACTCTGTGAAAAAACTCTAATACCTACTTTAGCCTTGTCCTAAGCAAGAGAAATTGCCAGTTTAATGTGCTATTTATATTCTGAATACATATTAAATAAGTGCTTAAAAATTTAAATAAAAGACCATCTAAAAACACTGTATAGGTTACAAGCCGTAAGGCATACCACCCTTAGAAAATCCAATCCGATTCCAATTTCTCTAATGAAGCCAATCTTGAAATTGTTTATGTTTAAATTCCAAGCTTTATTTCTAATGCAACTATAAAAAGTCCACATTTTAAAATTTCTAATCACTTAAACTCTGAAGTGTTTGGTTTTCTGTACAAATATAACGCTACAAAAAATAAAAAACTTGTAAGAAAAATAATCTCCTGTAAATGAACAATAAATCATATGTATATATTTGACAGTATTTCCTTAAAGGAAGCCAGTCTATAAAATCTTTGATCATGCCACCATGTGATAACTCTTTCCTTATCATACAGCTTGCACACTTAACTAACTCTCATGTAATCTTTCAAATACATATTTCATTTCTCACTGATATACTTACTGTTTTCTTCCATAATCCTTTCCCTTCTTTTTGTACCTCTCATTTCATATAGCAGGTGATTAATAAATGCTTGCGAAACTGAATAAAATCAATACAAACTAAAATCTTATGGTCACAAAAAACTGTGTATTTGTATCAAGCAAAAAAAGACCTTTATTTTAAGTTGTGTATTTCCTTAAAAGTAAGGCTTTTGTCAGACACTTATACTCTGGAAAACCCACAACAATTAAAAAGTGCAAACAAACTGCATGGGACAACTTAAAGGGTATAACCTTAAAATTGTTAAATTTTATAAATTAGGCTTTAATAAACTGTATAAAGTATTTATTTAATAAAAAAAGTCTGCTTTTCAAACACATAGGTACTTCATTGTTACCCCCATTTCCATAAGACTCACATGAAAATAAAACAATACAGAGAAAGAGGAAAAGGCCAAACTGAAAGGAGGAACAGAAAAGCCAGCCCACAGCATTCACTTCTGGACCCTCTTTCTGGCTTTTGAACCTTGAAGAGAAAACAGAGATTTAAATCATTAATCATCAATTTACAGAAGCAAAATAACAGATATATAGGTATTTCCATATACAGTTACTAATATTTAAAATCTAACTGACTACGATAAATTGTGGAGATGAAATTCACACACCAATTTATAACTTAATACCCTGAAAATCTCAGGAAATTGTGTCATTTTTTAGTGCGTCAAAAGACATGCTAACAAAGTCCACCTTCTACTTTGAGGTCATAGGAGAATGCATCCACTGGTAAAATATACCCCATTTACACTGGTCATGAACTATTTCTCCCCCAAATTTTTATTGCACAATTTAAAACATTAACTCCTAATATAAATTATAGCAACGAGATAGGTGTTCCTTGGGGGAAAGCACCGAGTTGCATATTATGAAAAGCCAGGAATTTTGCCTAGATGCGTTGCTTTTTAAAGCCTGCTCCCTCTACTCTTCAGGCAGGAGAGCAGTGGGCTATTCTGAAATGCGAAGTCTTGTCCACTAGGGATTAAGTAGATCCCAACCCAGTCGCCTTCTAGAAAAACATCACATCTGACACTGGCCTGCGTGCCTTCGGACAGCTCCTCGGCTGGGAGAAACCAGCGCTTCTTTACCCAGGGCACGCGGATCCGCCTCCCCAAGGAGACTCTGTGCCCCCACACCCGAGGCCACCTCCACCTCAGCACAGCAGAGCACACAGCAGAGGCCAGGACGAGGCCCGCCCGATCGCAGCCGCCTGTGCTGGCGGGTGGAGTGTGCCTCCCAGGCCTCGGGCGTCCTTCCGCCAGGAGAGAGCAGCGGGACGGGGTGAGGGCGGCGAGGGGCCCACAGTGATCAATGAGCACACAGAACAACAAAGAGATCAATACTTCTTTTCTGAAGTGAACAAAACATCCTCTGAATCTAGGACAAAATATCTACCACACATGTCTGATCACAGTTTCCAAAGGCTTTCTGATTATGGGTTTATTTAGGTACTTAATTGGAAGATCAGTTGTTTTTTTTTTTTAATTTTTCCAGGTTCTAGTTTCTATTCAGTTGCCATACATTTCAATTCATGCAAACTTCAATCTTATATAAATGCCTTTTCTTTCACCACCACTCATAGTGCTCAGCCTACATACTATGGTGGGCTTAAGAGTTTTTCTTCAATTTTTGTGATACAGGCTTCTTTTAAAAATATCCCATGGCAGATTTTTAGGTTTTTACTATAACAACTTTGAAATTAATTTTGCATAGAAAACTGAGACCGCTGTCATTGTCTGAAACTGGCATAATAGAATACCACAAAATCAAGGTCAAAGGGAATACATCTCCCTCTCAATAAAATCTGAATCTACTGCCACATTACAAAGGACACTAGAGTTAACAATTATAACTACTTTCTCATTAATGTCCTAATTTGACATTCTACTCTTAGATTAAATACCACTGCTGCTTATCCCCATTCAATTTGAAGTTTTTCACTGCAACTAAAAATGCCATCACCACCTGGAATTTATCCTATAAGTATTATGCAACTTAAGACACCTTGCTACAGGTATCAATCCAAAATGTTTCCTAATAATCAATTCTGACTGTTGCAGGAAAAAACCTATTTCTCTTCCAATCCCTTTAAATATATACTCACTTTCTTAATATTTTACTATGGGTAAAAGGCCCAATCATAAGACTAATGTGTAAAATTTAATATTTGAAAACTAAAATATACAAGATTGGGATACTCTTCATGATGCAGAAGGAAAAAAAAAAAGTGGGAAATTTCTTTGCAGGGTGCCTTAGAAATATCTCTTCCTTTACTAGACCATAGCTCTTCAAGGGGTAAACATGTCATGCTTTCCTCAAAGAACGTCAGGAATAGTCCAAAATCCAAGGTACTTCAAAAATACCATCACCAAGAGTAGGCTGTTGAGTACTGTCTAGTGTATGAACAGTAGGGACAAAGCAGACTAGCCATAAATATCATGGCTATATTAACTAACTTTTAGTGCAATTCTGAAATATTGGCATGGTTTTGAAATGCCAGAATACATGTGGTTTTTTAAAGGTTTATCATTTTGTGGGGGAAAAAAATTACTTGCAGCAAATTACCAAATTTCCTCAATTGGTAAAAATTATGCCTTGCATAAAAATAAAAGGATTAGAGGCCTCTGTTCTTCCTGAAAACCACCCTGTCACCCCCTCTCTTTCTTCAAGAAAACCTACACAATACACATTTTGAAAGCTTTCAGAAAGTGTTCTTACACAATAGACCCCCAGCTAGTCAAAATGAGTTTAGGTGTATCAAGAAAATTATACACATTTTTAAAATGGTCTAAATAGATATTAAAGGAAAGTTGCTCCCATTTTGCTAGGCACAGCATTCTGAAAGATCACACAGTGAGAAAAATCTCTTACCATATTGTAAACCATAAATTGTGTTTGAAAATAAAATTGTTAATGAAGAAACTGACATTTCTAAAGCAGCTGTTAGAGGTAACCATTCTTAAAACATGTTTCTGACACAAAATCTTAAAGCTCTAGAAACACAGAATTCACTGAATCGTATTATGTATTTCTTTAAAAAATTCAAATGTAATAATGTGCCTTCTCCTTCAAGTTACTTTAAATTGATGAATACAAATACATACATTTTCATGAACCCCTGGATGGTTTTTTTCTTTGCAAGAAGCAAGAACATTTTACTATCTCAGGTAAAATTTCTCTCATTTATGAATATTTAGATAGCAAAATACCTTAACCAGCCTTATATTTTAATGGAGAAAAAGAATTACAATGGGAAAATAACAACATTTAATTAAAGCGATTCAGAGTTTATATGAATAAAAGAGAATCTATTATCTTCACCTTTTTAACATCAAAAAAAATCTGGATTGTTCTTAAATTAGTTATGGAGTCTATTCTCTTTTGTCATTAATAAATAAAACAAAGATACTAATATATTTTTTTACAGTAAAAAGCCATCAGTATAAGGATCTTTAAAATTTTAGGTATAAAAAACACTTTTCATAATTACAGTCAAACTGAAAATCAGCAACAAAACAAATATCTCAGATGCTCATTAAGCAAAGTTCAGGGAACAAACGACCCTCAGGCATGAAGGGAGGCAGGAGGCTTCCCCAGGCACAGCTGGGAACTGGCTTCGGTCTACATGGGTATCAACCTTACTATAACAACGTAGGCCCTCTCCTAAACTAAAATTGCCTGTTTTAAATGTAAAGGATTTCTTTAGGTAAAAATATTGCTCGATCGTTATAAATGCTCCTTAATTTGGCTCCCAGTCACCATCATAGCTGTTGCCACTAGCCTCTGGCTGAGACATGGAAACTTCCATGTATTGCTCCTCGGGACTCCTCACTTCCTAGTAACAAAATGAACAAGACAGGGGAGGAGGGGGGAAAACAAAAACAGGAGGGAATGGAAGACGGCAGCAGAAAAGTGAGAGGCACTGTTTCAAAGCCTTTAGCTTCCAGAGTGATGTTATACACTCCCTCTTCGGATGTCTCAAGAATTCTCTTGGGTAAGTTCAGATAAACCTAAGGACGAACTATCCATAATGTACAATGAAGAAAATGATCGTAAAATCAGGGTGAAGGTGATTCTCTCTCAAAGTCAATTTTTGCCTTCCACGAACATGCACCAGGGCTGCTTGTCAAAGGGAAGGAAAAATACAGCACTGGCCTGGCTCTACAGGGCACCGACACTTTGATGACATTTTTCCCCAAAATAAGCCTTTTCTTTCAGAAATCAGAAACATTTCAGGGCCAACAAACTAATAAATAAAAGGCAGATAGAGAGGAGAGAGATTTGGGGAAGAATGGTACTGTAGCCAGCTCCGAATCTCTCCTCAGCGAGGCAAGTAAACCACCTCTGATGAACCCTGGAACATTCCCCCTGTTTTCTAAGCCCCAAAGGCGTGCCTGCACACCACAGGCTGGTCACTCACTAACCAGACCGAAGTCCAGCCTCATCTTGCCCTTTGCAGATGCTCCTTGCTAAGCTCACTTCCGGAAGCCCTGCCTGCAGTGCTCTCAGCACCAGCGTAGGAGCCACTGAAGAAATGACTGTATACCTTGCTTCCTGCTCCAAGAGCTTGGCAAAGCAATGATTCGAGGCTTTAATTTTTTGCAGCCCAACTTGTTGACAGAAGAGTTGGCAGACTCTGTAGTAAGTCATGTACTAACCACCTGACTTGACATGCCCCTTCAAGCCCAGAGTTCTGTGGTTAAGTGTGGGGAGACGGACAGACAGCAGCCAGAGAAATAAGTGTTCTGGTCTCCACGTGTACCCCTTTCTCAACATTCGGTCACGTAAATGCTCTGTGTCTTGGGCTCCATATGTGCAAAATGAGACCAACTCCTGGTCCCGACTTCAGGATTACTGGAAATATGATGAGAATAAATAACACAATGCAGGAACAAGGGACAATGTGATAGACAGTGTATAAGACCTTCTCTTACCTTTTTAAATTATACAGTGGGAATGTTATGACCCAAACAGTTAACCCTTTATTCAGTGGGAAGAAATCTGTGTTTATTATAAAGAACTAATAGACCATTCAACTCACGGGTTTGTGTAGCCTCTTCAGTCTGTTTATCCGAGCATTCCATATCTTCAACACTACATGCTACACTTTCCTCAGCTTCTTTCTTTCTCTTCTTACATATAAAAAATAAAGAAAAAGAAATGTGGCATAATGGTTAAATAAATATACAAGCTTATCAGATATTAGCATAGATGCATCTATACAGGATTGGGTGTGCCAAAACATACAGGAGAATACACACAGCTTCGTGGGTGGGGGTCGCCTAAGGAAGGGGTAAGGGATGAGAGGAAATGCAGTTAAGAGAAACTTTACCTATACAGTCAGCCTGGGAGTAGGCACATTTGCCATATCCTTTTTATGCTTCATGTAACTTATCATTGAAAGTCATGTTTTAGCCACCTGGACTGATTATACAGAAACCCTTTTTGAAAGCAAAATGTTTTACAAATTTGGTACCATGACTTGCTCAAGCCAATGATACTTACTTTCGCCATTTTACATTGTGTGTGCAGGGTCAGGGGCGAGTAAATTAGTTTAATAGGAAAATATACACCTGGCCCATGTATTGCATCAGTGGTTATACCCTGTAAGTTGGACTTCCAATAAACGTAGTTTGTTTGGTTTTTTTTTTTTTTTTTAAGTTTAAGAGGGCCTTCAACCTTACTGTAAAGGAAGAATCTTAAAAGTATACAGTGCTCCTAAAATCTCAGAAACAGGTTGGGTTTTTTAATACTCTCTCAGGCCTTTCCTGTTTTCTATGTACTTTTCTAGTCAAGTGTTATTAATACTTAGGAGCTAATGCCTACATTCTATCATTACCCATTCTTTCCAAATGTTGATATAACTTATTTTTCTTACTTTCTATCACAACTATAGTTTCTAACTAGTTCAATACTGTGTAAAACATTTTAAAATTCTTTTTTTTACTTTCTTAATCTTATTTTTTATTGAAATACAGTTAAGTTACAATATTGTGTTAGTTTCAGGTATACAGAAAGTGATCTGGTTATCTTTTCTAAATGGAGGAAAATTACAATGTTGTGGTGGTCTCTGTTGCACATCAACACGAATCAGTCATAATTATATACATTTTTTATTATTTAGTCACTAAGTCATGTCTGATTCTTCTGTGACCTCACGAACTGTAGCCCACCAGGCTCCTCTGCCCATGGGATTTTCCAGGAAAGAATACTGGAGTGGGTTGCCATTTCCTTCTCCAATCATATATATATATACGCATCCCCTCCCTAAAATTCGTAACATCTCTGTATATAGGTATACCTATAGAAGGACATTAGTAATGAACCGAAAACTGTATTTTTCATACAGCTTTATCCCATGTAGTCTCAAATATAAATGTGTTGAAATCCACATCAGAACTCAGAGCTTCTCTCAGCTTCCTAAAGTAAGTTTGTAGCATTTAGAAAATCATCTGATACCTCCCAAATTTCTTGGATCACAACCTATCAATAGGTCCTCATTTATATTTTCCTAACAATTAGTTTTAAGCTAAACTTTGTTGAAAAAAGAATTTTCCCAGCTTTAGGTCATACTGTGCACACTCTGAAAGAATATAATGCCTGCTGACAGGACACGGTTCTTTTTCCTAATGGCAGCCTTGGGTTCTGTTCCACAGACAACTACACGGGAAAGCAAAACTCTGTTCAAACGACATCATCTTAAAACCGCCCAGTGGTCAGAAGTGTTGTTATCTACGTATCACAATTAATCCCACTGTTCCAAAACACGCTGAGTGTGGCTGTGGAAAGATGAGAACTCAGACATACCCGCCACGGTCCTGAAGAAAATGCGTTGCAAATATAAAAAGAATATCTTGACTAAACCTTAAGAAACTTTCAAAGTCATTCATTTAGCAGATTTGTATATGGAGGTATTGCTTCTCAAAAATTGCTGGAAGAATGGCTGTAACTTCATATAACTGATGAGAGAAGGGGAGAGTGCCTTACATCCTTCTTTTCCAAAGTGTTGCTTCATGATTACCATCTAAACCCTGCTGGGCTGAACAGATTGGTTCGATAATTACATACAATAACTGCAGTGGGCAGGTAACCCTCAGCTGGCACAAGGCAGCTCCCCTGTGAGAACTTCCATATGCAAACTGCACTGATGGAGTGCATTAGGTACCTCTCTCCTGCCGGTGCACAGGCCTGATTAACGCCAGCCAAGACTCCAAGGTTAGCATGTCAGCAGATTTGTGATGCATTAGGCAGGAATAAACACAGACACTTTTGTTCGTTCGGACCAAAATTAAGGAGGAATATTTCAGTACTATGTTGCTTTCCATACGGGAGAGAATGCATTTTCCAGTTTTAGGAGGGCAGATTTTTAAATGCTCATTATAAAGGGAGCTATCCAATACGTTCTACCCAAGAACCCAGTGCATTCATCTTGTTTTCAAGCTTATTTAATAAGTAGGAGCTTTCTTTATCCCCATGCAGGTAAATTACAGAGGGATGAAAATCAGACAGTATTCAACCAAC
This sequence comes from Cervus elaphus, assembly GCF_910594005.1. Lineage (NCBI taxonomy): Eukaryota > Metazoa > Chordata > Mammalia > Artiodactyla > Cervidae > Cervus > Cervus elaphus. The sequence goes on along the minus strand of NC_057827.1, from coordinate 63,525,908 downwards.
AAAAGAAACACCTGTGTTTGAGCAGGATGCACTGGGGAAAGCACTGAACTTCATGAATCCACACTCCAGTTGGATGTCTCATGCCCAACTCTTCTGACAATGCATAAAGTGAGGATGGAAAGGACCAACGGTCTGCAGACCAAGACCGATTAATGCAACAACCACCTTCACGTTAGAGAGCATCTAAGTATGCCACTCATTTTACAAGGCAATGAGTACACTTCCTAACAGTGTGCTGCCAGCTTCTTTCTCCTGATATCACCGAACGCTTCACTTTGTTACCTGACAGCACCCTGGGCTTCAGACAGTGCATTCTTTGGTTCTCAGTGAACAGAAAGCAACTTCACAAAGTGTGCTGAGCTCTGACTTTGACATATTCCATATCAGGTCTCACAGGTCCCTTTCAAAACCAAAATATTGCAGGACATAAAAGAGTAATTCATAAACTTAGGATAAAGCTTTCTTTTAATTCAGCATGGCTAAAATATCTTTTAAAAATTAGGTTTATTGCAAAGGGCATGAATGCATACATTACACATTGTATTTCTGAAGTGTCTAGATATGCTAGGCTAAAACTTAGTTAATTAGCAGCTTCTCACCTCTAATTTAAAAACAGGAAGACAAATCAGCTAGATGCATTGAACTGATAACTTACTAACAGTCTAAATGAATGGAGACCAGTTACAGACTTAAAGCTGTTTTAAGGGAAAAGAGAAGAAAAGTCTTCAGAGACAAAAACCAAGGACCAATTCTTTGCACCCCAACTCAAACATCCAAAGATCACCTCTAAATACTTTCAGCAGCATCTAAGAGAAGCCAGTCAGATTCATGGTTACAGCAAAAGAGATGCGTGCTCAAGGACTGTTGTTGGGTTCCCCCCCTTATTACAAAAGTCGTAAATGTTTATTATATGGGACTTCCCTGGTGGTACAGTGGATAAGAATCCACCTGCCAATGCAGGGGACATGGGTTTGATCCTGGTTGGGGAAGATTCCACATGCTGCAGAGCAACTAAGGCCACGTGCCACAACTACCGAGTCCGTGCTCTAGGGCCACAACTACTAAAATCGCGTGCCTACAGACTGTGCTCTGCAACAAGAGAAGCCATGACAATGAGAAGCCAGTGCATCACAACTACAGAGTAGTCCCTGCTCGTTGCAACGAGAGAAAGTCCATGCACCGCGATGAAGACACAGTGCAATCAAATAGAAACAATTTTTTAAAAATTACTGTTCCCTCTCTTCTGTTCCCTCCCTTCCTCACAGGAAACCATATTTTAAAAAAGTGTTTATTATATAAACTTAGAATGCCCACCTTAAAATGTTTAAATGTTTGGTATTGCACATGTATCAAAGAACTCTATACACAAACATGACATTGCAACACACAGTTAATCTTATTGGACTTCTCTGATGAAGCCCACTGAAATCATCAGGCAAATGTAGACACTTTACAAATTACTATTATATTCCTTAATAGTAGCCAGAAATAGAATATTTGTTACTAGTGGTAACTAAAAGGAAAAAGACAGAATGTATCTTCTATGACCATAAAGAAACCTATGTGCTACACCAAAATAGTTATAAAACCAGTGGATCTTCGTTAAACTTCACTATCTAGGCAGAAAAAACTAAGGCTGGGACAGAAGAAAGCTGGGAGAACCTGTTCTGTGTTTTGATCTGGTGGGGCTGAGACCAGGAGGACTCTGAGCTCGTGGTTCTTATCAGAACTTTCTTCCACAGGACTTCTTAGACTGACGTGATGGTTGCCAATGGCGGTGCTTTCACTGTAACAGCCCCCTTCCTGGACAGCCAGCGAGCACTTACATTCTTGTGTCCCTGACCAGCCGCTGCCCACGCTGCTCTCCCAGCCTGGACCCTCCTGGGGGCAAGAGCACCTGCCATTATGCATGTTACACATGCGTGAGTATCCAGGGGTCTGCACCTGTTGAGCAACTAGTCCACCACTACAATAAAAGCAAAGAGCTGACAACGCAAGCCCCTCAAAAACCATGTAAATGGACATTAAGTAGTTACAGAAATGTTTCGAGAAAAAGTAGGAAAAGATCAGACATAACGGAAAAGAGAAGAGATGAAAAGATGGGAGGTGGGTTAGGAAATGAGTCAGTGACTTAAGTGAAGGGCAGATGAATTTAAAGAGTGGTCTAAATGTTATAATACATCAAAGTGATTTATTCTTTTAAATGAGTTTCTGTGTTAAAGGCTGTGATAAGTATAACACGTGCTATAATTTCCTTCCACGGTAACCCTGATTCTACTGGAAAAGAGACAGGAACCCCATCATGTATTTTCTAGGCACCTACTGCATGCCAGGCTTCCCTGGTAGCTGAGCTGGTAAAGAATCCACCTACAATGCAGGAGATCCCAGTTTGATTCCTGGGTTGGGAAGACCCCCTGGAGAAAGGACAGGCTACCCATTCCAATATTCTTGGGCTTCCCTGGTGGCTCAGATGGTAAAGAATCTACTGCAATGTGGGAGACCTGGGTTTGATCTCTGGGTTGGGAAGATCCCCTGGAAGGCAGGCATGGCAACCCATTTTAGTATCCTTGCCTGGAGAATCCCCAGACAGATGAGCCTGGTGGGCTACAGTTCATGGGGTCACAAAGAATCAGACACGACTAAGCAACTAACACTTTCATTGATAAGAAAAGTCATTTCAGAGTCCCGTAAATGAGTCCAATGTAATCCCACATATATAGAATTTCACTCTGGAAAGTATTAATCCATTGGTAAAATGACACAGGCAACACCACATGGTCAAACCCTGATTTTCCTTACACGGCTAACAAAAGGTGGAATATCTACGTCCTTCACCAGTTCAAGCTACCACACTTCTTATGCCAAGAAGAATGAAGCACTGCCTGTAATTATATGAAAATGGTGTAGCAAAGATCATTGCTAACTCATGAGTTAGCAAATAAAACCAATGCATCTGTAAACTCTGTCAGAATAAATAAACAAGTGAAAACTTTGCATCTAGATGGCAAACACACGTGACTGCTACACATTTTTTCGCAAAAATCACTTTCACAAAGTAGGCATAAATGTCCACTTGCTTATCTGGAGCAAACGTGTGTTACTTCTGTTCTGACGACCTAGAAACAAGCTGCTTTAGGGACCTACTGTCATCCATGCTTCTAGGAAAAATACTGAGCCACTGAGCAGATAACGAGCTGAAAAACAAGCTGAATCTGATCACGTGATCTTCAGGAATATTACATGACTGAGAACTTATTCTCATCAAGTAACAATGGCAATCACAGCCTGGCAAGATCTCCCAATATAAGCACTTTGGGAAACAGTAAATCCATCTTCCACAGTATTGGCAACAATGTCTTTTTGAGACTCTATCTTCACTCACATCACAACCACCACAAATATGATCAAACTTGTGATCACTGAACAACTGAGAGCTGTTATCCAGACATTCAACAAGCAAAGGCCTAAAGACTAGCGCATGACAGTACTCTCTTCTGTATTGGAATTACTATGACCTGAGGCTTCCATGACCTGTACCATTAATGTCAAAACCTCCAGCAAAGTCACGGTGTTTCCAGGGCAACTCACAGGGAGAGGCAAATGCATAGCTAGTTATGCTTTAATTGTCTTTAATATTTTATATCTAAAACCACTAGGAGATTTTCAAGTGCCTTGAGTTCCTATGAGGAAAAAAACTATATAAATGCATAATAATAATAATAATTAATGGTTGTATGGCTCTGGACAATTCATCTAACTTCTGACTTTCACTTTCATCATTTGTAAGCAGATATATCTCATATCAGTGCTGTAAAGTATATGCAAAATAACGTAAAAGTACTGACAGACTACAGAGTACTACATAAATGTTCAAAGGAGACCCAAGGTTGATATAACCAGCACTGAGCACTCTCAAGTCCCCTGGGTAAATTTCAAACTAAGAATTAAAAGCACAAGACTCTGAAGCTGTAATATTGCAAACTAAAGAGGCCAATATTTATAAAAATACATATTTCAATGAAAACCAAACCCGCTGTATGTACTGGTGGGGAATTAAACACTCTCAAGGCATTCATGAACAAGTTTCTTAATGATAAACCAGGCTGCATTAGCGTTCCAATTAAAAACAGACTGCCTGACCTCCCCCCAATACATCTATGCCACAACATTTCTAATCCCTAAACATGGGTGAATACAGAATCCTCTGACATCAGAAGTCCTCTGCTTTGTATCAACTGCCTAGGTCCTTTAGTATCAATCAACAGCTTTAGGGAAGAAAGTTAACTCATAATTTTTAATATGAGTGAGTTATGGAGCTCCATTTTGGAACCTTTATTTCACAGCTATTATCATCTTGTCTTTGTTGCAAAAATCAACTTCTACCCATTCCCCATCATTTACTATTCCAAACAATCAACTTGAACACACATACTCACCAAGTCAATGTAAGCCAGTCTTCATTCACATCTGCCTGATATACTTAATTGCATAAACTGAACTTTAATGATGTATGATCTTAGTTCAAAAGGTGTTGAACGATTCAAATAAAAATTATTTCATTTGAATCTTTATTTTCTTGACATATAGACACCAGAAAGACTTGAGAAAATGTAGTCAGTGAAACAACAGCATTAATGTTGCAGTTAACATTTACTGATTAATTTATCATGTGTTCAGCATTGTTCTAAGCAATTTCTAAATCTCATTTAATCCACACAACAATCTTATGAGCAAGATAGGCAATATTATTATTTCCACAGAAAGATAACGTAAAAAACTCATTCCTTATTAAAAATAAATTCACACAAATGTTTAATAGAATTACTAAAAACTAATCATGATATCACAGAAAAATGGAATCTTGGTCTAATACTGTCTTTTGAGATCTAAGTTTTGAACATATCTTATAAGCATATCTGTTTATTATGTCCAAAAATAAATCCCCCTACATACCATTCAAAGCAGTTACATGATGCCAAATTTCCTTTTCTATCTCTTCCATAAAAATCAAAACATGGCATGTATGAATAACTGTCTATGAATACAAACTGGTCATGAGGCTGATAAGTGCTATTATTTAAAGTCTTTTAGACTTAAATGCCCAATATCTGCTTTGTCTATTTGCAAAAGGAATGCTTTCCACATGGAAGCTACTAAGATACTCAAATTTTGGTTGGTAGTGGTTCTCAGCTATGCCTGCACAAGGTAATCACCTAAAATTCCTGAGGCCTAGGTCCACTCCCATAGCTTTTGGTTTAATTGGTCTGGGGTGTAAGCCAGGCAGTGAAATTTTTAAAAGCTTCCAGGTGATTTTAATATGCAGTCAAGGAGGCCACTCCCTGCCTTTTCATTTCCATTAGAATCACCTGAGGTACCTGTGGTACTGGTGCCCTCCCAGATCACAGCATGCAATACATTGCTGGAGACTCCACTGTGAAAGAAAACATAGTCCTCCCCTCAAAAAGAAAACCTATAAAGTAAACCAGAGGCTTAAAAAAAGATTTTAATGATTAAAGAAATGAGAAATGAAAATTTAAAAATAAAGAAATAACAAGGAAACCAGATAGCTAATAAGCAGAAAAATAATCATTATAGAATTTGTAAGTATATTAGAAATTTCAAAAACCACAGAGCTGACAACTAAATGACATAAAGAAAAGGCTGGGATGATTACAGATGATGCTAAAGAAACAGACCAAGAATTAAGTAAGCAGTTAGACATGGAAGATGCGTATATTCTCTACACAGTCAGATACAACTACAACCACCACTGAGGTAAGTGGAAGAACACCTAAATAAGTATAGAGGTATACCATATTCATGGAACAGAAAAGAATATTGTGAAGATGTCAGTTTTTCCCAAAAGTCAATGCAATCTCAATCAAAATCCCAGAAGTATTTTTGTGGAAATTAGTAAAATTTATAGGTACAGTCAAAGGGCCCAAAATAGAAAGACAATTTCAAAGAAGAACAAAGCTGTAGAAGTTAACGATCAAACATTACCACGAAGCAGTAGTCCAAGCAGTGTGGCACCGATACAGGCAGAAGAGCAGGCCAGAGGCCGAGAACAGAGCCTCGAGGCACAGACTCAAACACGTGGCCACCTGAGCACCAGCTTCCCGCTCTAGGGACATGCTGATCTTTTCAGCAAACGGTTCAGATCAGCTAGACAACCAGAGGGTAAACAAACACCAATGCACAGCATTCACAAGATCAAATTTTGTTAAATTACGGACCTAGGCAAAAAAGACAAAATAAAATTTCTTGACAAAATAATGATTGTGAAGTAAACAAAATCTTTCTAGACTAGAATACACAAAGCACTAGCCATAAACAAATGTGCACACACAAAAAACCCCTGATAAATTAGGCTTCATTAAAATTAAGAACGTCTGTTCATCAAAAGATGTTAAGAGATATTAAGAGAGTGAAAAGAAAAACCACAGACGGTAAAAAAATGTGCAATACGTATATTGTGTATATACAAAGTACTTAACTCAGCAAATCAAAGAAAAGCAGACAACTCAGACATATTTTAATGGACCTGAAATGCACTTCACAAAAAAAAGGTTAATCAAGACTGATGTGCACATGAAAAGGTGTTCAAAATCAATATTCCCAAGGATATTAAATTAAAACCATAAAGAAATACTAGTGAACATCTACCAAAATAGATAAAATTAACATAATGCAATTACTAGTGTCAGTGTGCAACTGAGACCCTCCCAAACTGCTGGTGGCAGAGCAGAGTGGACAGAGCCCTGGCAGGATCTGCTAAAGCTACTGAGCATACAAAACCCTACGCCCTGGCAACTCTACTATGCACACACCCAACTTGAATAGATTATATGTGTTTCCTAAAAGAATTTAGGAGTGTTTTTACCAGTGTAATTGCAAACACCAAAAACTGGAAACAACGCACACACCCACAAACAGCAGGAGAAACCAATGAACCATCATACAGTCATATACCACAGGACTACACAGGAACAGAAACCAAAAAGACTTCTGCTACTTGCAACAGCACAGAAATTTGAAATACAAATGAATCAAAGACTCAAAAGTGTACAAAACATACGGTGCTACTGCTAAGTTTTTTAAAATAGCAAAATGAATTCACAATATTAGAAGTCATAATGTTGGTAATTCTTAAGGAAGGGGTACACGGCTGAGAGAGATTTTAATGAATGATCCACATCTTGATTTAGGGGACATTTAAATGCATGTGTTCACTTTTGTGAAGTTCAAATTTCTCACTTATTTGTGCACTGTGCTGCACAGATAGGGCTTCCCTTGTGGCTCAGCTAGAAAAGAATCCACCCACAATGTGGGAGACCTGGGTTCGATCCCTGAGTTGTAAAGATCCTCTGGAGAAGGGAAAGGCTACCCACTCCAGTATTCCGGCCCGGAGAATTCCATGGACTGTATAGTCCATGCGGGCACAAAAAGTCAGATAAGACTGAATGACTTTCACTGCACAGATATCATAATCTCACTTATTTTAATGGATTTAAAAAAAAACGAGGGACAAAGATACTTGACAAAATCCAAATAAGACAATATTCAAAGAAAAGAAATCAATAACGGGATTTACTGATATAATGGGATTTATTGATTTATCAAGGACAGAAATGGTATGGACCTAAGGGAAGCAAAAGATATTAAGAAGAGGTGAAAAGAATACACAGAAGAACTATACAAAAAAGATCTTAATGACCCAGATAACCACGACAGTGTGATCACTCACCTAGAGCCAGACCAGACATCTTGGAGTGCGAAATCAAATGGGACTTAGGAAATATCACGATGAACAAAGCTAGGGAAGGTTATGGAATTCCAGTTGAGCTATTTCAAATCCTAAAAGGTGATGCTGTGAAAGTGCTGCACACAATATGCCAGCAAATTTGGAAAACTCAGCAGGGGCCACAGGACTGGAAAAGGTCAGTTTTCATTCCAATCCCAAAGAAGGGCAATGCCAATGAATGTTCAAACTACTGTACAAATGCACTCATTTCACACGCCAGCAAAGTAATGCTCAAAATTCATCAAGCTAAGCGTCAACAGTACATGAACTGAGAACTTTCAGATGTGAAAGCTGGATTTAGAAAAGGCAGAGGAAACAGAGATCAAATTGCCAACATCCGTTGGATCATAGAAAAAGCAGAGAATTCCAGCAGAATATCTACTTCTGTTTCATTGACTATGCTAAAGCCTTTGACTGTGTGGATCACAACAAACTGGAAAATTCTTAAAGAGATGGGAATACCAGGCCATGCAACCTGCCTCCTGAGAAATCTGTATTCAGGTCAAGAAGCAATAGTTAGAACTGGACATGGAACAACAAACTGGTTCCAAATCAGGAAAGGAGTATGTCAAGGCTGTATATTGTCACCCTGTTTATTTAACTTATATGCAGAGTACATCATGAGAAATGCTAGACTGGATGAAGCACAAGCTGGAATCAAGATTGCTGGGAGAAATATCAACAACCTCAGATATGCAGATGATACCACTCTTATGGCAGAAAGTGAAGAACTAAAGAGCCTCCTGATGAAAGTGAGAGAAGAATGAAAAAGTTGGCTTAAAACTCGACATTCAGAAAACTAGGATCACGGCATCTGGTCCCACCACTTCATGGCAAATAGATGGGGAAACCACTGAAACAGTGACAGACTTTATTTTCTTGGGCTTCCAAATCACTGCAGATGGTGACTGCAGCCAAGAAATGAAAAGACACTTGCTCCTTGGAAGAAAAGCTATCAGAACAAACCTAGACAGCATATTAAAGAGCAAAGACCTTACTTTGCTGACAAAGGTCCATCTAGTCAAAGCCATGGTTTTTCCAGTAGTCATGTATGGATGTGAGAGTTGGACCATAAAAAGGCTGAGCATTGAAGAAGTGATGCTTTTGAACTGTGGTGTTGGAGAAGACTCTTGAGAGTCCCTTGAACAGCAAGGAGATAAAATCAGTCAATCCTAAAGAAAATCATTCCTGAATATTCACTGGAAAGACTGATGCTGAAATTGAAGCTCCAATACATTGGCCACCTGATGTGAAGAACTGACTCCTTAGAAAAGACCCTGGCGCTGGAAAAAACTGAAGGCATGAGGAGAAGGAGACAACAGAGGATGAGGTGGTTTGATGGCATCACCGACTGAATGGACTTGAGTTTGAGCAAGGTCTGGGAGTTGGTGATGAACAGGGAAGTCTGGCGTGCTGCCGCCTATGGGGTTGCAAAGAGCTGGACACGACTCAGTGACTGAACTGAACTGAACGGCATTTATAGGAAAAGGAATTCTTAGTAAACACCAAATCCATTTAGATATAGATTTAAGAGCAAACTACCATTAAAAACCAAAGAAATGTATCAACTGCAACAATCTAAATTTATATAGTTAAAATACAGTTTCTGCTATCCGTCTGCCTACAATGCGGGAGACCCAGGTTCAATCCCTGGGTCGGGAAGATCTCCTGGAGAAGGAAATGGCAACCCTCCCCAGTATCCTTGCCTGGAAAATCCCATGGATGGAGAAGCCTGGTAGACTCCAGTTCATGGGGTCGCAAAGAGTCGGACACGACTGAGCCACTTCACTTTCTGCTATTATCATACAAAAACAGCTAGACAGACCTTCACCAAATTTAGATGGTATATTTGGAGCAATCTGACTTCAATTATAGGCTACACGGTGTAAATTTAATGATGCTGAGGTGTGGTCACCTCAAAGAGACAGGAAGTTGTCCACCAGAGCAGCTGCAGACCACTGATGGGAGCTTGAAGACCTTTTTTTGCTCTTGTTCAGTTCTCTGTACCATGTTCCAGGCTGAGTGTCAGCAGGAATTTATTATTTCTTTAACAATGGTTAATGATTTTTCAGAGGAACTATGGAAAGGTCAACTAGCATAACATAACTTAGAAAAACAAAAAATTGGAAACTAGAAAAAAGGGTACTTGGACATCATGTACAGGGAGCAACAATATATATTGCTTGGAAAAAAAAAAAATACAAATTGCAGGGCCATGCTCTAGACCTAGTCAGCAGATCTCCAGGGAAGAGACTCAAGAGATTCTAATGAACAGCTCTTTTCGTTGGCTTGGGCAAGCAACTTAATCAAAACCTTATAAAAAAAAAAATAGCTAATCGAGGTATTAATGTCTTTTAACTTGCTGAGTTCTTTCCAGTAAATTAAGCTGTTCTTAACCCAGATGGGACAGGGAGAAATTCTTTAAGGACAGAACTACATGTTATTGATCCCTGTAGCCCTGGGGACCTAGCCTAGATCAGTTACATAAAGTAGACCTTACACATAATTGCTGAACAGTGATTTTAAGAGTACACAGTGAATCCAATAACTGTTGGAACTATACTGACAGATTCTAAGTGTCAAGTTCTAATCAACAGTTGAAACCTTTGGATGCAGTACTTTTTAAGGAGAAACTAATACTTAGTATCTTTCTACTTCAGCTTTATGTCAAACCCAAATTCTGTACTTTAAATAATACCCTTAGGTTACTGAGACCAAAAACAGTTCCAAGTGGATACATTCCTATTTCACTAGTTTCCAAATATACTGTACCACAATCAAGCATGGCTGTAAAAAACTAGATAGAAGCCTTGCTTCATTTCACTGCTGATTAATTCTTACAGATTTTTTTTTTTAAACCCTTATCTCTTAGGAATATAAAGAGAAATATACATAGAATTGGTTAAACTCATCCCTTTCAAAGATTTGAGTGTCCTAAATACAAAGAATGTACACTTTTATTTAAGTTTTTAAAAAAGCTATGACAGAGGAAAAGAATAAATAAATATGCAATTATAAGGATTAATACAGCTTCCATGACGAAGCATTATACTCAACTCTGAAATTCTCTGAAATTCTGAAAACCAAAGCAAAAAAAGAAAAGAGGAATTTCAACTAAATACACATTCCTAAAAAGAAAAGAGATGGAATATACTAATTTCTCAGAGAAGAAAGCTTTCTCTTGTTGGAAGTCCTAAGACTCAAAAGTTGGATGAAGCTCTGCTTTTATCTGTTTTAGATGTGGTATATTTACAATTTATTTGAAGAAAGTGTTCTGATGCTTAAAGACAAAAATTAACTCTTTCACTTTACAAATAAAAAACAAAAGGCTAACAAAATCAACAATTAATCTACAGTTAAATGCCTAACAAGCAGCTTCAGGATCTTACCTAATCTTAACTTTGATTAATTTCTTTTTAATACAAAAACAGTCCTGTGCCAGTTCTGAGGTGGGGGGGTGGAGGGGAAAAGGCAGCAAACCAATGAAGGAAACCTAACAGTTCAGCTTTTTATTCATGTTCTTCCCCTAAATGAAGCTTTATACATGTAGGGGATGATCTAACAAGAAATTTCCAGCTTTCTGAACTATCCAAGGACACAAGAGAATTATAAGGTCACAGATGTTAGCTCTGCAGCAGACTGACCTATTCAGCTGTAAAGTCAGCCAACCTGGGGAAACGAAATTTTCTCCAGCATGTAGTTACAAACAACAGTGATTTGCAAAGGGAAGGGAGATGGCACTGGACAAGTTCTCAGGACAACAGAGATCTTTATTTTTCAATCAGCAATATTTTACAGCAAAACACTACCGAAGCCAGCTATAAATATTAATGCACAAAAATCTGTCCTGAGCAAGATGTGAGCTGTATATTTATACATATATGCAAATTCTAAGTTTACCACCTTCCTGAAAAATTCCACTCAGCCTTCAATTTATCCTCTTCACGTAAAACTGGATATGGTTTTCCTCGTGGTCGTCGACCACAAAAATGGAGTAGGCGCAATTGAGACAAAACTTATGAAAGCAAGAAGATGTACACATAGATGCATATGTTTAATTCCAGATTCTGTGATGAAATTATAAAGAAATCTACTATTAGCCAAAAAAGTCAAATTTATGATCCAATTTCAAAATTCCTATCTCCTCTGTAAATTAAAAAAATTATGAAAAACTTAATATGCTGCTTATTTGAAAGGGAGAAAATCTGTTTTTAACTCTTTATCTCATAGTTTGCAATATGAGTCTTCCAAAAAAATCTACTGGAATATACAGTTAATGACAATTAAAAGTCAATAATGTAAAAACATCTTTTTCTTCTAAAAGTAGTCTTCCTTTTTCATATAAAAGTAACTAACAATTTCAGATTAAAAAAGGACAAAGTTAATCAATAATTATTAAAAATAACCAGTAAGATAATGCATACCTTAAAATCTAAATTTTAAAACACCAGAGGTTATCTACAAGTCTGTACATTACTTCTGCTAAGCTGCTTCAGTCGTGTCCGACTCTGTGCAACCTCAAGGACTGTTGCCTGCCAGGCTCCTCTATCCATGGGATTCTCCAGGCAAGAATACTGGCGTGGGCTGCCATTTCGTTCTCCAATTAAAATTAACAATACTTCTACCATAGGTTTATTATTTAACATTTCTTCCCCAAAAATTAATCCTCTTATATACATATACACAGCTTTATGAAGTGACATTTCTGTAAAGAGCAAAGTAATGTTCAAATGGGAAACATACCACACCAACAGATAAGGAAACTTTCAAATGTAATTTTCAAATGACAATTTTCCAAAACCAATTTTCAAATGGCAAATACTTGGACCACACCAATGAACAAGGAAAAAGTGAAACATGGGATCAACCAAAAGGGGTGACATGGGAGAAAAGGACAGACAGTATGTGAATTGAACGCTCCCCCCCAAATTCCCCTGCTAGATATTAGTTTCCCAAGTTAGAATTTTTTAGGGAATTTCTTAACTTGCTACCGGACATAAGAAATACATACTCATTTTTCTAAAACCCTCTGTGTATTTTTCCATATCATAGAGTTTGCTTTTATGTAATGATGATAAATATTTAACTGCAGAGCAATCTGCTATTTTCTTTACTGAGCTACTGATTTACTTATCTATATTTGTTGCAAACAGTTACAGGAAACCCAAAGGAAAATTCAGTAACAAAACTCACCTTTGCCACTGGTTTTGCTTTCAAACTTCCATTCTCCACAACAGTGAGGTCCAGCTTGCCATCATCCTTGCTTCCTATAGCTTTCAGTCCTTGCAAAAGAATATCTCGTAGCTTTTGATAAAGAGGTTTTTCAACATAATCCAGTAATTTCACTGTTTCCATGTACTTAGCAATTTCATCTAAAAGAATGACAATTATTTTCTAGTTTTTATCATAAATACAACATACTTATCTCTTCTAAGAAAATGACCCACAACTACAGTAACATTAGAATGCAAATATATATAGCTTGTTAAATATGTCTTTCTATCACGTCTTCATTGAAAGTATGCTTTTGAATTCAGGAATTGTCAGATAAGTCAAATAAAAAAATGTATTTTTAGATACAGTGCAAAAAATATCTTTTAATTGTGACAGTAAGAAAGAAGACAAGCTTAAAATTTTAATATATATAAAAATAATTACTAATATAATTTTAAAACTACTTTTTAAAAGGACCTAGAATAAATATTACGAAGTAAAATGTGCGTAAGTACAATAAATATCATAGCCAGAATTTTTTTTTTTTTGGCCACAGAAGCCATTAGTTCTAGAGAATACAGCTGCATTTTTTGGGTAAATGAAAAATGAAACACGAAAAACAGGTTGAAAAAGAGAAGCACAAGCAAGGCCTGTTTGTCGCATAAAAGAGAAAAAGCAGCTTGTGAATGATAAAAGGTCTACTGTACACTGAGGCAGAACCAAACCCATAAAAAGAAATCTTACTAGTCAAGATCAACACCTCTCAACACCCATCTAAAAATCCATCTTTGGGTTAGTAGCTCATATGTGTATATGCCCAGTACAACCTTTCCACCCACCTCCAGACTTGTATATCCACTGACTTCCACTGACTCATACACTGGCTCTGTAACTGGCATCTCACATCCCAACCAAAGCCAAACTGCTGACCAACCCCTAAAACCTGCTAACCCTGCGGTTTCTCTGTCTCAATTATAGAAAATCCCATTCTCCCAGATCCTCAAATCCTCTTCCCACATCCAATAAATCAAGAGATCATGTCAGTGCTACACACACATTCATTCATTCAGACATTTTAAGTATCCACCACATGTCAAGCATGATTCTAAATACTTGGGTACCTGAGAAAAAAGAAACGAAAATCCTTCCTTTCAACTTTCTTAATCAGATAAAGAGGATCTACAGAAAACCTAAAGCAAACGTCACCAAGTGCAGTAAAATACTGAAGACCTCCCTTCTGAGAGAAGAGAACAGCAAGGACGTCCATGTGCACCACTCCTGTGCTGCCTGAAAGTCCTGCAGTTTTCAGCTGGTCCAGTGAGGCAAGGAAACAGACAGCAGGCACTGAGCGGAATGGACGATGTAGAAGTTTATTCACAGACACGCGAGTGTCTGCAGAAAATCCTAAGAAATCTACCAAAAACCTTCTAACCAGTGTGTAAATTTAACAAGATCACAGGATATAAAGTATTTAAAAACCTATTTTTCTTCTATACACCAGCAACAAGCAATTAGAAAAGTAATTAAAACATATCACATACAATAGCATCAAAAAGCATCAAATACCTACAAACAAATATCATGAAAGATGGGCAAGATTTTTTCCAAATGAAAACTGTAAAACACAGGTGAGAGAAACTGACACCAAATTAAATGGAAGCTATAAAGTATCAATTGTATAAAGATGCCAGTGCTCCCCAATTAGTCCACAGAGTCCCTGCGATCCCACGCAAAATTTCAGCACGTTGCAGAGGGAGAGGATATGTGCAGAACTGACAAGGTGATTCTAAAATGTAAAAATATACAGAGTCAAGTATAAAGTCAAGTTTAAAGAAGCAAAGTGCCAGAGGACTTAAACTACCAGATAAAGCTATAGTAATTAAGACAGTGTGGCCCAAGAACAAAAAAAAAAAAACAACAAACTATGAAAGAGCCCAGCAACAGACTCACAGATCCGCACATGACTGAACACAAAGGGGGCATCACAGAGCAAGGCTGGTCTTTTCAAGAAAGGCCACTGTTAACTATGCGAGGTGATAGGGGTGTTAAATCAGGTTCATCTTAGTAATCACTCGCCAGTCTACATGTACAGGCAGATCTTGGAAGACATCGAAGGTGAGCTCAAGACTGCCGCGATTAAGCAAGTATCACAATAAAGCAAGTCACATTACCTTTTCTGGTTTCCCAGTGCACAGAAAAGTTATGTCTATGCTGTACTGTACACTATTATGTGTGGAATAACACAATGTCTAAAAAAATGTACATACCTAAATTAAAAAAACACTTTATTGCTAAAAAGTGCCCACCATTATCTGAGCCTTCAGTGACTCATAATTTTTTGCAATAATAATATCACTGATCACAAATCACCGTAAGAAGTATAATAATGAAAAAGTTTAAAATATTGTAGGAATTACCACAATGTTTGACACAGACAGGAAGTGAGCAAATGCTGTTGGAAAAAACGGCACCAACAGATTTACTCGACATAGGTTGCCACAAACCTTCAATTAGTAAAAAAGAAACACACCTGCAAAGAGCAATAAAGTGAATCGCTATAAAATGAGGTATGCCTACATAGCAAATCATCACATTATAGAATTATATTTGTCAATTATTCCTCAATAAAGTTAAAAAATAAAAACATTTAAAAAATTTAACAGTGGGAATGAATTTCACAAATGCAGTACTGAATGAAAGAAAAAGAAAGCCACCAGAAACTAGAACATTAAAAATCCCTCCCTTGGTGAAATTATCTGTTTTGTTCACTCTGTGATTCTATTTCCACATAGTTCAAAGAGAAATCCTTGATGTTGGAAGTCATGGTAGAGATTCATTAGGCCAGAGGGAGAGGCCGGTGACTGGAAGAAGGCACCAGGGAGTGAATCTGAAAAAGCTGTAACATTCCATTTCCAGATGTGGTTGATAGGTTGCAAATTTAAACAGCTTAAGCTCACGGCAGACCTCCCTGCAAAGGAGACAACTGAGGCAAGGCTTGAAAAGACCTCTAAATATATCCAAACTGACCGCTGCGCACACCTGCCCTGCCACTTCCCTTGCTCGGATCATGGCAGGAGGCTCCTAGCTGGCTCCTGTTTGTACCCGGCCCTGCCTCCTTAGCAGTCGATCTTCAAGACAGGAGCTGGAGAGAGTTCCCTTAAAGACAGACAATTCACGTCCCTCCTTTCCTCCACACCTCACGCGCTCTTGCTCAAAGTAAAAGCCAAAGCCCATGACGGCCTAGGAGCAGGCATCACCAGGCACTCACGTTCCTTCCGCATGGACACGTTCTTCCCCAGAGCTCACCCCCTGTCTCCTTCCCACAGCTGCTCAAATGGACCTCCGCAGGAAGACCATCCCAGGCCACCCGATTTACAGGAACAACCCACCCCATCCCTTCAATTCTATTTCCTGTGTTTTTTGTTTTTGCCACAGTACTAACCATGCAATAAACTATGAAATTTACTCACTTGTTTACTGTCTACCTTTCCCAACTAGAGTTTCATGAGGACAGGAGATTTTATTTATTTTGTTCACTGATGTATCCCTAGTGCCTAGAAGAGTCTGAGGCACAAAATAAAGCCTCAACTAGGAAAACAGTGGCATTACTGAATGAAATTTGGTTCCTTGACTGAAAGCACTGAATACCAACTAAGTAAGGCCCACCTGTGGAAAGGCCTACGCGAGCAGGCCCCAGTGAGATGGTTGCCCAACAATTCCGAAGCTCTTACATGAAGGGTTGTCAGTCTATGGACCTCAGGATGTTTTTCCTCTCAGAAAACAAAATCCTTATGAACACTAAAGAAGCCTTTTCTTACCTGGCTTGTTTTTCTCAGGAAAACATTTGTCCATCAAACTTGCAATATCTTCTCTGTATCTGTTAAAAATTAAAGAACGAGTCATTGTTTGATGCCATGGAAAGTCATTAATACTTAATATCAGTAAACAGCACATTAAGCAGCACTGTGCTACATCCTAAATACACTTACGAACATTCTTCTAAAATAAATTCAGCAAAAAGAAATCCAAGGAATCTCACTGTTAAACAAGTACTTTCTTATCTCTACATTAGTGTCAGTTAAAGCTACAGTCCTTGTGAAGAAGTTCTGACCAAACATCTGCCTCATCATTTTGCCCAAAATAATTTACTGTAAGTTTTCCTTTACCTAATTTTGGAATCTCTAACGTAATTAGGATCTTTCAAATTATCCTCCCACGGCAGATGGCCACTAAGCCACTGGATCATGCAATAACCAAGGATTTCCAAGTCACCACGTCTTGATGGGGCTGTGAAGCAAAAGAAGAGGATTCAGCACAGTGAAATGATGTTTAAGGCAGAATTTCAGGTTTATCTAAAGCAATAAGGTAAGAGTCA
Source organism: Cervus elaphus (assembly GCF_910594005.1). Classification (NCBI taxonomy): domain Eukaryota; kingdom Metazoa; phylum Chordata; class Mammalia; order Artiodactyla; family Cervidae; genus Cervus; species Cervus elaphus. The sequence continues at coordinate 63,508,515 of NC_057827.1, read as the reverse complement.
ACTCTAAGTCTTCTTTTTCACCACACAATCTTGACTCCATTTTGAAAAAAAGCACTGAATACTGGTCAATATCAAAGAACTCATTTACCTCTGGCTAATAATTTACTTAATAACCCAAAATGGCAAAACTCTACAGTTTCAAACTGAGACTACTAGTCTACAAAATAAATTATAAAGCAATGATACATTTAATAGTGCCCTTGGAAAATGTGAAGATATTAAAAATGCCGCAAGCTATTAAGAGGCCCAGAAAACTGGGGGTTTTAGCTCCTCCAGAGTTGGACACAGAAAAAAAAAAAGAAATGACAGGTGAAGAAACAGTCCAGCTGAATGGGTGACAAAGTCTACTGGTTACAAAGTTGTAGCTGCATAAGAAATCACAGACCTTTACGGGGGAAGGCCCTAGCATTCCAATTAAGCTAAAGAAAAGCAAAAGAAGCCTCACGGCAGCTGACCAAACTACTTCTGCCACCAGCCCGTCATGACCTCTGAAGGGTGAGAGGAAGACGGGGAGAACACAGGTGCCCTGCTCCTCAAATGCAGGAGCCTAAGCGCTCCCTTCCTCCCCGGCCCTATCCTGCCTCCTCAGTTCTGACCCGTCCGCTTATCTCCTGACGCCGATGAAGAAGAGCCACGCAGGGGCTCAGCGGAAAGCGCTGGGGCCGCAGCTCTAGGGCAGGTGCCTCGGACGTACCCACACCGTTGTGCGCATCGATGCTGGTGAATTCAATCGTGCCGTCGTGACATCTTTTGGGGTCTTCTTTGTATTCTTTATGAGTGCCTTCTGGGCAGTATCGATAAGCAAGGCCATAGTCTACCAAGTACACCTATAAACGTCCAAGCACCGAGACAAATTAAAGCCTGCAAAGCTCAGAACCAGAACACTGTCACTGGAGGGCAGATCACCCACAAAGCCACACTACGACACCCCACACAAATTTGATCGGCACGCGAACAACACCAGGTACTTAAGTCTGAAGTGCCTTTTATTTAAAGAAAAACATTAAATGACCATGTAGCTACAGTGCAGATAATACCACCTGACTTCCTTACGCAAGTATGCGCTTTACTCCTAATAATCTTGTCTCCTCCATTTGAGCACGGATCATAAATCATACACTTTTTCTCAAGGCATCGAAAAGGAAGCTGAGCAGAGTAGACCATCAATACTGGCCGCGGAGCACCTGCCACACTGCGAGCATGCGCTAACTCAGCGGACACGCCGCGTGCTAGTTCTTGCTCTTTACTCGTAGGGTGATCAAGTGTCAACTCACTTCATAGAAATAGTTTCAAGATTATAACGATGACCTGAAGAACTTTTAGATGACGCTCTTAGGTACATTTAAATATTATATGTTAAAGTCAAGTCTTCATAATTAAAACTAAATTTTAATATAATGCATACACACATCTATGGGCATGTACATGTACATCTGATTAGCATACAAAGCTAATAAATCTGGCTTTACTCTGTTCCAGAGCCACATATTACATCTCCAACTCCGGGTAACTGTCTCGCAGATGTATGCATCTGGTCACAGGAGGGAAGTGAAGTAAAAATATGGGTCTGGATTGAGCACATACATCTAATACTAAAAAAATTATCCCATCCAAAGCGCATGCCCAAAGGACAACCAAGCTGCAAAAATATTTCCACCTGAACAAAAGACAGCATGTTTTAGTCAACTGTAAAAAGAAATTATATTTGTATTTATTATATAAGTCTGGTTGACTTCAATTAACGGAATCCTTACCATTCAGGTTCTTAGCTGTGTATTGTTTGTGTGCTTGCTTATTTTTGACCTAAATGCAAATAAAGTAAGTTGGCTGGGAATTCTGTGGCTGCCTTTAGAATTGCTCCATTAGCCTGCTCTAATCAGCAACTTCCTTCTGGGGAACCTACAGAGGTCCTTACAGCCACCGTAACAGAGAGAGGGAAGGGGAGGACGGGAAAAGAAAGGGGAGCCAAAGGAGAAAGGGGAAGCTGAACAAGGGGAAGTCAAAGTCAGGCCTAAGACAAGGAAGAAATAAGTACAGTATGTTGACTTAACAAACCTAAAATACCTAAGTATCCCTTTCTTATATAAGCTCAAGTTAAGAAGTGAGACATACATAAAATGGATTAAATACAGAGGCCCAACTATGACTTCAACTAAACCTGACTCTTACCAAAATCATGGAGTCAGCTTCAAGAAAACTATAAACCCCTCTAACTCCAATTAAATTGAGCCAAATACAGGTATAATAACATCAGCTTTTCTCTTTTCCTTAAAAAGTGAAAATTACAAAGTGAATGTAATAAGCTTTAAAAATGCATATTTGAATTCCAAACCCTATACAAATTTAGACAGCTAAGATATTTCTGTAAACCAATTGATTTCAATAATCAACATGTTAAAGACCAAATTTTCCAAGTAACAGAACACCTACATTTGATGGATTTCTTGAACAAAGGAAATAAAAAAAATGACAAAGCAGACAGGCAAACATAATTCATTGATGCACTATGTAATTTTAAGCTTCCACCCCCAAATAGCTATTTGAAATTCATTTTGTATCACAAGTACTTCTTCTGAATATTATTTAGGGCAAAATAGCCAACTTGATAAAGTGCCAACAAATCGCATCAAAAATGTAGAATGTTAACTAGATAAAAGTGTCAAGAAGAAATATTATTATTACCATATCTACTTCAAAAAGTAAAACTTCTGCATGGGTTCAAAAGTTCATGGCAACTGTATTTGTTTTCAAACAATAGGTTTTAAACAGTAGAAATTAAAGTTATAAAGCTACCTGGTCAGGATTCTTGTAGCTGAGAAGAAGATTTGAGGCCTTGATATCTCCATGTACATACTCATGCTCATGAATATATTCCAGAATATCCAGCTATGAAAGCATCATATACAATAAATTAATGCAGTACCTGACACCAACCAGCAGAGGACCAAGCGTCAACACAACTAGCCTTACTGGATTAAAAACGAGAAGAATGTAGCTCACATACAATTCTTAAGCTTAGCTGCAAGACAGTTTTCCGAGAAAATCTTTTGGCATTTGCTTCATATATTTTCTGAAGGTCACTCCCAAAGCGATCTATTATCATAAACCTGTAACTAAAGACAAACAAGAAAAGTCAATGAACAAAATGTAACTCAGGAAAACCTACTTTGCCATGAGCACTCTCCTTTCAAACTAATTTTTTCCAAGGCAATGTTTAGTAAGAAAGTAGAAAGCAAAAGGAAAGAAAGACATCTGAAACTAGTTCTTCCAATGAAAAATCTCAAGAGCTGTCCTGATTCTGCCTTTTATCTTAGGGGCCTCCTGGTCTCAACAAGTCACATGAGACAGCATTCAATGCAAGGAAGAAACACCCAGATAGAAGACAACAGACGCTTTACGGTAAAGATAATAAAGATAAATAATCTGAGTGAGACTGATATCACTGATTTTTGTCATAGTTAAAGTTAATTTATGCTTCTGGATATTAACTTCCTGTCCGTGACTGTTCTCTATTTTTAAGGGACATTTTAGCAGTATTAACATTCTGTTAAATTCAAGACTGTCAAGAGATGCTGTAATAATAGTTAAATGCAATAAAACTGCTTAAATGGTATAAAAGAATTGTATACCAAGTACTCAACAGATAAGATTTGGGGAACAGTAAATGTCCCAGAAAAACATAAAGATTTTCAGTTTTGCCACAAAACCAACTCTGTCACCTTGGCTGAGTCACTTTTCTTGTTTGGGCCCCAATTTCCGTAGGTGTCAAACGAGACAGCAGGGCCTCATGCTTTCTAGGGAGGGTCTTCTCCAGCACCCAACTCTACACTTCAGTAACTACGCGTGTGTTTCCGTGTACTGTGCATCCAGCACACAGCACACTTCAGGGCACTGAAAAGCATCGCCTCGCCGCAGCGACTGGCTCATCTTTTGCTCTGTGAACCACTTTTACCTTTACAGAGTTTTCCACATTCTGAGCTGTCTAGTTAAACCATTCAATAAATCAATAAAAAAACCAAGATGTATCAAACACTCAAAATCTATCAAGCTATCTTCTAATGGGAATAAGATTAATAATCACTGTAACAACAGCAGCTGGCATTTACTGAAATATGAGAAAGGCCCTATTCTAATACTTTAGATGTATTAATGTCAGTGCATTTAAACCTCCCATCACCCTGATGAGGCAGGCACCCCCATGAGCCCCGTTTTACAGCAGAAGAAAACTGATCATTAGTAATTTCTCCTTTAGGAAGTGGTGAATCTACGTCTTTGACCACCACACTAAATATATCAAAATAAACAAACATAAGTAGGACACAAAAATCTCACTTACATATTTTAGATTTCTAAGATAAAAACACAGTATGACAATTCTACAGGGAAAGGAAGAGCTAACAGTTAAAAGGCAATACGCCAAATAAAAAATCCAAAATTCTACCTATTCTTGAACTGGAAAAGAATTAGAGATCCTTCTAAACATCTTTTAATAAAATAATTAACATTTGTAGAGGCAAAGTTATTTGTCCAAAGTCATGTAATTAGTCAGTGGCAAAATGTCTTCATTTTTCTAAGACCTTCAGTACCCCAACCTCAAACATAACAAAGAGGGAACAGAAATGCTGGCTTCCTGATTTCCTCTGTACAACAGGTTTTGAGAGGTGAGGGAGGAAACCAAGGACACATGGATGTGTTTGTTTTTTTACAAATAAGTGATGTGATTGTGTAATTATTATAAAATAACACGTAGGCAACAAAACTACAGCCTCTGCTGACACTCTGAAAGGGAGCTGAAGCACACGTGGTTTAATTCCGTTGGAGATCTATCAACACATCACAGGACGTGGGGCTCTGTTTTTATTCACAGATCACCCCACCACTATTCTCAACAATCCCTCCATCTTCTCACCATGTCTGAACTATCCACATCAAATGAAGCAAGATTCTGTACACTGCACAGAAATCTCTACCACGTTCTTCCACAAAATTATTTCTACCACTGAGCACTAAAAGAAAAGGTACCTCCAAGTAACTTCTCTCAAGTAAAACCACTGATGTATACTTTCCTGGGGACTTGAATAAAACAATGCAAATAATGGCAATCTATAAATCAGCATAAATGATTTAATAACGATAGCAGCTAACATTTTTACGAGCCTAACACTGTGCTAAGCACTATATTCACATCACTTCAGATGAGTTACAGGAGGAAGTAAGGATTTCTGGCAGGGGAGGAGGGTGGGAAGGAGTCTTACTTTTACTTTTGTAAGAACTAAAATGATTATTTCTTAAAAGCTTCAACCTAAAAAGTAAATCACTACCTTACAGGTGATGAACCTGCCCATTTACAAGATATCTGCAGCCAACTCTATGTCACAGAAGACACGGGTTCAGTGGTAAGGTCACCAGGAGTCAATGGGAGGTCAGCTGTACCTCAAACGTGTCTGTTCTTTGTTTAAGCACCTGCAGTAGCTTCCAGCCACCTACCGCACACAGGCTCCAAACAGCCCTTTCATCTGTGTCTTCATTACCTGCCTCAGCCTCTTTCTCCAAGTCATTTTCTTCTCTTCCTCGTATGTGTACAATCACCCTTTCTTTGTTGAAGAAAGATGGCCACAAGGCCACCCCCAAGGCCAGAAGCCTACTCTGCCCCTGTGTTCAGGTCACTCCCCGCTTCAGATGCTATTCCTTGTCTGCAGGGCTTTTCTAAACCAGCAGTTCTTAATATCTGAGAGATTAAAGACCCCTGTGACAGTTAAGCCAACACTTACACATATTCTGACAGCTTCACATTTAATGCTCTTATTACGTGGGGAGGCCTGACTCCGCTTCACCCATGTGGTGCCACAGGCAGACAGGAGGAGCGTACCCAGTCACACCATCTTAAGGCAAACACAGATGTGAAACCAAGGGTCTGCCTCTGGTACGCTCTACACTACTTCTCTAAAAAATTTCATGAAAACTACAGAAGCCTGTCCCAGCAAAACTATAACAAAATGTTATCTGGCCATTCCCCAGAGTTGCCGGGCTCCCTGGGAGGTGCCTGGGTTCCAGATCGGAACGTCCCAATGCAGAGTGCTGGCTGCCCACCAGCAGCTCCTCTGATCTCCGTCGTGTCCGGCGGAGCCCCGCTGGGGTTCAGGCTCTCTATCCTTTCCCCCGACTCATCGCTGTGGCCACCTTGCCCTTGCCAGTGGCTGGTTTAAGAATGATCACTGATAAAACTCCAACAAAGAAAACACGGAGGGACATCGGCCACAAGACCCCTGGGAATGGCTTCCCTGCCAGGAAACTGAAACTCACGAGAAGCAACCCTATTTTCTGCTGTTTGCATGGGGGACTGTTTGCATGCGAAGTCTAGAAACGGGCAGTCACTGTGAGACTGCACAATGGAGAATTAACAGAGAACAAAGCCAAGGTAAAGTAACCCGAGCACGTGATGGGTGACTTAAAGAGAGCTGAGTCAGTTTTATCTTTACCTGCGGCTGAGAGCATCCTAACCAGTACACCCCAGTTCCAACCAAATCGACTCTCCAAATCTCAGCTACCAGCACTCCTGAATGACACTCTATTCATTCAATCAAATATTTTTTAGTGTCAAATTATGCATCAAAAGCATTGGAGGTTTCCTCCAACTCAACTCTGCCAGCAATGTCCTCTCCTCTCTGAATTCCTAAGACACACACGAGGCAGAATTACACAATTTGGCACTTAAACTGGCCTCTGGTTGTTTCAAACAAGTTTGCTTTTTCTCATCAGCTAGACTGAAACCTCATCAAGGTGGGCAGATTATACTGATGTTTCTAACAGGAAATGCCATATTGAAAGCCCGAGGGCTCCCTTTGACATACGCAACATGAAGTTTTCTCTTTGCTTGTTCATTATTAAGGGGAAAAAAATAAGGCAGGCACGTTTGGCTTTGTGTTCCTACTCGTCAGCTGGGTTCCAGGCAGCTGCTACCACTTGGGACAAGCCCCCCAGACGAGGGCGAACACCTTGCTCATCTCGGCAGAAGACACTCCACACAACGCAGGTGAAGGCCAGGCAGCACTGAGACAGGTGCTCTGTACATAATTCTCGACTACATAAACTGAACAATAAATGCTCAAAATGGAAGGAGAAAAACAAAACACGCATGTTTTTACCTTTTTCCATTTTTGTCATGTAGACCAGACCCCCAGTACTTAGGGACACCCAGGTACTTCAGTTTATGGGTACGAATCCATTTCTGAACTGCAAGTTAAAACACACGCTTGTGATTTCAGTTCTGTTATACATAAGCAGGTTTTTATATCTTCAAGAACAGAACGTGTAAGATTCCACCTTAATTCACAAAAAATAAGTGAACAGTACATAATAACCAATAAATGAAAGTACTTTACAACTGAAACATTTTTATTAACCTACAAAATTGTGCTATCCTGCCCTAAATGTTGTCTTTAAAATGAAAAATCTACAAGACATTTTTTTAAGAAGTCAAACCACAGTACTGCAATTAAGATTAATATCTCCAATTACCTAAGTGTCTACTTGTTTCCACAGAGTCTTACTTTTTACCTCATTCTAAAGGTCCTCCGTCAGGAAATCAAGCTCGAGGAGAGACAGAGCCTCTAGAGAGATTCCCAAACCCAATACCAGCCTACCAGGAGACTCCCTGGATCTGCAGAGGGGATGGAACAGGAGGACAGGCAGGGTCAGGGGAGCTGCAGAGATCTTGCCCTCTCCCTTGGCGGCCTGTTCTAGTGCATCGTGATGGCAACCCTGCAATTCATAGTCTCCAGAACTTAGGAAAACACTCAAAAGCAGATTTGGAGATCCCTGAGCCATTCTCATGGATTAGGGCTAATCCTCAGTTTTTTAACACTATGTCCTAAATCATATATTATTTATTAACTCTGTATTATCAATATAAGTGAAATCTTATCATAACAAATCCATTAAGAGATCAAAATTCTTTCACACAAATCTCATTTAAATACAGTCTATCTATAAAGTAAAAAAATAACAAAACCATAGTGCTCTAATCTTGGCTTAAAACAAAAAAACAAAACCAGTGCTAATTTTAAAAGTGCAAACACATGTGTACTGTATTTCTTACTTTGTTCTGGTTTGGCAGCTCGCTGGTAGAACTTTAATTCAGTAAAAAGAGGTCCATTATCACTGGGTTCCTTAAAATAAAAGAGTTCATTAGTACACACAGCAGTTAAAATTACTGAGTAATTTTCAATGAACCTTCAAAAACACTAATAAATCAATTTTCTTTCCAAACTCTTTGCGACTCCATGGACTATTCCCCCACCAGGCTCCCCTGTCCGTGGAATTCTTCAGGCAAGAACATTAGAGTGGGTAGCCATTCCCTTCTTCAGGGGATCTTCCCAACCCAGGAACCGAACCTGGGTTTCCCGCATTGTAGGCCGATTCTTTACCATCTGAGCCACCTAGGAAGCCCTCTTCCAACAATATGATTTTGATATTTCAGTTTATAAACTATGTTTGAGATTAAGTAAAACGCTTGGAAATGTTTCAGATAGTCTCAGTAGATTCCATAAGTCTTGTATTTCTCTCCTGTATTTCTCAAGGTTCATTTCTACATGTGGTAAACTATACAAAATCAGATATACAGCTTAATCTTTGCAGAAATTTAAGAAAAATTGTTAACCTTATTTTCAACCATTATTAAACTTTCTCTTAAGCAAAGATCAGCAACCATGTTAACTGTTTCACCAAGGAGCTACAAGATTATTTCTGAGATTTAACAAAAGTTTCAACACCTGATTTAACCCATTAGTGGCAAAATCCCATTCCTTTCCTGTTTCTCATTACAGCTATATCTCACATCAAAACTGGCAGGAAACCAATCTTATCACAAAGACAAGTGTTCTGGAACCCCAGAGCAAGCATGTCCACGTGACTAGATCCTTTGTTGACACCGATCCTAAGACTCTCAAAGAGGGAACCCTACAATTTATTGCCCGCATGATAATTTAAAGTTCAGAGGGAAACGAGGCTCAACAAGCACTGTTTTCCACCAACGTTAGTGAACTATACTCATTTCATATTTTAAGGGATATGAACAGTTAAAATTATTTGTAAAGAGGCTTATATTCACAAAAAAGTACTTGAAAAATAAGCAACATCAGCATCAGCTTGTTGGGAGTTTTGTCTAAATAAATAAATCTGGGATAGTGGGAAACATAATTTTGTGAACTTTCTAAACAGTAAATTTTGTCTAATAAAACTGATCAGTATTTATTTAATGTTTGATAGTTTACGTTGATATTATCTTAATTATTAAGAGGCTGAAAAGTTTTGAAAAGTATCAGATTTTCAAATAAGGAGGCTAATATTTCTAAACTAATTCTAGGGCTGCTTTCCTTTGGAGAAGTTCAAGAAGAAAGTTATTTCAGACAGAATGTCTGTGTAACTGGAGTTTCAGGGTCAGCGGAGCATTAGAAGAAGCGCTAAGAGAAGTCTACTACCTTATCTGAGAGAAAATTTGTAGAAATACGTAGATCTCCACAAATATGCTAATACTTAATATATGTTCACTTTTTCTTTATTCAAGATACTCTCACTGTCAGAGAAGTTAATTTTGCTCCTTAAAGTTTAAACAAAACTACTCTAAATACACAGTTTAGTATCTCAGACTTCCTGTTATTCAGAAGAACAGAAATCCCTAGTTAAAGTACTTCCGGGAAGATTGATTAGCAATATGCAAAGAGTCAGGCAGCAGCCACTAAGAATAAGTATTCCACACCAAAAGAGCAACATGTATAACACTGGGATCAGAATCGGAAAATAAGCTAGCCTTATTTGTTACAGGCAAGCTTTGGGAGAGAATGGTATACAAGGGTTGTATACCACGTCTTAAGAAGTAGAAACTAACCAATATACTAAGGTGTGCCAAATCACTACCTTGTGGATTCACAACCGCAAGTTTTGCCATAACCTGTAGTTCCTTCCCTTGCAGCAGTGGGAGCTAGACAGACACTTGTGAATGCTGAGAGCCCACGGCTGAGAACAGGCCTGCAGCAGGAGCAACAGACTCAGTGTAAGAAATGGAAATTCAGGAGAGGAATTTTGGGAAGTTACTCTCCAAAGGCTAACTTTCAGAGTAGCTCATAACTCAGGTTTGAAAGGAGTTTCCTAAGACACATTCCTGGCTTATTACCATCTGTATAAAATTCTGATTTATTCAGTTTCAACCTATGTCATATCAACTTTAATTTTCAAGCTATCCTTCAGGCAATAATTTATTAAACTTATAATAATAAGAATCAACCTATATAAATCAAGCTATTATATTGAAAGTCCCATTACAATAAAGACTCTTTGATCTCATTTCATCCTTTTTTCTAATTCAATAAAATTCCATTATAACAAAATAAAGGACCTACTTCCTTGGCATTGCACTCCAGCCAAAGCTAGCTATTTCTGTTGAAGAAAATACCTTAACTCATAACTAAAAATTTTATTAACATACTTCAAATCTAAAATACTTTGCCAACTCTATAATAGCCAAGATTTAGAAAAGAAATTGGGACTGACATTTTAACTAGAATATCACTAAACGTTTCTTTAAGACTTCTAAGTGTCAAAATGAAGATGACAACAGAAAAAAAATTAAAATGTGATATATTTCAACGGCACCATCTAAAAGCAACTGGCTGCCATTTAAAAATGAAGCTGTATAAAGTTTCTCCTTCCTACCAAAAAATTATGATATATGAATTGAAAATTCAGGTCACTTCTCATAACATCAGTGTGGGAAATTAAACATCAGTCTTCAACTTCTTTCCAGAGAACTTCGGACTACAGATACCTATCAGTACATGCTGGAAACAGACTGTAACATACAGAACTGTTAGAATATAAGATCCTAAAGCCTGACCTCTACCCCCAGTTCTGCTACTAGCTCACTGACATGACCACAAAGGGGGACTGAAGGAAGTAATCCATTATACAATCTATTAACAAGGAAACACAAAAGGAGGGACTTCCCTGGTGGTCCAGTGGTTAAGAATCCACCTTTCAATGCAGGGGACATGGGTTCAATCCCTGGTCAGGTAACTAAGATCCCACATGCCGAAAGGCAACTAAGCCCACACACCACAACCACAGAGAAACCTGCCTGCCACAAGAAAAGAGCCTGAGGGCCACAACTAAGACCCCATGCAAATAAATACGTATTTAAAAAAACACACACACACAAAACCAAGTTACCATTTCTCTCTACACATTTCCTTTCCTGAAATAAAATACAGAGAATGTCTCTCAGTTATCCAGAGGCAGAGAATACAAGTTCACCATCACTGGTGACCCAGCACCATGACTCCAAGACTGTCCCTGTAAGTCAATAAGGATTAAGGTCCTAAACAGAACCAGACACGGTCACTGAAGAGGACAGAGACTATACCTAGTATATACCTAAACATCTATCTTAAATATGTTAGTCGTAACTTCACTTCAAGACCAAATGTAAGAAATGCGTGGATTAGTATTTGGAGCTCCTGTGCATACCCGTTAACACTGTGAGTGCAGTAATCAAATGTTCTAATCAGTTTTCCACAGGGAGATGGAAACCCTACCAAAAGCACAGGGAACCTGGTGCCCCCGTGAATAAAAGGGTTCCCAGGCAAAGGTAAGCAGGAGCATGCGCACAGGATCCCACTGAAGAGAACTACGGTGCTCTAGGCGCCAGACCCCACCAGCGGCTCTCAACCTTGATGTACAACAGAATTTCTTGAGGAGACTTTACTAAAAATGCCAATAACCCAGCCCTGCACTTGGAGATTGTAATCATCCTATGTAACTAGAGCTGAGAACCACTTTTTGATTTGATATGCTATTAAATTATTAAGTCTAATTTCACATTAAAAATCAATTTGTCTTTGATTATTTCTTAATCTTTTTCCTTTCTCTAAAGATAAAATATCAATTCACTTTAGAAAATTTTGGAAATATTATATTTTCTTTCTATATATAGCTATCTTATAAAGTTACCTCTATATTAGAGTTTTATATCTTGCTTTTTCTGGTAATTAATTATGAAGCTTCCCTAAAGAATAGTACTTGTTCTTTGAAAAAAATGATATTTAATAGCTCCTGATGTTTAAACAGCAAATGTTTATAAACAGTTCTGATCTTAATACTGGAAAGAGGTGATAATCATTTCACATGTTTGTATCTGATGAACCATTTTGACTTCTACAAAGCTCTATGAGAATAAAAGAACTGCAGATAAGTAATGAACAGAGCTATGGCGCTGCCTAGCACCAGTGAAGACAAATCACAGACAGGCCTACGCTGAAAAGACAAGAGCAGAAACAGGTGAATCAGCAAGCTGCAAGGTGTAAGCAATTATGGCCAAAAACTTTTGAAAAGGATAAAACAGACATTTAAAGGTGACATAAACTTTAAAACAAGGTCCTTAAAATCTAGTTAGGGAGATAAAATTAACACATAAAAAACTAGAACAATAGTGCCATGAGAAGGATATGAGCAAGTCAAATTGTAAAACAAATGGAAATATACACAACGGGGCTACAGGGGTTTAAAGGAGATCAGGAAAGACAGGTATGAGGGAAGAAACGACCAACGGCAGTCACTAAACCACCTCTTAGAGAGGAAAACAGAAAAAGTCAACATTATTTTGCTTATGGCATTCTTCCAGGATCACAGACAAACCAGGACATTGAAAATGTTACTGAAATATTAAATGCAAGAGAGAAATCAGCTGAATATTTATTATCGTCCTAATTACAAAGAGAAGACGTAATATAGGCTAATGGGAGTAGAACTAAATTAGGAGACAGGAGACACAGAGTACTAACTAGGGCTGATAACAAATGGCTTTTAACTCAGAAGTGTAATTTGCTACCTTACGCAGTTAGGAAATACTTGTTTCTATACATTTTCTTTCATAATTCTGTAAGCGAAAAAGATACTGAATAACAAATAAAATTCTTAGAACTACTCATAATGAAGAAGAATATTATAAGTCTAAAATAAAACATAATTTAAAGAAGCCAAAGTTATACAGAACAAAAAAAGACACGGTTACACAGCAGCCCCACCTACAAGCCACGGCTCAGGCACTTTCCTCCAAGACCCAGAAATAACCGTTCAGGTGAAACAGATGCCAAGTGGTCAGAGGTAATCGCATTTTCTGAACCTCACTATTATGACAAGTTCCTAAGGGGACTTGCTTTCTTTCCACAGTGCAAACTATTTAAAGATCCTAAGAAGAAACTAATCTTACCCATAGATTTTAATATTTTAATTTGTCGTATCAAAGACAAATGCAGATAATATTCCATGCAAATTCCATGCAAATGACCCAATTTAATAGTACAAACTTTTGTTCCTCTGATATAGCAGCAAACTAAGTATTTCAAAGGAATTTAATACACAAGAAAGAAGAAAAATCCAAAATGAAAAGGCATAAAGAAAAGTGAAATGGCAGGGGACACAAACCAATCACACCCACTTTAAAGTTACCCACATTGCTTCCACTCACGGGCATGACGGAATAGCTGGGATCCAATTAGCCCTCTCACAATAAACAAATATGAACACTGGACAAAACACAGGAAAATTACTATTCTCAGACATCAGACAAAACAGGCAGTAGAGGACTGTGACTTCTACAGGACAGAAGACAAGCAAATGAGCCCCAGGACAGGACACCTGAGATGCCGCAGGGCCAGGAGGGGAGGCCAAGCTCAGCGCGCCAGGAAGCCTGACACCGACCCAAACGCTCTCACTGCAGAAGTACTAGGAAGAATTAACAACTGATATCCCTCCTGAACAAAGATGCAAAAACCCTTAATGCAATATTAGCACATCAATTCCAGCATTATGCAAAAAGCATAATACAACCGTAACTGACTGGAGTGTATGTTAAGAATACAAAGTCAGTTTACTATTCAAATATCAATCAATATAAATGCCACATTAACAAAATAAAAGAAAAAAATCCTATGATTCATCTCAAAAGATGCAGAAAAAGTATTCAAAATAAACAGGCAAACTACAAAGTAGGAGAAAAGATTTACAACACATATATTTAAGAAAGGACTTGTATACAGAATAACTCTTACACTGAATTATAAAAAGCAAAACTGAGTTATTAAAAAAGGAGGGGGGAGGGCGGTGCCAGTAGACCACAAAAGACTGAAGAGGCTCCACAAAGGAGAATATAACAATTGTCAATAATCACAACGAAGAAGTGCTCAAAACCAGTCAGCAAGTAAATATAAGCTAAAACTATGAGTCACTACTAAACTTCTGATATCACGGTCACAACAAACCAACAACATAGCTGACAATTTCAAGTGCTAAAGGGGACACAGAACAGCCAGAATTCTCACGTGTTACTGGTGGCTGTATAAAACAGTAACAACCACTTTGGAAATCTGGCTAGTACTTTCTTATAAATTTAAACATGCACCTTCCCTATAAACCAGTAATTCTAGGTACTGATCCAAGAAAAACAGTGACCACAGTATTCACAGAAGGGCTATTCCTAAGAGCCCCAAACTGGAAACAATCCAAATGTCTATCAACAGGAAACAGAAACTAACTCTAATACGGCTACCATATAACACTACAACATGAAGACTGACCAGACAACTGAGATGCCAACAATATACCCGAGCCTTCAAAACACTATGCTGAGCACAAGCAGTCAAGAGACGAAACAGAACACACCGCGTAAATACCATGTATAGGACATTCTGGAAACACTCCACAGGGAGGAAGGGAGCTCGGACAAGTGGTTTCCTCCACACTGATCAGAAAATGACACTAGGAGTCTTTTGGGAGCGATAGAAATACTCTGTATTTTAACAGAGGTAGGATTATACAGGCATATGCACTTGTCAAAAAGGATTCAAATTGTTTATTTCATATCTATTTCCTTATAAAAACTACATGTGAATAAAAACTTGGTGAAAACAATCACAAAAGCAGTTCAGATCCGAAAGTGTTATTAACTCAAACGGGATCAAATATATTCTTTTTTTTAAAAAAAGAGAGTAAAATAAAACAAGTCAAAAAGCCTTGAGGTAATTCTAATTCCAGAAATCTATAGCCTTTAGGGAAAAAAAGCAGCGCTGGGGGACTTTGTGGTAATTTGCCCAAATAACAGACCCTGTTACTTCTATTTGACAAAAACATGTTCTTCATACATAATAAAGAATTTTGAGAGGGGAGTTACAAATGTTGGTAAGCAAAAAGATGCACACAACCTCACTTACTAACAAATTGTAGTTAAAATGCTTGTTCGTGCCAATATATAAATTGACCTGGCTATTCAGAGCATGTCTGTGTTAGACAAGATATTGTCTACCTTTACTCATTACAAACTAATTTCAACGTCAGTGTAGCAAAAAGAAGTTTCAAAGTGACCACAAATAAATAACTATATTTACTAAAATAAAAGGGGAAGGAAAGATAACGGGAAATGAAAACAAAAACTGACCAAGTGTAAGTTCAGAAGTAAATGCATGACAAAATACAATAAAGTTCACTAAAGTATATAAAAGGATGTAAAAAAAGCATCTCGTCTATTATAAATATAGCTGAAACAAAAAGAATGAGCTGAATATTTTTATTCCACACCTGCAAACCTCCAGGCTTTCATGAATTTTCTCCACAAATACTATTGCCACTCAAACTCAAAAGAGAGGGGAGAGAATTTTTGAATTCAAATAATTTAAAACTATAAAACTATGTTTTTCTCATTTAATAATTATGAAACATTATTTAAAATGCAGTACCTTATGGTTTAATTAATTCTAGTTATTAAAAAGAATGTTTTACAAAATAAATACAACAACCAAATCAGCGGAGAAGAGACATCAGTGAGAGGCTTTCCTTACCACTTTCACAACACAGGGTGCGTCGCTGCCCACGGATTTTGAAGAATTCATATCAGCTGTTTGAAAAAGTGACATGTATAATATCAGAACAGAAGTAGCACTATTATAGCCTATTACTAGCCCTTTATTAATATTTAGATCTGTATATCTATAATCTCTTGATAGAATAAATTTCAGTTCCCAAATATGTGTCTCAGGATATCATTACTGCATATTTCATCAATTTTAAGACTTTTTTCCCACAATTTAACATGTCTGAAATTAGAAGGCATCTTACAATTGCTGCTATCTTCAATGTGATCATCAATTAAGTATAGAAAACTGAGTTAAAGATTTCTTTAATTCAAAAGTACTCATGATCTTTGATATGCTAATATATGCTCTGAATTCCCAAGAGGATGATAACTGATACAATTTCTTAAATTTTAACAAACTAGGGAATCCTTTTAAGAAGTAGCATTAGGTAGGAAGGTAAGAAGAAAGGGAGCTAAAGTTCTAAAAAGCACTCGTTTGGGGTAAAGATAACTTCTCTAGAACAATGGTTCAGTAGACTGGCACTAGACCTTTGAAATGCCATCCAGTGTAATTTTAATGTGGCTGTCATATTATTTTGTACAAATAAGCAGCAGAGTTGCCCTTAAATGCTGAATTAGGAAAATAAAGTTTCCCATACTCATTAAACACATATTTTTTACCAGATAACTATTACATATCAGTGTCTAAGAAATTGATTTAGCAATGAACAGGAGCAAACAATCTCTACTTTTATGATGCTAACATTTCAGTAGTTGGACACAGACAACGATTAAAATATAAAGTGTGTTTGATGGCAGTAAGTACAAGAGAAAGAAAAATTAAGCAGGAAAGGAAGATAGAGAGTTGCAAGTTAGTAAGAGGAACCTCAGTGACAGGGTGTCACTGAAGCAGTGGTCTGGAGACAGTGAGGGATGGAGCCATGGAAATAAGCTGGGAGAACATTCCAGGCAGTCCAGTGCAAAGGCCTACATGTGCCGGAGAAGAACAAGTGTGGTGCAAAGTAACAGGGTACAGATCAGAAAAGCAGCCGAGAACAAATACAAAGACAGGTGACCCAGAGCTGTGGCTATCAATGAGATGGCGAGCCACTGGAAGGTTCTGAGAAGAGAAATGGTAAGCTCAGACTGATTTTCTAAAGAATTCTGCAAGTGGCTTTGTGGAGAATGGAGGGCGGACAGTAAGAGCAGAGCAGAGTGAAGTGAGCTATCAGAATCCTCTGGGTGAGGAATGGCGCAGCGCGAACCAGAGCAGGAGCACACGAGGCGGTGGTAAGTGGTCGGACTGTGGACATGTTTTTAAAGAGCCAACAAGATTTGCTGATGTATTAGATACAGAGGGTAAGGGGGGGTCAGAGGGGAGAGGTCAGGATGACTCCAGGTTTTTGGCCTGAGCAACCGGAAAGAGGAAGTTGCTACTTGCCATGACAGAAAACTGCAGGAGGAGCTGGTGTTTTGGGGTGTCTTAAGTTTGAGATGCTTATTAAACATCCAAGTTCAGGTGTTAAACAGGCAGCTGACGTACAAGTCTTGAGTTCAGAAGAGTGGTCCAAGTTGGATAAAGAAATTTGAGAGTCATCAACACAGAAATGCTATTCATTTAAAGTCAAGAAACTGGAAGGGCCCCTAGGGAATGAGTGTAGACAGAGGAAAGAAGAAATCCCAGGACTGGGTCCTAAGGCCTTCTCACATAAGAAGCTGAAGAGATGAAGAGAGACAGGCAAAGGAAACGGAGAAAACGCCCATCAGCTGGAAAGCAGCAGTACTGTGAAAAGGCTGTAGCTACAACACTTCGGAAGACAGAAGGAACACCAAATCATAAAAACGGCTAAATGGGCAAAAGAGTAAGTCTGAGCTCCTTAAGAAACAGTACTGCTGTGATGACTACATCACCCAGATGCTGAATTAACAACAGAGCAAAGTTAAATTTTTTAAAATAAACATTTAATGCACAAAGTGTTACAGTGAGGATAGTATCCCAGTAATACTGCATGATTAAATGAGGAAAGGGGAAAAGGGAAGTTTGATAATTCATTCAAACAACATATACTGAAAAATATGCCAGATACCAGGAAACAATAGGAAGAGTTGTCTAACTGTCAAGGAGGACATATTTATTCTGGGAAAAACAAAAGTAATTTCAGTGCAGCATGAAATATATTACGAAAGGGTTAACAGAGGAGCATTATAATCAGATAACACCTGCCCTAAGCTCAGCTTTGGACAAATAAAGCAAAAGAAACATCACAAAGATGAAGAGGCAACGGGCAGCATGATAGTCAAAGACAGATTCTGAGGAAATAAAAGGGATGAAGGAAAAAGTTAACATAGGGACCAGACTACGTGGAAGGTCTGGGATGCCATTCTCAAAGTCTGGCACTTCACCCTGAGGTCCCCGGGGGAGCCATCAGAGAAGGGTAATAAATAGAGGAGATCACTCAAGCCACAATGTGAATAACAGGATGCAAGGGGGCAGGGCTGAGCAGAGAAAATTCACTGCTACCGTGAGAATCCAGACAAGACATGAAAATGACCTGAACCCAGGTAGGACCAGCAAGAGAGGGAGAAATGAATGTATCTGAGAAGTCTCACAGCTGAAGCAACAACACCAGGGGAAACGCCAGGAATATCAGTGTAATAACACTTGAGAATGCTTTCCAGTGTCTGGCTTGAGGGGTGTCATTCAATCAGATTATCCTCTCCTGATCCTGAAATCAAAAGATGGAAAAGGATGATATAAATTTTAGACATGCCTGTGGGTCATCCAAACAGAGATCCCTTGTAGGTCACTGGCTATGGGCCTGGACTCAAGGGACCGAGTCCTTGGTTACTAATAATAGATATGGAAATCAACAAAAAGAGACAACAGAAGCCAAGAGATTCAATGAGATCACTCAAAGAGACTACACAGAAGGAAAAGTGAGCTGAGAAAAGGAGCTAGCGAGCACAGAGGTGCCTACAAAGATGGCTTAGCACATCAAGAGGCAGGAGGAAAACTAAAGGTGAAAGTACATATTACGAAAGACAATGGAAGCAAAGTTCATGAGGAGGAAAGGTAAACCGTACCAAACACTGTAGGAAGTATCTAAACAAAAAAGCAATCTTTTAGCAGAAAACCATCAGTGAGCAGAAACTGCTGATGATCTTGAAAATGGCTGTTTTGATGTCAGTGGGCACAGAGAGATAAAGCCACAATACTGAAGAAAACTCCTTTTCCAGATCAATCTAGTTTTTAAAAAGTGAAAGCTTTATTACAGAAATCTGTCAAACCATTGAATATTAAATTTACTATCAGATGGCACTTTCTGATGAGAAATACCAATATAGATAAAACATCTAGCACACATGCAAAGCAAGCTGCAAATTTGCCAAAGGTTACAAAAGCAACTTAACTAACACAAAGTGAAGAATTTACTTGCTTTAAGACAAGTTCCCATTCCTAATATGGGAAGTCTTCAGTATACACATTCTGCACTAGAGTGAGCTTACAGAATTGCCATCTCTAAATTACAAGGTCAAAAATATAGACCCGGCTAGTATAGCTACTAACCTTATGAAGGCTTTCAGTTTAAGTCAAATAGTCTAGATCACTGGGATGGGTTTGGTTCTGAACAAAACTAAAGAATCAATCTATTTCCCCTAAGACAGGTGCCACTGATCTAGAGAAACTGTATTTATAAAATACAGTAAAGTGCTGGTTTTCAAATTATGTTCCATGAACATATATCTAGAGACTGCAGCTGACCAACTACAACTCATTGGTCCTGGTTGAGTTAGACCCCTCTTGACCAAGAACAGCTGCTCTTTCATCTACATCAGTGGTTCTCAAACTTTCCCAGGCGTCTACCTGCACCCCCTGCGGGGCTTTTTCAAACACACAGCTACACCTTCTCCCTACAGCTGCTGATTCGTGGGTCTAGGATGGCACCCAAGAGTGTGCACTTCTAACAAGTTTTCACGTGATGCTAATCTAGTATTAACATTAGTATTGTGAGGAAGACATTGCTCAAAAGAAAGGTTCACTACTAAAAACAAAATTTTATAAACCTCATACAGAAATTTAATAATTAAATAAAGATTAGAGAAGGAGTAAGAATATATAATATAAAAGTCAGAGAGAAATATCAAAAGCAATCATTAAACGCACTGTATCAATACTAACGTTCTGAGAGAAACAGCTTTAGAAGCAATCAGGTAAAATATTTTTCAAATGAACAAATTAGCTAACTTACAGTATCTCAGGGTTCCACAGTGGGTCCCTTAAAATTTAAATAATGTGCTAATTAAATAGCACATTTCAGACTTAATATACAATTTCTAGGTCATTCTCCTAAATTCCACCATGATGACTATTAAGGTTGCATAGAAAGAAGAAATATCCATACCTATTAAAGATATGAAAAACCTCCAAATTACACTAAAACAAAGGGACTATATCCTAATTGGGTGGAGGTGCAGAAAGAAAGATATGGCTATCTCTGAGTCTTAAAGGAGATTAACATCATATAGAATATCTAAGAAATCTAAAGCCTATGCTCACTAGTGGCAATGTTAGAGATGTTTTATCCTCTATTTCTACTGTGATTCATCAACCGTCTTCTCCACTCACATGTCAGAGAGGCATTTTTGCCTAATAATATTACGTTGATGCAGACTATTAGGAGCATCCTGTAAAAGTCTGCAATTAAGAAAATATGTTTATAACAAACTTGTAAATCTTTGGACTGACAATCAGAAGTAGAGGTATACTCACCAAGATATATACAACCAAAGCCGCCTTGGCCAACGGGAGACCCCAGTTTCCATTCCTTTTTGGTCATATCAGTGATTATCTCCCCAGCTGCAAAATGTTCTGCAAGACGTCTCTTTGCAGGGCCCTGTCTTCCAGCCTGAGCTGCTTTTACACGAGGCATTTTCACTATAATATAAAACAAAGTACACTCAAAATTATAATCCTGGAAGTGTTGAAGATGTTTTCAATGCAAAGATGCTATTCAAATTCATACTTACTTCGAAGTTTAAATAAAGGACTAATAAGTGCTCAATTCTGTTTATCTCTTAACTTGGAAGAGGAAGCAATAAGTAACATGATCCATGCAATTACTTGCAAGAAAATATTTCAAGTTCCAGCGGTATAAAATCATCAATGACTAAAAATGCTATTTAATGCTAACAGTGTATGGGGGTGGTATGTGATTTCAAACTCTTAAGAATAACCTATTTTATTTATTTATTTTTTCAAACTCTAAGAATAACCTATTTTAATCTACTAGTTGAAAAATATTTAAAACAAACAGTTTTTAGGATTCTAGTTCCTTAAAACTATATTATAGATGCAGTACAGAAAGAAAAGAGATTGAGAAAAGCTGTAAGGTAGTCTGCAACATCTGAAATGGCTCGTCAGATAAACGAGGTCTGTTAAGATTTGACAGTTTATCTAAGTAGCTTGGTTTTGAGCCTAGATATTCTAAATACATACACACCACATTAGACTGGAAAATTTAAGCAAGTATCTACCCACTATCATTCTACATACACAAACTCCATTTATGCAAATGCTCTTTATTAATTTATTGGCAATTTTTAAATTTAACTTTTCCTGACAGAGTACTGATATATATCTTCATTGTCTATATCCTAAGTTAACAAAAAAACTTCAAAATAAATGAATGTGCTTGTTATTTCTTCATATCAATTAATTCTCTTAATGTGTTTGTAATCACTGAAAGAGTTTCCTGAATGGAATTTCAGTGCAACCATAATAGCCCATATTCAAAACACCAAAGAAAGGTGATTCTGACAACTACAGTTAAGTAGATTGAGTATAATAACTAAAACACACAGTGCTATCAAATACTAAAAGGAATGCCTTCTAAATTTTATCCAACTTAATCAAACCACCAGAGTAATCTCCTATTCGATAATTTCCTTATAGCATTCAAGACAGTTTAAATGATTTAAAATTAGAGAAGATTCCTGAACTTTTAAAAAAAAATGTGAAACTGCAAAATGAAAGATCACACCTACATACTAATCAACCCAGGATGACCAGCTCTAAGACACAGCCTACTCTGGTAAAATTACTGAAATTAATAGTTAAAGAAAATACTCTTTGTGCTTCCAGGCCAAAAAGAAGATACTCTGTAAGGAAAGTAAAATCATATTGTCATCATATTGACAGCAACACTTTATGCCAGGAAAAAAGGGAAGTAACATATTTAAGACTCAAGGAATGAAAATACGAACCAAAGAGTCTATATTCAATTAAATTTCAAGTCTAAGGACTTCAAAGTGTTATCAGCATGGAAATGGGGAAAGGAGTAAGAATCTACTAGAAAACAAGTTTCAAATACCCCAAATGACTAAAGAAACATCACTGTAAGAACTGACAGTGAGCAGTAAATAGATAATTATTTGCAGAACTGAGTCTCAACAAGGGTAACAAAGGAGATGATAGAGTATATAACAGGTATATGTTCTGACAATGCAGACATAGCACAACTGCAAAAAAAAACGGGAAAACAAGCTAAAAAAATCAACTTTCGCTCATATTGTGATGATCCTTGGTTTTGTTAACTAAGGATATTGTAGGCAGACATGGAATAATGCAAATGGATAATTATGTGATTTTTTTAATTCTACCATCGCTGTGGCCTTAAAAAATAGGATTCAAATATGGAAGGGGATGCAGATGAAAGAAGAGGCAGGATTATATTTGGAAGCACTGTTTTTAATTTAGAAGGTATTTTATCTTTTACAAAAAGGATATATATATATAAACACACACAGACACACACCTTTGTATTCCCAAGCCCCGTTCACAAATAAAAAAGCTTAGAAAAAGAAAACACAGCGGCAAACAAGGAGCACTCCCAGCATACACACCGTATTCTTGAAATACCATTTCTTGTTAAAACGGCGCCTTGAACAAATTACTGATTTCAGGTCTGGAGCTGGAAATGTACAAGATAATCTTGGAAGATCTCGTCATTTCTAGATGTCAAGGAAGCTATCAAAAACTACTAGAGTTATGTCAAATATGTCTAAGGAGTCAACCTGGAAGATACTACCACTAACCAAAGATGAGCCAATTTGAGTCAATGAAGATAATAACCATAATGGATTAAAACACACAAAATGGGTAAATCAAAGAGTTTATAACAGTAAGAAAACTTAAGTGGTCACCTCCAGAGGATAGCAAGAAACCACTCAAATTTGAAAACCGGTGAATAAAGGGAAACAATCAAGCATCTATCCTTCCTTTCATATATGAATTGTACCACTAGGTAACCAAATAGAAGATGAAGAGAAATTTCTCCTTACACAGAAAAATTTCAGCTAATAAGTAAAAATGGTTTTGGCTTAACACCACTTCCACCTCCTAATGAATTAATGGACCCAGACACTGACCACTGACAGCCACTAACATCCAAAGCAGAGAACTATTCAGACAGTACATGCCTCCTGATCAAAGAACACGCCACCAGCCATGAAGAAATCCTGCCAAAAAAGAAACAAAAAGTAAACAGACCCTGAATCTGATTCAGCCTATCAATTCACAGGATATGAAGGGACCAGAAGAATATGATCAACTATGACACAGGAATGCAATCAGCAGAATTCTAACTCTGGGAAGGAAACCCGTACGGTGCATAAGATCCCATTTCTTCAACAGATAAAGGAGGAAAAAAGAGATGGGGGAGAAGAAAACTAGATTTTAAAAGACTTTAAAACATACCTAGCAAAATCTGGCAAATCTAAACCACAGTTTTAAGGGACACACATTTGAATGATAAAACTATAAAGAAAAGAAAGCCATTACCACAGAAGCTGGAGGTGACTTTGGGGAAGCATAAGAAAGTTGGGATTCAGATGGGGCCCGTGGTGGACACATTTTTCTTGACACAAGTGGTGATTATAATAAAAGTTCCCTCTGATTCATTATGTCTGTATGTGCATAATAAGGTTTTCTGAATTGTGACATATTTTATGGTTTTTAAACTTTAAAAAATGACTGTTCCTATAATTAACAATCACCAAGAGATCAAAATTGGAAATCCTTTCATACTCGTGAGCTTGGTCCAATCACACACACACACACAAAATAAAGAAAAAAAGACTCCACAGTAAAACCTGTACTTCACTTCCTGTGAACTACTGGTGGCCTTCTGCTGTTTCATTCACAGGAATTCCTTACACACTCTATGCGTATTAAAGAAATTAGCTCCTGGCATTGCAACTAGTCTTCCCGATTTATCCGTCTTTGACATCGTTTACTTTCAGTTTTGGAGTTTTATGTCATCCTTAGAAAGACCTCTCCCAGTAAAACTGTTTTTTTTTTTTCAAACATCTCCCATGTTTTCCTTTAGTTATCTTATGGTTTCATAAAATTCTTTGCTAATTCTTTTGTCCGTCTACACTTATACTGGTATAAGACATGAGGTGGGAACCCAGCTTTTTTTCCCTTTTAGTCATCCACACATATTAGGGAGATGAAAAAGTATTGGAGAAACCCACTCCAGTACTCTTGCCTGGAGAATCCCATGGACAGAGGAGCCTGGTGGGCTACAGTCCACGGGGTCGCAAGAGTCAGACACGACTTAGCGACTAAACCACCACCATATATATCAAACGAATCCAAGTAAACTAACTACAGAAAACAATTCATCTAACTTGTAAAATGTAGGTCCTTTGTATCACCAGTTGCTTTGGAATGGAATGGAATGGAAGGTTGGTTACTAGTCAGTATTTGAAACTAACCTTATCCTTGGGTTAAAACTTCCCTCACACCTCTAGATACTCTACGTGAATGTGAAGAAGTCAATGAAATATACTCTGCTGCTCTGACAGAAAGGGGCTGCTACAACACAGAATTTTCTTTAGAATAATCCTAACTGAAACTCCTTTCCTCCAGTGGCTTTTTGTGGAAAAAGATACTGCGATCCCCCTCCAGCCAGTCCTAAAATCTTAGGTGGGCCACAGACAACCAACAGCCATGTCAGTGCTCAGAGCTGGCTTCTGCTGGGTGTGAGAGGGTTGACAATGGCAGTGGTTAATAAACAAGCATCTGGTCACTAACCTTTTTTTAAAACATTTACTTTTAATTGAAGGATAACTGCTCTCCAGTGTTGTGCAGGTCTCTGCCATCCATCAGCATGAGTCTGCCACAGATGTGCGTATGTTCCCTCCTCCCTGAACCTCCCTCCCACCCACCCCACCCCACCCCACCCCACCCCACCCCCGGCTGTCAGAGCCCCAGTCTCAGTGCCCTGAGCCATGCAGCGAATTCCCCCGGCTATCTAGTTTACACATGGAATAACCTATCTCTTAAAATGCGAGGAGAAACAAAAGACTGAAACAAATGCAGCTGGTTATGCTCAATTCATAAAAAGACTTTAGAAGGTTTTCTTCTCTTACCACAATATAAAGAGTTTAAACAGCATTTAAATTATCTATTCCTAAAAAGTTGTGAAGATCTGAACTGTGAAAGCCTGACAAACCAGCTACTGGTAAGGATGCAGAGCAAATGGAGTTCTCACACACGAGTCAACGTCTCAACCACACTGAAAATCTGCTGTGCCGTAGCTGCGACCCGACCCAACAACTCCTCTCCTGCACACACCTAAGAGAGACGGAAACACATCCACCAAACCCACGTTAAAGGATGACAGCAGCTTTACTCAGAATGGCCAAACACTGGAAACCCACATATCCATCAATAGGAAAACAGATACAATACAATAGATGAACCGCCAGACACATCACTTTGCCAACAAAAGTCAGTATAGTCAAAGCTATCGTTTTTTCAGTGAGAACTGATGTGAGAGTTGGACCATAAAGAAGGCTGAGTGCTGAAGAATCGATGCTTTTGAACTGTGGTGCTGGAGAAGACTCTTGAGAGTCCCTTGAACTGCAAGGAGATCAAATCAGTCAATCCTAAAGGAAAGTGAAAGTCGCTCAGTCGTGTCCAACCTTTTGAGACCCCATAGACTGTAGCCTGCCAGGCTCCTCTGTCCATGAATTCTCCAGGTCAGAATACTGAAGTGGGTTGCCATTTCCTTCTCCAGGGGTCTTCCCAACCCAGGGATGGAACTCAGGTCTCGCGCACTGCAGAAGGATCCTTTACCGTCTGAGCCACCAGGGAAGCCCCAGAACACTGGAGTGGGTAGCCTATCCCTCTCCAGGGGGTCTTCCCAACCCAGGAACTGAACGGGGGTCTTCTGACCCACAGGTGGATTCTTTACCAGCTGAGCTACAGGAAAGCCCATATCCTAAAGGAAATCAACCCTAAATATTCATTGGAAGGACTGATACTGAAGCTAAGGCTCCAATAAAGGCCCCATTTTAGCCACCTGATGCAAACAGCCAACTCACTGGAAAAGACTCTGATACTGGGAAAGTTTGAAGGCAAAAAGAGCAGGGGGCAGCAGAGGATGAGGTGGTTAGATAGCATCACCAGCTCAATGGACATGAATTTGCTCAAACTCCGGGAGACAGTGGAAGACAAAGGAGACTAGTGTGCTACAGCCCATGCGGTTGCAAAGAGTTGGACATGACTTAGCGACTGAGTAACACCACCCACCCAAGTGGTATGCTGATAAAAGGAAGCCAGACACAAGACAACATAATCTATGATTCATCTCATTAACCCGTGATGTGCTAAGTCACTTCAGTCATGTCCAACCCTTTCGACCCCATGGACTACTGGAACCCAGTGGGTTTTTCTGTCCATGAGATTCTCCAGGCAAGAATACTGGAGTGGGTTACCATTTCCTTGTCCAGGGGATCGTCCCGATTCAGGGATCGAACCCACATCTCTTGAGTCTCCTGCACTGGCTAGCAGGTTCTTTACCACTAGCGCCACCTGCGAAGCCTACTCCGTAATGACAGAAGTCAAACAGCAGGATCACTGAGTTAGAAGGTTTCTGGGGCTCTGGTCATGTCCCACACCCCAGCCTGGGTAATATCTATATTGTATGTTCACATCATTAAAACTAATCAAGTTATACACATGATTTATTTCATTCTATTTTAAAATTTATGTAAAATTAACAGCTGATTACACAAACCTTAAGTGTTATAACAGTCAGGATCCAATCAGGAGTTAAAATGCATAAATCACTGAAAAAAACTTACAATAAAAAATCATTAATTTGTAAAAAGGTAGCTGACTATTAAAAGGGGTAAGAGAACCCTAAGTAAGAGCAAAGGCAGGGGGCGGGAACAATCTACAAGATCAAAGGAGAGAAGATGGAAAGGAACCCCGCACTGGATGGGCTGTGGCCGCAGCCCACTGGGCGGCAGAGCTAGCGAGGGCGCCTGCTGGACACAGGACTCCACCTGCTGGGGTGCTGGTGGAAACCAGATAACTGCTACTGGGAGGCTAAACAAAGCCATGAAGGATAAGCATGCTTTGCTCATCCGCTCTTTAAGGGGGAGGGGAAAACCAAGGACAATGCAACAGCAAGAGAGGCCCCTTCCCCCTCCGCCTGGCAGTGTCCCTCCCTCACCCTCTACCGACTCACCCAACATCGTGCTGGAGAGGAAAAAAGGTTTACCGGGTCTAGTTCAAGCATCATCAACAGAGCAAAGAAAGATGTTTATGGAATTGAGAGGCAATAAATTGATAACCTGCATAAATGTTCCACAAAGGCTGACAGATCTCTGCACGCGCATCCACACTTGGGTACCAACCACACTGGAACATTTTCACACCGTCAAGTGTCCCTGGGCCCTCTTCTGCCACCACCCACTCCTGTTCTTCCCAACAAAGGCTACCGGTTGTGCCCTCGGGGTGGGCCGCTTCCTTTGGAGAACCCTACTCTGCCAGCTCTGCCTGAGACCTGATCGGGTCTCGGACCTGAGGGAGCCCCCTCCTGGCACCCCCGCACCCTGTCTGACCTTCGCTCCACTTGGCCACTCCTCTTATTCTCTGGTTCAGAGTGAAAGACGTCTCCGAGCTTCAGAGAATATGAAGTCTGTGTGTCTCAATCTCCTTGTCCTTTTAAAAGGATTTCTGAAAAGAAGAAAGGAGAAGTACTTAAAATCAGAAATCTCTGGTCAAAAACTGTAATAAATAACATGACCATAAGTATTTGCCTCAGCAAAGAACTTAAAATACTCACTGGAATTAAACAATTGCCTTAGTATATTATAGGTTTCTCCTAACAATGAAACCAATACCTACACTAAGGTTTCTATTAAAAGAATAAACCAGAGGGAACAAACGTCCACCAAATTAAATCTTTCTGCATAATTTCTGCCCAGCTGGAGCAAAGCAAATCCAAGTTATGATGGCCAATCCAAGAGAGAGATTTCAAAGAAAAGAAAGTTTACTGTCACTAACCATTACATAACCTGACCACTTCTTCTTCTCCCATTGACATTAAATGAAATTCAGATTCAAGTAAAAAGCACATGAAAATGTAAATCAACACCGTCCTTTCTGAAATCATTCACTGGTATATTCCATATTAGCATATTCACCAAAACTTAATTGTAAACAGAGTAATTATGGTACTAAAGTTATTAAATACACAAAGCAAGCTTGGAACTATACATATTCAAATAGAATTTCAGTGGCAGATCAACTTTTATATCTGAAACAATACCCTAATTAATAGTCAGCTCTGATAATAAAATGGTCCTCTGTTTTTCAGATAACATTCCAAAAAAAGTTCTGCTATGAATATTAAAAGTTTTGTGAAAAGATTCTTAAAATTTCAATAGCTATATTTATCACAATATGGTACTGTATTTAGACAACTGGCATTTTCCAAGTTCTGGATTCAAATTTGCAATTTTTTTTTTAATCCTCTGTTGAATAGAGGAAAAAAAGCTTGAATGAATCCAATAATGCAACTTACACTCAATGAGCTCTGAATTCATCACCCAAACTGGGAAATTACAATGCTGTATAAAGCTTGTCACATATTGGATGCTAGCCATACATTTTCCCTAAAATAGGTATGTACTTGAGTTTCTCTGAGGGGGTCATATATTTTTATGAAATTTTCTTTACAGTCCTAAGTTCTCTGACGCTTTTAAACTGCACCGAGACACACTGATTCAGGATAATTTTGAACGACCTGGACTATTCATCAGGCCATTAACACGGCGCCAACACACTGTTCGCTCTACCCTCTGCAGAGGAAGCCCTTTCTCGCCCCCACTCCCCATATACACTTGCTGAAAATCTTTTCCATACACAAAGATCTAGCTCTTCTGCAGTCAGACATGACCTCTCAGGTTTCAGTCCTGTTCTTAATGCTTACTGCATTTGATAAATGTTCTCTATAAGTTTATGAGCTCCCTAAGTATGAAACCTGTCTTACAATACACTGCACTTGGTAAGAATTCAATATATGTGTCAAGTTATACAGCAAAAGGTTAGTAAGTTATTTTTTCCTCAAGTACCTGACATCTAACTTTATGCTTAATATACATCCAAACGGAGCGGACAGTGCCACTCCTTCGAAAAGCCCAGCAATTGAAATCCATATCAAACCCTATTTAGTCTCCTCAAAACTGTAATTCCCCTTCCTAACTCATAATTCTCAACAGATGACCTCATCTCCTAGTTTGGAGAAAAAAGCCAGAAACTTCAGTGGGAGTTCCTCTATCCTTCCAAGACTCAAACCTGCAAACCACCTGCATCCAGTACAAGTCCAGCTCTGCCTCCATCCCATCCTCCTCCTCCATCGGACGCCAGCTCCTTCTTCACCTGCATCCCATCCCCTCCTACGTCTGGCTACAACTATTGACTAACCCTTCTCTCAAACAGTCAACATCTCCCTCAACTAGAGCCTTCCCATCAGCTTCTAAATATGCTCATGGCACGCCTACAAAAAACACCAAAACCTTTTAAATCCCCCTCTGCTATCGTCAGCACCAACCATCTTAAACTTATCTGCACTTACTAACGTTCCCTTTCCCCTCCCTGTCACCGCAACTCACTCCATCTGGACCACTCTCGCCTCAGGGCACTAAACCCAAGTACCCTTCGAATCACCTCATTCGCTCTGCTCACTCCCCAGCAGCACTCAACACTGCAGTTCATCCTTTCTTTTGCTTTCTCTTGCTTTTCTTGCATTTTGCTTTTATTCTCTTGCTTTTGCTTTCTCAACAGAACACTTCCCTGGTTCTCACTCTACTGCTTCCAGCCCTCACAGCCTAGGTAATTTGGGAGACACAACAGTGAGTAACTGCTCATTCTTTCAAGGAACTTGGTCCACTTTTTGATGTATATTTTTCCAAGATTGTATCACTCTAAAAAAGCAGACCATCTATATTTCCACAGCTTATAGAACCATACAAATTTTTTAAGAATAGATTACATAAAAGAAAGACATGCTGTTAAGTAAAATTAAGACCTCTGGAAATAAAGTTAAGAGGTTTAACTTTAAGTAAGATGGAGGCATATACAGAAAATATAACTGATTGATGTGATTTCCTTAAGCTAACAGATCTCGAGAGTTTATAGCCTTCAAGCAGTATGTGCACACCCATGCTCAAAGCAGCACTATTCATAACCACCAAAATGTGGAAGCAACTGAAGTGTCTGCCCACGGATGGGTGGATACACACAGTGTGGTGTAAACATATGATGTGGTATCTGCAGCCTTAAAAGGAAGGGAATTCTAACCCAAGTTACAACATGGAGGTACAAAGACCAGTGGTATTATTTCAAAGGTTGTTCCTATAGATATTAATTACACAAATCTATCCACTATCACAGCAGTCAATAAAGGTCAACTGTGAATGATGTGAACTTGGAAGGAGAGGAATGATTTGCTCATTCATTCACTCACTCAGCAAACATTCACTGCTAACCTGCCACATGCCAAGCACTGCTCTAGTCCTCCTCCCGCTCTTCACTGTTCTCCAAGGAACCACACAAAGGTCCTACCTTTGACACTTACATTCTAGAAGAAAGATAATAAAACCTACCATAATGGGAAAATTATCTAATATTTTAGAGGAGGTACATGCTATGTTTAAAGAGAAGAAGAGCATGTCAGGGGACGAGGACAGGGAGAGCACGGGTCTGGGGGCAGCATGTGGTGTCAACAGAGAGGTCACCGTCAGCCCCCCTGAGAAGGGGAGATCCGAGCAAGGACAGGAAGGAAGTGGGAGAGCTGGCCATGAGTATCTGGGCAGACGGCTGAGCGGTGCAAAGCCCCTAAGTGAGGAGTGTGCCATGCAAGCAGAGAAGAGCAAGGGTGCTAGCAGGCTGGTGTGGTGTGAGCAGGGGGAAAGGGGAAGTCAGAGAAGGAACACAGGAGCATCAGATCAAGGGGAGCCCCAGGGGCCACTGTAAAGACTCTTCTGACTTTAGCAAAAGGGTAAACATGATACTAGGAACAGGTATTATACTTGCATCTTGATTCACAATCCCTCATATCAGTCAGGATGAAAATCATACTCAGATTACCCAAGTCAAGAATTCTCCCACTGACCAATTTCTCACCAAAATTTTTACATTTTTAAAATATTTCTGGTTATTGTGAATTATTCCATCCTCATAATTCATCTCATCAATAAGCTGAACTTGATATACATCTAAAACCTTAAGTGCTTTTGTCATTAAAGTCACCTCAAGGTAGGACTGGTTTTATAAAGGATCGAAATTCATTTCTCAACAGAACAGCCTAGGACGAGACCTCAGCCTCCTTTAACATGCACGTGAGTCACGTGGCAGTGCTGCCACAGTAAGAGGTACAACTTCGGGACAGGAAACGCAAAACTTGACTACGCTACACCTCCCTTAAAATTTAAAATAAAAATAATACTGAATCCCAACAGAACTCTATATTACAATATATAGTGTCTGCTTCATTAATTGATTTGCTCAACAAATGTTTACCTCTATGCCAGGAACTGCTCTAGCAGATGGAAATAAAGCAGTAAACAAATCAGACAAAAATCCTGCCCTCACTGAGCTTATACATTATTTGAGGAGAGAGATAATTTTTTTAAATTTGAAACATGTGCCATGTCCAATGGTGACAAATACTAACGGAAAAAATAATAAAGAGGAATAAAGGGTGAGGTGGGGAAGCTGGGGCTGAAACTGAAACGTGATCTGGTAAAGCCGCACAACAAAGTGACATTTAAGCAAAGACTGGTGCTTCCCAGGTGGCTTGGTGGTAAAGAATCTGCCTGCAATGCGGGAAATGTGGGTTCGATCCCTGGGTCAGAAAGATCCCCTGGAGAAGGAAATGGTAACCCATTCTGGTATTCTTGCCTGGGAAATCCCATGGACAGAGGAGGGTGGCGGGCTATGGTCCATGGCATCGAAGAGAGTCGGAGACGACTTAGCAACTACACAACAAGCAAAGACTTGAAGGTAAAGCAAGGGAAGCCGGCCAGGCGGTGATGGAGAGGAGCAGCATCTCACGCTGCGGGGGCCACAAGCGCAAAGGCCGAGGGCCAGGGCCTGCCAGCACAGCTCGGAGGCCGGCGCAACTGGTGGAGAGCGCACTGGCTGATGTCAGACACGCAAGACGGCCAGGGGCAGCCATCACGTCCAGGACACAGGCCACTGTGAGGACACTGACTCTGCACCTCAGTGAGGCAGGAAATCACAGCAAGGTTTGGAGCAGAGGAGTGGTGTGCTCTGACTGAGGTTTTCAAAGGATCACTCTGGTAGGCACGTCAAACAGATTTGGAAGGGGGCAAGGCAGAAACCGCTACCAGTTACTAGAACAGTGTGGCTACTGGAATAACCACTGCCTGCCTTCATGCTTACTGACTAGTGAGAATGACAAGTTTTTAAAAACTGATTTTAAGCCACCAAAGAGAGGGATACAGAATAACAGGAGGTTTTTCCAACTTTTTTTTTTTTACTTTATACAAGCTACCCACTCCCAAAAAAACAAGTCTCCAGTGCCAAGTCGAAACAATCAATATTAGTGACAGATGGTCTAGCAAACATGCTAATCATCTCTTACTCTAGATTTTCTAAGCTCTATCTCATGGCAAGTTAATTCACCAGGAAATGAAACATTTGAACTCATTTATTCCAAAGGCCTTTATAAAATACCTCCAGTATATGTGCTGGAAAATGTGCTAGGGGCTACAAATATAAACACAAACAAAATGCAACCTTTGGCTTCAAGAAGCTGCACTTAGCTTCATGCAGAAACACCATCACACAGGATTTAATATTATATCATCAGCTTCAAACAAGGATCAATAAAAAGCTCGCCAGGTAAAAAATGTTTCTCAATTCTTTGATAAAAACTATTTATTAAAGAAAGTGAGCAGTTGCAGACATCTACAAGATCAACCTTTATTAGTTTCATGGAGGGAAAAAAGTGCCTCTTCCAGTGATGGAAGTTTTTAAGCCATTAAGAGCTATGAAACTCCTGTTTCCCCCTTTTCACTGAGTGGCAGGAAGTTCAAAAGAAAAGTATAAACTCGATTACATAACTACCATTGTGGGAGGCAGTAATTCTCAATCCTGGCTACACATCATGATTACCGGTAGAACTCTGAAACACTGAGGGCCCTGTTTCACAAGAGCCCCAGTGTCTTATGTTTTAATCCTGCACAGGCAGTTGTGAAGTGCAAACTGGACCACTGGTCTATATACATCATCCCTCAGCATCCTCAGGGGGCTGGTTCCTCCACCCCCTTGGAAACCAAAATCCACTCAAGTCCCTTACGTAGAATGGCACAGTATTTGCATATATTCTATGCACATCCTCCCATATACTAAAATCATATCTAGATTATTGATAATAACTAACACAATGCAAATGCTATGTCAATAGCCGTCCACGTGGCAAATGCAAGTTTCACCTTGTGGGATTTTCTAGAAGTTTTTTCGAGTATCTTTGATCCACAGTTAGTTGAGTTCACAGCTGACTGAACCTGTGGATGCAGAACCAATGGATATAGGTCACCTGTGTTCTGGCACATCTTCCTTTCCTCACTAAGTCAATCATTTTCATTTTCAATTAAGGGTTCTATTACATACAACTCTTATTGCATCAGAAAATTTGAATAAAAGTCTCCTTCATTTTAGAAGTTAGGTAAAAAATATAAAGTAGTGAATGAATGATTCAGAAGGAGTCTCCCTGCCCCACCCAAATCACCTTTTTCCCATCCCACCCCAAGCCAAAAACCTTCATTCATATTTCAAACTTCTTTGAAATTAAGAAATAATTACATATTTGGTATAAATGGCTTCCTGACAGTCTACAATAAGTCAAAGAATAAAATCAACTAGAAGATAATCAGTCAATAAGAACTTCATCACCTCTTTTGCTAAACTGTATCAAGAATAATTTGAAAGCAATACATCTAAAGACAATTCTCTTACAAATGAGCCAGCTAATCAGAAGTTGATTAATGCATCTGATGAGTGGGAAGAAATCACATGAAAAATAAAATATAGAATCTTGAGTTTATATACCCTTCCCAACAATATACAGGGTCTCTTTCATATATTTACTTCATTTTATCCCCCCAAATCCTACAGTTGAGACAGAACTGTGAGGATGACCACAGGAACGAATGCAGAGTTACTACCAATACCATTTACCATCAACTAGAGGGAAGCAGGAAGGTTTCCTCTGACTTCCTGTTAGGGACACCCAATCAATCTCCTTGGCTTCCCTTGTGGCTCAGCTGGTAAAGAATCCATCTGCAGTGCGTGAGACCTGGGTTCGATCCCTGGGTTGGGAAGATCCCCTGGAGAAGGGAAAGGCTACCCACTCCAGTATTGTGGCCTGGAAAATTTCATGACTGTATAGTCATGGGGTCGCCAAGAGTCGGACACGACTGAGCGACTTTCACTTTTCAATCAACCTCCTAGTTTCACTTAGAGAACCATGCACATCAACACAAGTATGAAAACTAACCATGGCTGTTACGGTACCCTCAGCAACACTAACAAGTTAGTTAGTGTCAGTCACTCAGTCATGTCCAGCTCTTTGTGACCCCATGGACCGCAGCCCGCTAGGCTCCTCTGTCCATGGAATTCTCCAGGCAAGAATACTGGAGTGGGTTGCCATGCCCTCTTCCAGGGGATCGTCCCGACTCAGGGACTGAACCAAGGTCTCCAGTATTGCAGGCAGATTCTTTACTATCTGAGTCAAATGTAACACAACAAACCACGCGAATTTAGAAGTGAACTTCCATAGATAATGACCCTATCAATTCATAGGTTTATTCCTGAAAAACATTAAGCTAAACTCAAAGAAACATTAAGCTAAACTTAAGACTGTGACACAATCTTTAGAAACAATTGTCATACTAGTCATGTTTTCCACCTAAGCTGCAAAGAACCAGGTGAAGACTCAAACTTTTAACTTGAAAAATAAAGTAGATTATCTTCATAGGAGAAAAACTTCCTCCAATTCGGATTTTTTAAACTTGTATTAAAACAGTGATTAACATTAGATTTTTATAAACAGTTTTGGTAGAGTGAATAAAATGTTTAAAATACAGTATCAGATATACATCAACTTTTATTTCCTTTAAATGATTTCCAAAAGTTCTAAAAGAGGAACACTAACTGCAGAACTAAATTCAACCGAAAACATACAGCATCGTACAGCTTAAAACACAAGCCCAAGACACCTCACTGCCACCACTTCCCCCAAAAGGAACAATTCATGCGGTTTCTGGCGTGCGCTTCTCCTTCCAACTTTTGATGCTGTGGTTAAAAGAACCAAGTAGGTCTCCATGAACCGTGAAGAAGACTCTACAGTAATACCTGGAAAACTTGCTCTGCCCCAACGAAGGCATCAACTCAAAAGAAAGGGGCAAGCTTGAAAATGCTGAATTCAAAGGGAGGGGGCACCTAGTTCCTTGACCCATAAACTCTACAAAAAAGAGCTAAAAGGAATGCTTCTTTACGTAAAGAAAACACTGAAACTTTTCCAAAATTAGAAGTTTTGAACTATATTGCTAATTTTTTAAATAATATTTAGCACACTTTGACGATCTTGTTAAATGATAGATTTCCCGTTAGTTCTGCTATGGCGGTGGGGGCGGGGGGGGGGTGCAATATTAACTACCAAACTTTGTTTACGGTTAATTCTCCAGGTGTTCACTATTAAATCTCCACAGGATAGCGACTGAACAACATCCTTCCTTGTATATTCTTGCAGCAGGGCTCCAAGGAAGACTATTTCTAAATACTCTGAAGAAAATTAAGATGACCAAGTAGTCACAATAAATCAGAAGAGGACTAGTCATTAAAAAATACTTCATGAAAATATAATAAACTTTTCAGAATCCCAGAGAAGGCTTTTCTATATAACACACAAAATAAAACACACAGGTCTAAAGAAAATTAATAAATTTGACAAAATAAAAATTCTCCACAGTTTAAAAACACCATCAACAAATTCAAAAGACAAATGAAAAATATCTACAGAATATGTGACAACAGGCTAATTTTCTCAGTACATATTAAAGAATCCTATAGATTATAAGAAAGACAAAAACCCAACAGAAAAATGCCAAAGTGACAGAGAGAGGCAAATTCACGGAAAAGGAAATACAAATAACCTTAAAAAAAAAATTAGAGCAATTATCAAATGCATACAAAGTAGAAAAGTGATATAATGAACTCCTGTGTACACATCACCCATTTTCAACAATTATTTGCATATCACCAGTTGGTGTACCCAATCCACAGCCCCTCCCAAGAGTATTTTAAAGCACACCTCAGACAATAATATCATTTCATATGTTAGAAGTATTTACTTCTACATTAACATTATCACATCTAACAAAATTAACAATTCCTTAATATCACTTAATAAATAAATGTTCAAATATCCCCAAGTGTCTCAAAAAAAAAAAAAAATCTTTGCCTATAGTTGATTTTTTAGTCACTGTAACTGGCTGATATGTCTCTGAATCTCTTAAGCAGACAAGTGCCACCTATTTTTTTTTCTTTCCCTTGTTGGTGTTCCACACTTTGGATTTTGCTGATTTATCTTTTCCTTGTCAAACTTTACCCCTGTAGTTTTCGTTACTGTGATTGCTAAAACTGCTCTGTCTGTGGTGTCTGCCTTTCAGCAAGAGACGACCAGCACACACCTCGAGTTCCGTGAGTTGGAAGCACACACAGCCACAGAAGAGTGGGGCATCTTGATAAGAGCATGTTGTAAAGAACCCCCTGGGGGTACAGTGGATAGGAATCTGCCTGCCAATGCAGGAGACATGGGTTTGATCCCTGGTCCAGAAAGATTCCACATGCTGAGGGCAACTGAAGCCTGCATGCTGCAACTACTGGAGCCTGTGGGCCTAGAGCCTGTGCTCCGCAACGAGAAGCCACTGCTTCATTGCAATGAAGGGCAGCCTCCGCCCACCACTAGAGAAAAGCCTGTCCGCAGCAATGAAGACCCAGTGCAACCAAAAATAAATTAATTAATCTTAAAAAAAAAAAAAAAAGAATCTATGACAGGATTTGGGTTTTGCTTGGGTACTTGGGTAAACCGGGGGAGGGTTTAGGAGGGAAGCTTCCCTGATAGCTCAGTTGGTAAAGAATCTGCCTGCAATGCAGGGACCCCGGTTCAATTCCTGGGTCAAGAAGGTCCACTGGAGAAGGGAAAGGCTACCCATTCTGGCCTAGAGAATTTCACGGACTGTACAGTCCATGGGGTCGCAAAGAGTCAACACGACTGAGCGACTTTCATTTTTCAGGGAAGCCAGAGTTTCTCTAAACTAGATGCAATTAGAAAGTAGGGGGATTCTATGTTGGGTATCTCAATCAACCTGATCTGAGAGGAGACAAGAACAAAGCGGTAACTGGTAAAGAGCTGTGGTCACTGATTCTAGCCCAGTATTCCGCGGAGGGCAGCAGCTCTGGCTGTGTCTGTGCTTCGTCTCCTTGCTCTGTGCTCTCGGAGAAACCTGGCTCGAGGCGTTCGGTGGGGCTGGCTGCTGAGCGGGAGGACGCAGGGCCAAGCGACCCCGGCCGGCTCCGATGCAGGGCCACTCCTCTCTTTCCTCTGCCCTCGACAACGAAGCCGTCCAGCTGGCCACCCTGTCCCTCTGACTCGACCCCAAGAGTGCTGGATAGTTTCCTGTTCTCACAACCTGGGGCAGTACGTCAACAGGGCCAAGAAGCAAAAAATACGTATGGCAAGTAGAATTTTTTTTTAAAAAATGCCTTTTTTTTTGTTAATTAACAGAAGCACTGAGACGGTAGAGTGCATACTGCAGAATCATTTGCAAAATGAAAAGTTTTTAGGTGGTAAAATATTTGCTTTA
Source organism: Cervus elaphus (assembly GCF_910594005.1). NCBI lineage: Eukaryota > Metazoa > Chordata > Mammalia > Artiodactyla > Cervidae > Cervus > Cervus elaphus. Next base: position 63,470,360 of record NC_057827.1, on the reverse strand, counting down.
ATGACTAAGAATATAAACGTCATAAAAACAGTATAAAAGACAAAACAGAAACATATCCACCTTACTACAAATACAGAGCCTACTGTTAAAAGAAAGATGACTTTCAAAGATCAAGAGGACAAAAGTAACAAAATAACCGATGTAGAACTCGCCAGAAAAAAGGTTTTAGTTGCGGTTTAACTAATACAAAACATGACAAAAATTCAGCTGAAAAAAACTTGATGTGATAAACTACTGCAGAATATATGATAAAATAGTTAAGAAATACCGTATAAAAATAGTACGAAGAAACTATCTTCTAGATTCGAGTGAAAAACGCTGAATATTATAGTCAGTTTCTTCTGCAACCTCAGCATCTGGATGATGGCATTTTTGTTACCATTCCTTACTGAGTGGTCCAGATAAAATCAAGTACTCAAAAATCTACATGCAAAAGAAAAGTGAAAGTCTCAGCACTGAGTGGAATTAAGAGCACCAGACCAGACCCCCCCTGCACACCTCTCACAATGCCTGTGACACTGTACCACCATGAGATGCATACACACTGTGCTTTTTTGATGTATTTTATGAGAATCTGACGTCAGTGAGTCCATCTTACCCCAGCATCCCTTGAGTCTGACATATCACTTGGTGAGAAACCAACAGCTATTTCCTAAAACTAGGCTGAATGAAGTCATGGTCCAGGGCCACCTGCTATGAACTGAGACAAGGCCCAACTTCTCCAGGTCTTTTTCCTTAACTAACATGACCTGAATTAAAGTTTAACCAGGTGCTTTACCTACCGGTTTGTAAGGGAAGACGTATGGTTCATTTTAGAAGTAGAATGAACTACAAAAGGATCTATTCCAATAACCAGGAGATGTATATTTTCCCTTCTAAGGTATTTCAGAGTTACATATTTTGCCAATGGAATCTGTTGCCAAGAGAATGCAAAAGGGCTAGAGAACCTTCTTGACCTGCCTGCTTACTTCAGGAAAAATAAACGGTCCCTGAACAAAAGGAAAGAAATATAAAGGAAGGAAAATCGAGGGAAAAATGCTTCTAGTTGCAAATACATCAAGGTGATTCAAGGTCAACGTCAGAAGGTTAATAAGCTCAATAACAAAAAGGCAACCAATTTAAAAACACACAAAGGATTTCTCCAAAACAGATAAACAACTGATCAAGAAGCACACAAAAAGATACTTGACCTCATTAGTCATTAAGAGGAACAAAAATCAAAACCGCAATGAGATACCACTTCACACATGCGACCATGGATATAAACAAAATGACAGAAAATCACCAGAACTGGTGAAGATTTGGAGAGATCCGAACCCTCCAACAATTGCTAGTAAAAATGTAAAAAAATGCAGTCACTTTGGAAAACGGTTTGGCAATTCCTAAAAAGAAGTTAAACAGAGTTACCACGTAACCCAGCAGTTCCAAGGGTAGCATGTACTCAGGAGAAATGAAAACATGCGTACACATAAAAAACCAGTGCATAAATGTTCACAGCAGCATTACTCGTAACAGGTCACGAGTGGAAACAACTCAAGTGTTCTTTGGTGGATGAATGGATAAATGTGACACACCCATACACTGGGATCTTATTCAGCAATAAAAAGAAACGAGGCACAGATTCTGCCCGACACAGATGAACTTTACCAACATGCTAGGTGAAAGAAGATATGCACAAAACACCACAGATTGTATGACTTCAATCATGTAAAATTTCAAAAATAGGTACATTTGTAGAGACAAAAGCAGATTAGTAGTTTCTTAGGGTTCCAGGGGGTGCTTCCCAGGTGGTTCAGGGGTAAAGAATCTGCCTGCCAATGTAGAAGAAGCAGGAGACACATGTTTCACCCCTGAGTCGGGAAGATTCCCTGGAGAAGGAAATGGCAACCCACTCCAGTGCCTGGAAAATCCCATAGACAGAGGAGCCTGGTGGGTTACAATCATGAGATCACAAAGAGTCAGACAGGACTCAACAACCCTGAGCACGCACGCAGGGCCCTGGGGAGTATGGGACAGAATGAAGACTGACTGCTAGTTAGTTGGTGGGGGAGTTCTCTTAGGGTTGATGAAAATATTCTAAAATTAGATTATGGTGATGGTTACAGTCCTGTGGCTATACTAACACTGAACAATACCCTTTGAATGGGTGAGCTATATGATAACTGAACTGTATCTCAATAATGCCTTTCTTTTTTTGGCTATGCCAGGTGGCATGCGGGATCTTAGTTCCCCGACCAGGGATTGAACCCGTACCCCTGCACTGGGAGCGCAGAGTCTTAACCAGTGGATTGCAAGGGAAGTACCAATATAGCTTTTTTTTAAAAAAGTTAATGACAGGGAAAATGTAATATCAAGAATCACAATGGAAGGAGTTATGACATTCTGCAGAAAGACATTATATTTTCTAAATGAAGGCTAGAAATCACGCCAACACAGACTACCAAGAACACTGAGGAACCAGCTAAAGGTAGATTTTGCTCTGTCACCAGTGTGGTTCCTGACCGCTTCACTGAAGGGCACCAGTACAGTATACAGCTATTTGCAGGAAATGCCACATGGAAGACAGAATTCACCAAGACCATAACTCATTTGATCACGAATGACTTCTGCTGATCTCTGAAACTCTACATTGTTATCTGTGATTCTTAGAAGTTCAAGTAGGAAACTGAAGGAAAGGACAAGTGAAATGAAAAGTTGTGTCTATGTGAATGACATTCAAACCTGCAACTGGTGTCCTGAACCACGGCTTACTAAAACAAGACAATGAGCTCCTGGCAGGCGACAGAGTACAAGATCAGAAGAACACATGCGGGGCAAGGACTTGCCAACGTGATGAAGAAAGTTGTCTTTCACCAGTAACTTAGATGAAAATCCAGATGGCAGGCTCACCATAGCTCGTGATCACATTAAGCTGGGGGACATCAGGGACACATTAGGTCCCAGAAACCAGATTCATGAAGATTCTTACAGGCCTAAATAAAACTGCACATTGGGCAGAATGATGCAATGAACCAGAGCCAGAAGGAAGACCAGAAACATTTCATTCAGATCCTTCATACTGCAGGTGAAGCTGAGGCCAGACGGTTTTAATAATGTGCCCAAGTTCAGAAGGTGCGTTAAAGGTAGATGAAGGCTGAGAATGCAAGAAAGCTAACTCTCAGGCTGGTGTTCGCCTGACCCAGTGCTACCTGCTACTAGCTGTGGACATAAGCAAATGGGGAGAAAAGGAAACTTGGCCCTTACCTCACCACACACTAAAAATCAATTCCTAGAGACTGAGACCCAAATGTGAAAGGTCAAAGGATAAAACTTCTTGAAGATAACATAAGAAAATATCTTCACGACCATAGAGTAGCAAAACTTTGTAAATAAGACATGGAAAACATAGTCAAAAAGGAGAAGATTAGTAAACTGAAATTGATTAAAATTTAGAATTTCAGTTCATCTAAAGACACAAGAGTAAAATGGCAAGCCACAGGATGGAAAGAGATTTTTACAATTCATATTTTCAATAAAGATTTCATATCCAGAAGACATAAAAATCCTAACATTTCATTAAGGAATTAAAAAAAAGACAAGACGATTTCTTTAAAGTGGGCAAACGACACTTGAATTGGCACTTTATAACACAAGATATTTAAAAGGCTAATAGCAAATGAAAAGGTGCTCAAGTCACCAGTTAACAAAAAAATGTCAATTAAACCACACTGAGATCTTCAACACAATCACAGAATAGTTTAAAAAAATTGTAATGTTTAACTGATAGTACTAAGCATAGGTGAAGGTGAAGAGCAATGGGAACTCTGTTTTCTGGTAGAAGCATGAATTGGTACAACCACTTTGCAAAACTGGCAGTAACTATCAAAGTTAAAGATACATGTACACTGGGACTAGCAATTCTACTCTTAGTATACTCAACTAAAATGAATACACATGTGAACCAGGAGATATGAACAAGAATGATTTCAGCAGCATTATTCAAAACTTCTCCAAAGTAGAAACTATTCCAATATCCATCGACAATTACAACAGAATGGATAAATTGTGTCTACAATTTACGGTGTTTTTTAAAAATTGTCACAGAATTTTTGACACACCTTTCATAAAGATGTGAGGTCTAAGTTCCTTCCCCTTGAATCCAGGCAGACTTGTGTCCATTTCAACCCACAGAGCACAGTGGAAGTGATGCTGTGTGACCTCTGTGGATGATCACTCTCAGCAAGCTTCCTCTGGGAACCCAGTCCACATGCCTGAAGAGCCAAGGCCTCGTGGAGAGCCTGCAGCCAGGGCACAGCCGCCTTTAGAGCAACCACTATCCTGTGACCAACTCTCCGTCTCAAAGGAAATCTCTGCTTCTGGATACAGACGATGACTTCCCTCTGGTTAAAGATCATCATTGACCCCATTACACCCTTTCTAGCAGGAATATCTGAACACATCCAAAAAATCTACTCAAAAGTTGCAAAGAAGCAAAGCAAGTTTCAAGTAGAAGTTTTTGCCTCCATTCAAACTGCTTTAGATATACCACTAGAAAAACAAATAGCCACTTAAAAAAAAAAAAAAATTAAGTTCTCCAGTCAACAATCCCAGATGGTCCTGGTCTTCATGCCATCTCAGCCAAAGCACCATACACGTGAGTAAGGGAACAGGGCAAGCTGTTCCATAACCAAATTCCTAACCCACAGAATCCATGAGCGTAATAATGTGGTTGTTGTTTAACTCCAAGTTTGGCGTTAGGTAGCAATCAATAACCAAAAAAAACTCAGGTATTATACAGTAACAGTTAACCAGAATTAGAGAGCTACTACCAACACATGTAGTGCATGTGTACATGTGTACAACATACTACATGCAGCATGAATGAATCTCAGATGTGTGTGCGCACTCAGTCACGTCCAACTCTGTGACCGCAGCCCACCAGGCTCCTCTGTCCATGAGATTTTTCAGGCTAGAATACTGGACTGGGATGCCATGCCCTCCTCCAGGGGATCCCAAGCCAGGGATCGAACCCAGGTCTCCCACAGTGAAGGCAGATTCTTTACCGTCTAAGCCACCAGGGAGGGTATGAAGGTAAGGTAAAGAATAACTCTAAGTTTTCAGGCATAATTGACTAGGTAACACCATTAACTGAACAGTTAAACCACCGGGCAAATAAAAACAGGAGCAGAAAGCAGAGACGACGTCCTATTCGTTTTGTATTCAAGGATCTACCCCAGTATCTAACACAGTCTCTCCAGCTTCCAAGATAAACTCATTTTCACCATACTTTTTTGGCCCACCCCTTCCTGGTCTCCTGTTGCCTCCTTTGCGTCCAGGTGCCTCTTAGTATCAGGATTCCCAGGTTTCCATCCCCAGTTCCCCTTTCAGACATGTGCACATGCATACACGCACACACACAAACACATACCTTTCTCCCATATTTTCAATCTCAGCTGATAGCATCATTATCACCTACTTGTTCTTTTAAGCTAACAACTTCAGAGTTGATCAAGAATTTGGATTGCAGTTAGCTAAATTAAAAAAAAAAAATTAACAGGATAAACAAAAGTTATCATGCTTAACCCCCAAAACTAATGCATAAAAACAGGCTAAAGAAGACATGGCTTAAATAGATCTAGGGGGTTTATTCAACTCTAGGTTCCACATATGTGGTCATTAAAAGGATACAGCTGATAATAAAGGATACAGCTGATAGTATGTAGATGATGAAAGGTAATCTTTCCTATCCTAATAGAAAAGTGTTGTATCTAAAGTAAGAGATGCAACTCAATTTTTTTTAATTTATCAAGCCCTGCATGGAGTACTGCATTCAATTTTAAGCACTACCATTTAAAAAAGAAAAAAAAAAAAAACCTTAAATCAAAGGAAAGTCGCTAATGTGGTGAAATGACATGAAATCAAGACTTGTTAAGAAAGAGTTAATGAACTAGATGATGTTTCAACTCCAAAAGACTGGGAAGACTTGATGACCATTTTCAAGAATTTGAAAGACCATAATGTGGAACAGGAATTGAGCTTGTCCTACATGTCTCCAAAAGACAGAACTGGGTAGGAAAAATAAAGACTTCCACTCAATCTAAGAAAGTACTTACTAACAGTTAATACTTCATTTGGAGAACAGGAGAGAGCAGTGGTTCTCAAACAGGGACAATTCTGGGCCCTCTGGCCGGGGACAGTGAACACCCAACAATTCAGATAACACCCCCACACAACAAAGGACAACTCATCTATAATGTCACCAGCCCCATGACTGAATACCCTATTCTATAGGCAGTGAGCTCCCTGTCACTGAAGGCATTCCATTATAGACTAAACAATGTGATGATATTCAATACATGACTTTCAAGAATGATATTAATAGGAAATGAGTGTTAAAAAGATTTCCTGTTTCAGATAACTCTCCAGAGAAAAATGCCCTCAGGTACATTATAGCAATGATAATATTGATGATGATGATAAACACTTATTGAACACATACAGTGGACCGGTCATTACCCCAAGCGATGCACTGTACATGTTTCACAGGTCATTCTCACAACCACCCTATGAAACAGCTATTATTTCACCTTGATGTGATGGTAAAATTAGGTTACCCTAATATCACACACCTAACAGTCTGTAAACTCAGGTCTACCGGACTCCAACCAATTATGTACATCACTGTCCAAACCATAAATACTTATGGCTTCAAAGCTTCCATGCTCTAGAAAACAAATGCAACAGCATGTATTCTAGAAGTATCGGGACCATGTCTGAACAGTTTTGTACTCACTGCAAACCAAGTTGGCTGGGAAAAAAAGGAAAGAATTATTTTAAGTAGTCTTGGGATGAAGGAGAGGACAATTATCCTGATTGTCCCCAATTGCCTACTTCTGTAAGCGCCAAGAAGCTCTTACATACCCATGGAATCTCAGTCAGAGGCTGAGATTAATGATGACATCCCTTTATCCATAGGCGTGAACGCTCAGGATGGACAGACGTTTGAACATCCCCGACTGGGAATCCTGCCCTTAACAAATACACTAGATGCAGATACATGGTTTCTTGGCTGCCTCTGCGCACGCCCATCTGTCAGGATGGCAGTGTGCCTGCTCACATGTTGGTCAAACTGTCACTAGGGCATAGGTGCCAAGCAATGATAGTTTTAAATGGGCAGCTTGCATAGCACTGTAAGAGCTTGCTCTTCTGCAGGGGGAAAAAAAATCCGTTTTAATACTGAAGAGTTGCAATCATGAGTGAAACAGTCTTGGTCAATCTAAACATTTCAGTGGGGAAAAGATCTAGACTTGTAGAAAAGAATCAGACTAAGAAAATTAAATCAAAGAGAAAAACTGCTCTGAAGGCAAATAAGTGATTGCACGAAAGCTTCTCACACTGCCAATCTTTCATTAATACACATCACGGTAATCTCTTGTGCAGTAAAATCCTTTGCTCAACAAGTCATCACTGATGTTTTATAAAAATGGGATGATACGCTTTTCCATGTTCTAAATTAAAAAGTAGGAATGCATGGATATTTAGCAGTTTGACATTAAAAAAGTTCTATTTGTTGAGAAGCTTTTTTTTTTTTAATGACAGAAGTCTAATCTACATCCAAGATAATCTTTTAAACGCACAAGAGAAGGCAGAAACCAAATGAGATGCCCAAAGGTGAACAGAAAAAGAAATATAATTTGTTCATGGAAAGAAATCAAGAACAGGAAGTGGTTGTTAAGAAAACAGAAACTGAGTATTTCTGGTCACAAATTAATAAATTAGGACTCAAGGGCTGTCACCTGTCACATCCCCAACTATAAGAAAAATGTTCCTGGACTACATCTAGGTTTCCTATTCCCTCTCTAAAGACCCTTCCATCACTGGCAGGAAGTAGCTAATGTTCTCACTGCCTGGGAAGTCTCTCCTCAGACTAAAACCCTAATCCTGCCATCTGAGCTGTCTGTCCTTGCTCAGTCCTCGGTGACTCTGAAGAACAGCTGGTCATCACCACTCTCCATGTGGTTCTTCAAATACAAGTATCAGGATGTTCTGATTAAATAACCCCTGAGTCTCCTCTTAGCCATTGATAAATAAAAGAGATTCCATTAACTTTTTCTCATTGGACCAATTCATCAACTCTTTATGTTTTCATCATTTCAGCTGCTCATCTCTTGGACTCTTTTTAGGCCTGATAAGAAATGTCATCCAAAGCCAACAATGAGCCAACACGTACACCTTACTAAAGGAAGCATTAATATGAAGGAGTTAGAAAGTCCAGCAGAGTTCTCAGTAGCCATCACTAAGGACAAAAGTCTGAAAAAGGGGCAAAAGTCTGAAACCTACCAAAATCCTTCTAAGAAATACAAAGGACTTACTGTTATCAAGTAACAGCACTGTCAGGGTCATGACTGTATCCTGTTCTCCCTACTAACGTAGCACTGCCATCTGAGTGCTTGCTACTAGGTTAGTAGCTCAGTCATGTCCAGCTCTTTGTGACACCATGGACCGTAGCCCACCAGGCTCCTCTGTCCACGGGATTCTTCAGGCAAGAATACTGGAGTGGGCTGCCAGGCCCTCCTCCAGGGGATCTTCCCAACCCAGGGATCGAACCTGCGTCTCTTATGTCTCCTGTGTTGGCAGGCGGGGTCTTTACCACTAGCACCACCTGGGAAGCCCCATCACTGCCATACATACCCCTAAAAACACTTCTCTTGAAGACTATTTCTACCATATCCTTCTTCCTGCTCCAGAACCTACAGTACCTTCTAGCAGCCAATAAACTGATTATAAACTAGCCAGCAGTTTCCTAGACACATGAACAAATTATCCTCCCCTTATGTCCCTCCTCCCCTTCACTCCCACGACACCCCAAAATAGCCAGTTCTTATGTTCTTTAGGACCTAAATTTGCGCATGCTATTCTCTAAAATGTTTTCCCATTTCCTCTCAAATCTATATTTTTTTTTCAAGGCTCAGACCATGAGTCTTTACACCTTCAAACATTTGTATTAATTTTCATACTTAATTGCTTATTCATTTCCTCCTGTCTTCATTTTGTTTGCAGTTTACAGCCAACTGATTTTTGATAAAGATTAAAAAAAAAAAAAAAAAAGACTCAATGGAGAAAGCATAGTCTTCTCAACCAATGGTTCTGGAACAAGCAGACATCCATGCACAAAAGGAAAAGAACAAAGACCTAGAAGTCATACTCCATGCAAAAATTAACCCAAAATGGATTCACTAATCTAAATGTAAGACATAAAATTATTAAACACTTAGAAGAAAATTTGGAACATCTACCTGACCTAGGGTTTGGTAAAGAGTTCTGAGACACGCGTGACACCAAAAACGATCCATACACTGGTGAGCTGGACTTCATGAAAATTAAAACCTTTTGTGCTGCAGACGACACTGTAAGACAATGGAAAAGACAAGCCACAGGCTGAGAGACGGCATTTACAATCACACATCTGGCAAAGGACTGGTATTCAGAATGTATAAAGAATACTCTAAATGCAACAGCAAGAGAGCTAATTAGAAAACGGGAAAATGATTTGAACAAAGTAAGATATGACTGTGTGGGAGAGAAAAAAACCTTTCCTCTACCATTCACTCTAGGTTCTTTTGCTACTGTACCAATTAAACTGGCCTAAGACAAATTAACAGGAGAAAAACAAATTCAATTGTACCTCCATAAAAATATGGGACCCAAGGGCAGGGCAGGCCACTGAGGCTTATTCGCCATCCTGAGCAGAGGATGGGGACAGGGGGCTGGGACTTCAAAGAGGAGGACGGTAACTCAGACATGTGATCAGATGTTTGTTATTAGATGCCGCACAGTTAGGTCTTTCAGTTAAAAGTTATCCCTGGTAACAGCTCTCTCTGAACCAGGCTCCTTATCTAAACTAATCTGGCAGTTGAGGGGGCGGTAAAAAGCTCTAGAATCTTTTGGGTCTTCACTGTCTTTGGCTTTAAGTAATCCACTTGCCATAGCGACACATTTTGTGGAGGCTTGTTCTGAACCACTTCAAAGGACAGGCAAATGGAAAGATGTTGAACATCATCAGCCACTAGGAAAATACAAATTAAAGCCATCCTGAAATACCAAAACACACCTATTAAAATGGCTAACATAAAAAATACTGCTAACACCAAATGCTGGTAAAAATGTGGAGAAATTGATCACTCATATAGTGATGACAGGACTGTAAGATGGTACAGCTCTGGGAAAGTTCGCAGTTTCTTAGTGGATAAAACATATACTTAATCCTACAACCCAACATCATGGAGCATAATAGTGATCAAAATTAGGAAACTCACTGATACAGTGTTAGTAACATTAAGTACTTATTCAAACTTCAGTTTTTACCTTGTGTGTGTGTGTACCATCCCGTGATATTTCATCATATGCAAAGATAATTAAACCATCACAATAACCAAGCCACAAAATTGTTCAATCACCCCCAAAGAAACTCCCTCAGGCTACCCCGCTATAGTAAAATCATACTCCCAACCCTCACTGTGGCCAAACTGAGCTCTTCTCCACGACTATAACTTTATCGTTTCAGGAACGTTATATAATGGAATGTTAATCACACAACCTTTTGAGATTGGTTCTTTTCACTCAGCACTATGCCCTTAAACTCCATCCAAACTGTTGCTTGTGTCAGTAGTTTGCTCCTTTTTGTTATGGTCTTTTGTTTGTTTTATTTGCTCCTTTTCGTGTTCCATTATATGGCTAAGCCTCATTTTATTTGACCATTTACCCACTGAAGGATGCGTGGGGCTGTCTCTGGGTTTTGGCTTTTATAAACGAAGCCACTAGAACATTCACATATAGGTCTTCATGTGAACATAAGTTTTTATTTTCTAAGGATAAATGCCCAGGAGTGCAACTGCTGGGTCATGTGTGTGGTGTATGTTCAACTTTTTAAGAAACTGTCAAACTAAATCCCAGAGTGGCTGCATGGTTTCACATGGGCTGCAACATGTGAAGTAATGCATTTGAAAGTCACCATTTCTACAATATTTTCTAAAAGCCTGTAAAACCAGTAAGGTTAAGCCTCTTAAATGTTACATCCTGGCCTTGATTTTTTTTTTTTTAATGAATTTCTAAAACTTTTCCCCTGATTCCCAAGACTTTTTTCCTTATTACTTCTAAAAAAGAATGCATAATTAGATATAATCTGTACAGTGATCGTGCTACCATGTTAAATAGTAAATTGTGATAACAAGTGGAACAAAAGCAACAATTCCAACAGAAACAGCAAAAGTTTGTTTCTCTATGTTCCTGACAGTCTATGAAGACTGAAGGCTTAATGGCACTTTCTAACAGACCATGTGATCACAATGCATTTATACAAAGTATTATCAAACAATGGCATTTGTTCAGCTGTTATTAATACTTGGTAAGACAATTTGAGGAAAGCAATTAATCTGAAATAAAGCTGTAGTTATCTTAGCTCTAAGATTTCTAACTTTGTGATTTTTTAAAAAATTTTGGATCTAACTGACAGAGATAATGGAGCCTCTCTGGGATTCTTGAAATGAGGAGCTAGCACTAACGAGACGATCTGTCCCAAACGTGAACAGCAGCAAGCCCGGCAGTCTGCAAAGAGAAGACTAAACAAACGCACAGAAGAAAACTATAAAGCCTTGAAAAGAAAAGAAAGGTGCTGCCCTATGCCCACTGGCTCTCCAGTTCTCATTCAGACTGGGGACTGAGCTCTGTTAAGACAACTGTGTCCAGAGCATTCCCAAATCTCAAATTAAAAACCCTGCAACTTAACTACATGACTTCCATCTAGTGTATCTTCCCACTTAATATATACGGCCTCTTTAACAACACTTCAGTCTACATGTATGTTTAATATTCACCCCAAACACTGGGCAGTGCGGACAGCATCTCATTTTCAAATCGGAGATGGCTCCTTTCTCTTGGGTCAGAGACCCATGGAGAGACAAGACTAACTGCAAAGAATCATGGAAATCCACGTACCTCCATGAAGACTAAACAAACAATACAATTCAAACCAAGCTAACAAAGACGCTGTGGCTAATAAAATTCTTGATAAATTTACCAATGAATGTTACCAGAAGCAGTTTCCTGTCTTTAGTATTTATCAGTGAATATTAAAACTCAAACTCCGATTACTGGGGAAGGGCAGATTTCATACCTATCCAGACTCTAGAGAGCTTTTCTTTCCTCAAGTGTTGTCCACATGTCATCCAGAAAAGAAGAGCAGGCGTGTGAGTCTGAGTGCAAAGGTTTAAGGTGACACTGGGAGAGATGGGGCACTGCGCGTAACCAGTTCAAAACCACCACCGTGGGACGCTAGGCACTTAAATATCATCCAGAGCTAAGGGGGCAAGATACTAAAGGGCATGGCCCTTTCACATCTTTTTTTTTTAATTTATTTATTTTAACTGGAGGCTAATTACAATATTGTGGTGGTTTTCGCCATACATCAACATTTGAATCTTTACATCTTTATAAAGGCAACTAAGAACATATTCTCAGGAATTTGGGTCAAAAGGGTCAAATGTATCAGAGTATAAACGCATCTAGGTTACACCACCCAGCTAAACGCTTTAGCAGGATTCCATTACTTTTCCATATCAACCTTACACTCTTATTAAAAACTTCCTGTTTTCTACATTTTACAACTAACAGTATAGTTTTTCGAATGTGCCATACACACTTGACTTCTTGTGTGCTGGGTGCTAGATAACCAAAGTTCAAAAGAATGACCTCTATTAGCTTAAAAGAAAGGTTGCTTCGACAAGACACTACAATCACGAGCTGATTCTGCACCCAGCACAGTTCCTGACATACAGAGGGCACAGGACATCTGGTGAATAAACAAGTCTATCTCCGCTCTGAAAAATAAACTCGGCAAACACGCAAAATGTACTACCAGTCTGAAAAATATTCTCAAGGCCTATTCGGTAACCCATCCATTCTTAAAACTCACGAAGACCAATTCCCAGGAACGCCTCAGCCACACACACACACAGAGGCAGCACTTAATTTCCATTAGTTTCAACGCCTGATCTATGAAGATACTAACATTTGCACACTTGCATAAATTCAGGAATCATCCTTCATTTTGACATAAGGTAAATTTTTAAGCGCCTCATTTCCAGTTAAGTTTTATTTATCAAATTAAAAATACTTTCAAAGTTTTATTTTTTAAACCAAAATTCTATTCATAGCACATCATATCTTATTAGGGATGGCTTTAAGGAAAAATATATCTATAGTTGTCAAAATAAAAATCATATTTTTCTTTCCAAGACATCTGGGACCCTCACTTACATTATTTATTATTATTTCACGTTAGCTCTCCAAAAAAAAAGAAAAAGCCTGGTCTATTTAAGAAATTTAATTTTAGGGTCTGTCAACATTTTGAATGCACTACTATTAATTTTAAAACATACAACTTGCATCCTGGAATAAAACTTAGCGTAAGCTTTCCACATAACCATTTCCTGGGCATTTACTAACTTATTATATGCCAGGTTCTACGAATGTCACATTCCTTCATTTTCTCATTTGTTTAACAAATATCCTCTCACAATTTTTGCTGTGCTTAATATAAGCCATTACACTCTAAACCTGGTATTTGCGCTAGACTGTTGTTGCTGTTTAGTCGCTAAGTCACATCTGACTCTTCGTCACATCTGACTCTTCGTGACCCCACGGACTGTAGCCCGCCAGGCTCCTCTGTCTATGGGATTTCTCAGGCAAGAATACTGGAGTGGGTTGTCATTTCCTTCTCCAGGGGATCTTCCCGACCCAGGGATCAAATCTGTGCCTCCTACTTGGCCAGAGGATTCTTTACCACTGACCCACCTGGAAGCCCTTTTGCACTAGATACTAGTATAAGAAATGGGCAGTAATCCTTCACACAAGTTTATTGTCACTAGATTCAAGCTGTGTTACTATCATTATCCCGGAATCTGATGAGCAATGCTGACACGCACAGAGAACAGCACCTGTAGCAGCTTCAGCAGAGAGGTTTGTGTTAAGTGACTACTGAATTCCCTTCTACAGACAGGTGATGAACATCATCTTATCTTGGAGGAGAAAACGGCAACCCAACCCACTTCAGTACTCTCGCCCGGGGAAATCCCATGGAGAGAGAAGCCTGGGGAGCTACAGTCCGTGGGGGTCACAAAGAGTCGGACACAACTCTGGGACTAAACAACAACAAAGAACCCTTGCTGCCCTTTGAAACTTCTTTTAAACTGTAGATTAAATTCTTCCCCCAGAGTATCACATTCAGCATGTCATGAAAAGTAAGGTGCCTTTATTCTGAACTCTTAAAAACAAATGCTGCCCTACATTTATTTTTAATTCTTGCAAAGTTCAGACTCCACAGATAGGCAACTGCAGTTAAAAAAGAAAGAAATGAAACAACGGTAATTAATGAGGCTCTTCAACAGTTCCTTAAACGCACCACCCTCCCAATAGCAAAACTGGTTATTTCCAGGTTGTTCCAAGAAAAGGAGATAGGGAAGGGAAAGCAAGAGTCAACACAAAGCAAGGGGGAGAAAAGGGGGTAAGGTGAAAAACGGGTGGCCTCAATAAGAACCTAGTGTCTGCGTCGCCTTCCTCCCTCTCTCTCTCAACCCAGAGACTCTGGTGCTTTTTGTCTAATTTAAAGAAATCACCTATGAGTTTTGACACCAGCGCCAAAAATTATTTCGACAGAAGGAAAAACTGCTTGCTGCCCTTGAACACGGCTACATCAGCAAATGATGCCACCCCGTAGCTACGACAAAAAACCGTCAGAATGATGCTAAAATCCCTTGTAAAACTCTCCCACGGAGCTTCACAGCCTTGAACCTTGCGGTCAACTGCAAGCAAGCTCTTACCCGGCCTCAGCCGGACACTGACAGGTTAGAAACGCCTGGAACGCTACCCTCTGGGGAGCAGGCTCCTTCCCCCACCTCAGGTCTCAGGACCAACGTCACCTCCTCTGAGATGCTCTCCGTCACACTAGCACTCTGGCCCACAGCTGCCTATCCTATTACTAGGGAGCTTTTCGGCATCTGCAAATGGTTCTATTTGCTTCTATTCCGTTTCCCCTGCAGAGTGTGAGCTCCAAGAGGGCGGAAGGACCCCGGCGGTCCAGGTTGGCCTAACAGGGGCCATCCCAGACTCGGCCCGAGCTACCAGGACGCGGCTCGAGTAAGACCGGCCTACGTGCCGTTCAGAACAGGAAACTGAGCCTCGGGGACCCGCCCGACCGGTGCAGGAAACCCAAGGCCGCAGCGGGACCTGAGGGAGCCCCGGCGGTAGAGGACGCCGGCGCCGCGCCGACCGCAGCCCTCCACGCCGCCCGAAAGCACGGCCGCCCGGCCGCCCCACGTTAGCCCAGCTTCCCGGCCGCCCCCTCCGCGGTCCCCGCTCGGCGCCGGCGCCCTCGAACCGCTGGGCGCGCGGCCGCCCTACCCCAAGCCGCAGAACGTCGCCTTCTGCCCAGTACGAACTTCCCGCCGCTTTCACCGACTCGCAACTCCGCGGCGGCGCCGTCCCCCATCACACCCTGCAGTATGGGACCTTCCCATTGGCTCAAGCGAGAGGGAGAGGCGGGGCGAGCGGGAACGCGCGGGGTGGGCGGAGCCCGCGTAGGCTCCCGCCGGCCCCCCAGGAATGCCGGGAGCCGCGGGCCGGCCCTCGCACTGCGTGCTGGGAAATGGAGTCTTTCACTGGCAAAGAGAGATCGCGTTGGCTCGGCACCCGTGGGCCTCTGGGAAATGCGGTCTACAGCCTCTGAGTCGGTTCTTCTGGTCAGATGCTGTCCCTGTCAAAGCCCTAGGAACCGAAATAAATATTGCCCGTGTTCGCAGTAGCTTGATTTATTAAATGATGTGTTGAAAAGAGTTGGATGTAAAAGAAGTCCTATATTCCCGTTTGGCCAAGTGGTGCTTCCGTTTTCCCACCTCCTGGTTCACACCCTGCATGCTTGTCGCGCAGCCGCTTGATTCAGTATATTACGGCCTAGCTCTGGAGGCAAACAGCTCGCGATCAAATCCCGGCTCCTCCACTCTGTAACTTTGTGAACTAAATGACTTAACCCCTATGAGTCTCAATATCTTGTTTTTGTCAGGATTAAATGAGATATCCTAGAGACAGGGCTTTGTCTGTAGTAGATGCTCCATAAACAGCAGAGAGTATTATTCTGTCCACTCATAGCCATGAGTCTAAATCCTGTCTGGCAAAGCCTATATCCATGACTACCTAATCTTTGTATTCCACCCGTAATTCTCTTATGCCGCAGTTTGCTTTGTAATTCTCATCAGTTGTCTAAACTTCGGTAATTCATATCCATGAGACAGTAAGCTTATTGAAGGCAGTGATGCTGTTCTAGGTCAATCTCCCCAAGGTCATAGGTGGAGGGAGATTTACAGTGAGACTAATAAGGCTTAAGCACATGTCTCATCCAAAACCTTCTGCTAACCATTTTAGTGGGGTTTTGTGTTTTTTGGGCTTTTTTTTTTTTTTTTTTTTGCCAAGGTAAGATATTTCTGTATGACCGTCTTTAAGCAGACCCCCAAAATTGTGTGAACTTCGGGCCTCGCAGAACCTGGACTCCCTGTCCACTAGACGGTGCAGTATTTTGCCTGTAGAGGTACATTTGCCCCTCCAGATACCCTCCAGCGCTCCAGATGCTCCTCCAGCCTGCCCTCCGCCCCCTGGAGGTTGAGCTGTCCAAGCCACTACCACGTTCCTGTGCTCCAGGCTCCTGGTGGATTTGGCCGGTAGGGAACCCCACAGAGGAGTGGAAAGAAAGAGAGATGTTGCTGAAAGTACGTATTCCCCTGGATCCTGGTTGGCAAGGTCTCCTCCAGCTGGCTGGGCCCTCAGCTGACGGCCACTGCTGCCTGGCCCTCCTCTCCAGCTTGCAGTGACAGCCCCCTCCCTCTGTGCCGCAGACTTGCAACTGAAAACTCCAGGACCACTGCTGCGCCAAGGTTAGTGTTCCATCCCCATGGTTTCCTACCCTCACACTTTTGCCAGTAGTCTCATTGCAAATAAACCCTCTGCAGATAAACTCTGTTTTAAATGTGGCATCTGCTTCTTGTGGAGACTCTGATGGAAACACACGCACAAAGTGAGCACTCAATGAATTCCTGTCAGCAAAGAGGTCTCAAGATTCACACATCTCACAGGTGTGGAATTCCCCAGCAAGAATCTGTGGCCAAAATCCATTGAGAGAAAGATAGTCTACATATGCACACACATGTATGCACACACACATACACATGCATGCACACACATTCATACACATATGTGCACACATACATGTATACACACATATTTACACACACACACACACACACTAAGGAGTCTTGGAACAGGACTTACTTGTCACACCATCACCATGTTCCCCCAACCTCACTATGCATGTGCAGAGTGTCCCTCCTTTCACACTGGGTTGAAAACGGGCTGGCCTTGAAACACACTTAAATCAATAGGGCCTGGAGTATTCCAAGGTGAGAATGGAATGTATTTATTCTGCAGCTCATGGCTCCCTCACCCTCACTCAGATGACTTGCTATTAAACAATGCTTAGATGCAACCATGCACCAAGGCAATTGATGACATCTTCAACAGCACCCCCAGGTGCTTAGATGTCCTACCGGTGCATGGCAGGACATCAGTCCACACTGCTATCACAGAGACTGTGTGTCTGACTGTGTGTCTGCTACAGGTACAGTTACAGCCCTGGGACACAGGAGCCCTCGAAGGATGTTTATGCATTGATACCTTGGTATCAAGATCAGGGTTCTGCAGAAGATGACCCATGAGGACTTGATGGGTCTGGGCTTTAGGATTTAAGAATTGAACTTGAGAGGAAAATTTCACGAGTACAGTCCTGCCATATATTCAAAAATATCTATACCATCCAAACAAATGTTTGTTGTTGTTCAGTCACTAAGTTGTATCTACTCTTTGCGACTCCATGGACTGCTCATGTCCATTGAGTCAGTGATGCCATCCAACCACGTTATCCTCTGTCATGCTAAAATCATCCCCTTCTCCTTCTGCCCTCAATCTTTCCCAGCATCAGAATTTTTCCCAGTGAGTCGGCTCTTCACATCAGGTGTGACCAAGAGTTGGACTAACCTCTGGGAACTCTGGGGTTTCCAATTTAATGATTGTTTATGGAGGTCTTACTATGTATTAGGCACTGCGCCTTTTCACATGCACTATCTCCGTTCTTAAAGAGGAAAAAAAAAATAAAAAACTTTACATGATTCCCGGCCGCCTGAATCTACTTCCAGCTTCCAGATGTTTTTTTTTTTTTCTTTTACTGCCCCTTTATGCATAGCTTCAGTACATGAGGGTACTTCTTAGAGGGAAATAATTTCAATGCTGTGATAGAGATTTATGGAAGATGCTGGCTTTTAGTTGGATAAAGAGATTCTTGGACAATGGATCATGGTAGATAAAGCAAGGTGAGTCATGAGTGGGTTCGGCCTGATGAATAAATTTTTTCCTCCTGCCTTGCAAGAGCAGACCAGCTGAAAATCTATGCATGGCATCTGTATTGATTTGTCACATAGTCAGGCTCTGGAGTACCCTCCTTTATTTCCAGGCACACTCCAACCCTGGTAACATGAGTATAAAGACACAGACGGGGAACAATAATACAGGGAACTTTTGGAAAGGGAGAGGAGATTGGTATTAGCTGCTGCTGCTGCTGCTAAGTCACATCAGTCGTGTCCGATTCTGTGCAACCCCACAGACAGCAGCCCACCAGGCTCGTCCGTCCCTGGGATTCTCCAGGCAAGAATACTAGATCATAACAGAAGCTCATTCTGTGAAGTCCAAACAAGCATGAATGTCATTAACAAGCAACACTGCCCTGGCAGGCTTCAGCAGATACTGGACCTAACAATGAGTCAGTTTATGAGTCCTTGCCCTTGTTGTTTTCATCTACAGAATGGGCACAATCATCCTGGACCAACCAGTTCTGCACCTCCCAAGGCCAATGAGAGGTAGACGAGCTTGTGTCTGAGAAGGGCTTTGATCTTCATGAAACAAAGCTGCTAGGGTGTCCTTGCTCAGTGTAGGCATCTTAACAACAACCCAAGAAATTATTAACTCCTGGGGGGAGGGAAAGGGGAGAGGAATGAGGAACAGAATATGTTCAGAAGTCTTCTGAGTGCCCTGGCCCAGGTTCCTACTCCTCCATCCCCTTTTGATCTCATCCCAGTGGTCCAGAGCCCCTATTTCCATTTTAGCAAGGAGTTTTGAGCACTTACCATGTGCCAACCACTTGATACAGTAGTTGGCACAATGATACAATCTACAGTATCCTTACAGATTTATAATTCAGACACGATTATAGACATGATCAACAAAGGTCCGTCTAGTCAAGGCTATGGTTTTTCCAGTGGTCATGTGTAGATGTGAGAGTTGGACTGTGAAGAAAGCTGAGCGCCAAAAAATTGATGCTTCTGAAGTGTGGTGTTGGAGAAGACTCTTGAGAGTCCCTTGGACTGCAAGGAGATCCAACCAGTCCATCCTAAAGGAGATCAGTCCTGGGTGTCCTTTGGAAGGACTGATGCTGAAGCTGAAACTCCAATACTTTGGCCACCTCATGCGAAGAGTTGACTCATTGGAAAAGACCCTGATGCTGGGAGGGATTGGAGGCAGGAGAAGGGCACAACAGAGGATGAGATGGCTGGATGGCATCACCGACTCGATGGACATGAGTTTGAGTAAACTCCGGGAGTTGGTGATGGACAGGGAGGCCTGGCGTGCTGCGATTCATGGGGTCACAAAGAGTCGGACATGGCTGAGCGAATGAACTGAACTGAACTGAACAAATTCTAGTAACTATGATTTTTATGAGCATTTATTATATGCTGGGAAAACTATCTCATGTAATTCTGAGAGGTAGGTAATATTGTCCAGACGAGGATACAAAATCCCAGAGAAATGAAATGACTTGCTCAAGGTTGTACTGCTAGTGGCGGCCAATAAGGCTGGTTGATTCTAAATCCATCTTGGTATCAATCATAGCTGCTGACTCTTAGAAAATGTAATGAGATAGAATGGTGGCACTTAGACTCCGTGCACTGATAATGCAGGAAGAGCACACTGTTCTGCCAGACCTCATAGTCAAGGTAACACTGACCTAGTTACTCAGCTGAACTAATCTAGCAACCCTCACAATAGAAGAGATAGGTTCTTTAGGATTTAATGATACAATAATCAATGATTACGGGCTTCCCTAGTGTCTCGGTGGTAAAGAACCTGTCTGCCACTGCAGGAGCCATGGTTCAGTCCCTGAGTCAGGAAGATCCCCTGGAGAAGGAAATGGCAACCCACTCGAGTATTCTTGCCTGGAGAATCCCGTGGACAGAGGAGCCTGGAGGGTTACAGTCCATGGGGTTGCAAAGAGTCAGACACGACTGAGCGACTAACACACTGAGGTCAGAAGTGGATGAAAGAGGCTTTAAAGTCCTAGGGAAATATTTCCTTCTCCTTTCCTTCATCCTGATAATGATGACATTGATGATGATAATGATAATGATGATGGCAGCATCCATTTATTACATTTTAATCACTTTCCAGGAATTGTGTAATAGTTGACAAACATTTCAAAAAATCTTCACAATAACCCCTGAAGCTTGATATTTTCCCTCCCCTGACTACAGAGATAAAGAAATTAAAGCTCAGAGAAGGTAAGTAACTGACTCAAGGTCACACAGCTAGTGAGTGATACATTTGGGCTTTAAGCCAAGGTTTAGACTGATCCAGAAGACCAAACATTTAATCGCTCTCCATGCCGTGCACCAGCCATTCATCATTTCATGTGTTTGTATCTCCTGAGCAGGTTTTAAAGATGCCGTAGTTATTTGTCTTCCCCAAGATTTGAGAGATTAATAGTACAGAAAAATTTAATGTGTGAGCCTCTGAGAGTGATTGAAATGTTTCACACTGTGCTGGTGAAACTCCCTGAGCTGGGGATGACGTGAGTGGCCAGCAGACGGGTTGCTTTCTGTCAGGAGGAGTGGCCGAAATGGTACTGAGACTCACACACATTTCTACTGCCTTCTACTGTCATTTCCTGCTGCAGAGGTTGCAAATCTAAAAGCTGTGTTTCCCAGGCACCCTAGTGCTTAGGATTCTGGATGTAAGTTAGGTTCCTTCCATGAGATTGCTCAAGGAAGATTTGGAGGCAAAGTGAAGTGTCAATACAGTCATGGAGTCTTGGGGTTTTTATGCAGCAATGTTCCAGTGCCATGTGTGTAATGCTGTGCATGTCAGAAGGCTGTTGTGCTGGTGGCCGTAGGAGCTTCCTGATTGATGGGTGGTGGGTACAACTGTCAGTGCATCCTAAAGAATTTAACCTTGCCCCAAAACAGCTCTGGCCTTTGTCATCAGCAAGGTGATCTCCAAGACCTTGAAATGTCAGTTAGGAACTTCTATGTTTGCTTGGGAGCCTTGGGTCACCAGATTGTCCCACAATATGACTTCGTGTGGTAGCTGGCCATGCTAGAAGGATCCATAATGCAATTTACATGGATTCTTTGGGTCGTATGGTATTGGTTAACCTCTGGAGGGACTGGAGACTGAGATCAGCACATGGACAATTAATCAGACGTTTGTGATGGAGCCCCAGTAAAAGCCCTGGACACTGAGGCTTAGGTGGCTGGTCGGTAATACTCCACATGCATGGTCACACGTTGATGCTGGGAAGGTAGACCTGTCTTAACTCCACAGGGAGAGGAGCTCCACGTTCAGAAACCTCTTGGGCTCTGCTTTTGCCCTTGCAATTTTAATCTGCATCCTTTCCCCACAATACAAGGTATCCATGAGTACAGCAGCTTCTGGTGAGTTCCATGAGTTCTTCTAGCAAATTATCAAAACTAATGGTGGTTTGGACTATAGGACATTTCACCCCAAAAGAATGAATTTCACCTTTTTCTGAAGTGCACACGGAACATTCTCCAGGATAGATCACATCCTGGGCCCTAAATCTAGCCTTGGTAAATTCAAAAAACTTCAAATCATTTCAAGCATCTTTTCTGATCACAATGGAGTAAGATTAGATGTCAACTACAGGAGAAAAAACTATTAAAAATACAAACATATGGAGGCAAAACAATGCACTTCTGAATAACCAACAAATCACCGAAGAAATAAAAAAGGAAATCAAAATATGCATAGAAACAAATGAAAATGAAAATACAACAACCCAAAACCTATGGGATTCAGTAAAAGCAGTTTTAAGGGGAAGGTTCATGGCAATGCAAGCTTACGTCAAGAAACAAGAGAAAAATCAAATAAATAACCTAACTTTACACTTAAAGCAACTAGAGAAAGAAGAAATGAAGAACCCCATGGCTAGTAGAAGGAAACAAATCATAAAAATAGAGCAGAAATATATGAAAAAGAAATAAAGGAGACTACAGCAAAAATCAACAAAACTAAAAGCTGGTTCTTTGAGAAGGTAAATAAAAAAGACAAACCATTAGTCAGACTCATCAAGAAAAAAAAGGGAAAAGAATCAAATCAACAAAATTAGAAGTGAAAATGGAGAAGTCACAACAGACAACACAGAAATACAAAGGATCATAAGAGACTACTATCAGCAACTATATGTCAATAAAATGGACAACTTGGAAGAAATGGATGAATTCTTAGAAAAGTATAACCTTCCAAAACTGAACCAGGAAGAAACAGAAAATCTTAACAGACCCATCACATGTACAGAAATCAAAACTGTAATAAAAAATCTTCCAACAAACAAAAGCCCAGGACCAGATGGCTTCACAGGTGAATTCTGCCAAAAATTTAGAGAAGAGTGAACACCTATCCTACTCAAACTCTTCCAGAAAATTGCAGAGGAAGGTAAACTTCCAAACTCATTCTATGAGACCACCATCACTCTAATACCAAACCAGACAAATATGCCACAAAACAAGAAAACTACAGGCCAATATCACTGATGAACATAGATGCAAAAATCCTCAACA
Source organism: Cervus elaphus (assembly GCF_910594005.1). Lineage (NCBI taxonomy): Eukaryota > Metazoa > Chordata > Mammalia > Artiodactyla > Cervidae > Cervus > Cervus elaphus. Next base: position 63,447,378 of record NC_057827.1, on the reverse strand, counting down.
AAATTCTAGCCAACAGAATCCAACAACATATTAAAAAGATCATACATCATGACCAATGAGCTTTATCCCAGGGATGCAAGGATTCTTCAATATTCACAAATCAATCAATGTGATACACCACATTAATAAATTGAAAGATAAAAACCATATGATTATCTCAGTAGATGCAGAGAAAGTTTTTGACAAAATTCAACATCCATTTATGATAAAAACTCTCCAGAAATCAGGCATGGAAGCAACATACCTCAACATAATTAAAGCCATATATGATAAACCCACAGCAAACATTATCTTCAATGGTGAAAAATTAAAAGCATTTCCCCTAAAGTCAGGAACAAGACAAGGGTGTCCACTCTCACCACTACTATTCAATATAGTTTTTAAAGTTTTAGCAATAGCAATCAGAAAAGAAAAAGAAATAAAAGGAATCCAGATTGGAAAAGAAGAAGTAAAACTCACTGTTTGCAGATGACATGATCCTCTATATAGAAAACCCTAAAGACACCACCAGAAAATTACTAGAGCTAATCAATGAATATAGTAAAGTTGCAGGATGTAAAATTAACACACAGAAATCCCTTGCATTCCTATACACTAACAATAAGAAAACAGAAGGAGAAATTAAGGAAACAATCACATTCACCATTGTGACAAAAAGAATAAAACATTTAGGAATGAATCTACCTAAAGAAACAAAAGACCTATATATAGAAAACTATAAAATACTAATGAAAGAAATCAAAGGTGACACAAATAGATGGAGAAATATACCATGTTCATGGATTGGAAGAATCAATACAGTGAAATGAGTATACTACCCAAAGCAATCTATAGATTCAATGCAATCCCTATCAAGCTACCAGTGGTATTTTTCAGAGAACTAGAACAAATAATTTCACAATTTGTATGGAAATACCAAAAAGCATTGAATAGCAAAAGTAATCTTGAGAAAGAAGAATGGAACTGGAGGAATCAACCTGCCTGACTTCAGACTATACTACAAAGCTACAGTCATCAAGACAGTATGATACTGGCACAAAGACAGAAGTATATATCAATGGAACAAAATAGAATGCCCAGAGATAAATCCATGCACCTATGGACATGTTATCTTTGACAAAAGGAGGCAAAAATATACAATGAAGAAAAGAACAATCTATTTAAAAAGTGGTGCTGGGAAAACTGGTCAACCACTTGTAAAAGAATGAAACTAGAACACTTTCTAACACCGTACACAAAAATAAACTCAAAATGGATTAAAGATCTGAATGTAAGACCAGAAACTATAAAACTCCTAGAGGAAAACATAGGCAAAATGCTCTCTGACATAATTCACAGCAAGATCCTCTATGACCCACCTCCCAGAGTAATGGAAATAAAAGCAAAAATAAACAAATGGGACCTAACTAAACTTAAAAGTTTTTACACAACGAAGAAAACTATAAGCAAGACGAAAAGCCTTCAGAATGGGAGAAAATAATAGCAAATGAAGCAACTGACAATTAATCTAAAAAATATACAAGCAGCTTATGCAGCTCAATATCAGAAAAATAAATGACCCAATCAAAAAATGGACCAAAGAACTAAACAGACATTTCTCCAAAGAAGGCATATAGATGGCTATCTAGCACATGAAAAGATGCTCAACATCACTCATTATCAGAGAAATGCAAATCAAAATCACAATGAGGTACCATCTCACTCCAGTCAGAATGGCTGCTATCAAAAAGTCTACATGCAATAAATGCCAAAGAGAGTGTGGAAAAAAGGGAATCCTCTTACACTGTTGGTGGGAATGAAAACTAGCACAACCACTATGGAGAACAGTGTGGAGAGTCCTTAAAAAACTGGAAATAGATCTGCCATGACCCAGCAATCCCACTGCTGGGCATACACACCAAGGAAACCAGAATGGAAAGAGACACGTGTACCTCAATGTTCATTGCAGCACTGTTTACAATAGCTAGGATATGGAAGCAACCTAGATGTCCATCAGCAGACAAATGGATAAAAAAGCTGTGGTACATATACACAATGGAATATTACTCAATGATTAAAAAGAACACATTTGAATCAGTCCTCATGAGGTGGATGAAACTGGAGCCTATTATACAGAGTGAAGTAAGTCAGAAAGAAAAACACCAATAAAGTATACTCACACATATATATGGAATTTAGAAAGATGGTAATGACGACCCTATTCATGAGACAGCAAAAGAGACACAGATATAAAGAACAGACTTTTGAATTCTGTGGGAGAAGGCAGGGGTGGGATGATTTGAGAAAATAGCATGTATATTACCATATGTGAAATAAATGACCAGTCCAAGTTTGATGCATGAAACAGGGCACTCAAAGCCGGTGCACTGGGACAACCCAGTGGGATGGGATGGGGAGGGAGGTGGGAAGGTGTTTCGGGATGGGGGACACATGTACACCCATGGCTGATTCATGTCAATGTATGGCAAAAACCACAATATTGTGAAGTAATTAGCCTCCAATTAAAATAAATAAATTAATTTAAAGAAGAACTAAGGGTGGTTTGGGGAACCCTCCCCAAAACTTGCAATTGCTGTTGGAATTGAGAGTGGTGGGCTGTGTTCTGTGCCAGTGGCTAGAACTCTGGCAGAGTTCTTGAACTCTCTAGTCCCCATGGCCACCTCCTCATTCTTCCTCTTTTTGCTTGTAGCAGAGCTAGTGGCTTCCCAGGTAAAGCAGTTCTGTGGTGCTCTCACTAGTGTCCACTAGTCTAGCCCTTCGGCAATTTTATAAATACCTAACTCCCTGTATTAAATCCCTTTGTACTTAAAATACTTGGAATGGTTACTGCATCCTGCATTAAACTTCAGCCAATGTGGGAGAGGAACTGACCCTGATAAATGACATCTTGTATCAATTCTAACAAGCAAGCTTTTCACATTTTAAAATGTGAAAAGTCTCTAAAATCAGAGTGTGTCCTATAACTGATCAATGCCATTGTAACTGGTATTGGTTTCATTTCTTCCTTATTAGTAGCACATAAAATAATGGGTTATTTTACAACCCAGTAGGTTGCCATTCCCTTCTCCAGAGGATTTTCTCAACTCTGGGATTGAACCCTGGTCTTCTGCATTGTGGAAAGATTCTTTACCATCTGAGCCACCAGGGAGCCTCAGAATTTATTAAATTCTAGGGTACTTGGCGTTTGCTTCCTCAGAACTTCTCTGCAGACCATCTCCCATTTTTGTTCCACTCCCCACGTTGCATACTGGACCTGACACCCCCAAACTCTCTCAATGATGTGGAGCTTTCCTCCTTTCTCCCACTCCATACTTTTTGAAAGTGAAGGCAAACATCCTTAAAAAAAAAAAAAAAAGGAGGAAGCAGAATGGTATGTGATAGGAGTGTAGATTTTACGAAGGAAACTGATTCTGGAACTTCTTTCTATATTTAATTGCTGCATGACGTTGGATAAATTATTGACCTCACTGAGCTTCCTCCTTTATCTGTAAATTCTAGCAGTTGTTGGGGTTCGATGATATAGCATATGTAACATTCCTGGTTCCTGGTAGGCACTCAGTAAAGTTTTTGCCTCCTCCTTCTGCTCATCCTTCTCTTATTTTCTTCCTTCAAAACATCAGGAGGTGCACTTCACTCCATCTCCAAGAGCCAAGCTACAAGCAGGTGCCATCGTGGATTGCCAGTGGTTTGCCATGGACCCAGGTCACATACACATACATGTTCACATCCAGCTGCCAAGTTGCAAACTAGGAAAGTTAGAAGAGCTTTTCCAAACACAAAAGCAAATTGTTGCCTTTATCTTTGCAACCATCCAGCTCTTGTTGTTTTGGTTTCAAGACTGCTCCAAGATTCTGAGACAAAAGGCACTATATATAAGCATTATTATGAGACTCAAAGGGGCTCTGAGCAAAACAAAATCCTTTCATGACAAAAAGAACTGGAGAGATTTGTTGCTAAATATAGTCACTGTGTGGAAAGTGTTTTTCCTTTTTTCCACACATCATCACCATCACCACCTCCTAGCTTTAACTAAACCCATAGCCTATCAATTAGTCTACAGACAAATATTTTTAAATAATAGCAACCAACATGTCTCAGCAGTTACCATGCACCAGACACGGCCCCAAGTACTTCACATCTAGTGTCTCCTTCAGTCTTCCCAGTAGCTCTATGAGGTAGGTACCATAATTATCCCATTTTGCAGATGTGGAAATTAAGTCTTGGAGAACTTAGGCAGGCAACTTGCCCAAAGTCACACAACCAATAAGTGGTTGAGGCAGGATTTGAACTCAACTCTGAGATGTCAATGATTATGCTCTTCCTACCCAGGCTATAGTAGGTATTCAATAAACCTTTGTTAAACGATAATGAATAAACTTCGATTTACACTAGCAGATTCCTTGAAGGGCTCTGCACTGTGTCCTGAATCCTCTTAAAGTTGCTTCACAAATTTTTAAAACACCCGAGGCAAAAAAAAAAAAAAAAAAAAAAAACACCCGAGGCTTTTATCTCTGTGCTGTAAGACCAATGATGTCAAAAGGAACATAGAACACACATGGTCCCAGATCTTCAGAAACCTGATCACTGACATAAGTGTCAAGATCAGGTGGAGATTAACAGAATTCCTAGAAAATAGCAAAATGGGACTGGAATGAAAAGGCATTGCACATCTATTATGGGAGGCATTGAGAGGTGGCTGACCTACGTAATCCTTATTATCAATCCTGAAAGGCAGGTGTGATTATAATTTCCTATTATGTGAGAATAGGATCTTTAACCATGACTGTGGCTCATTAGTGACAGGGTGGGCTTTTATACTTGGGATTCTTTGACTCCAAAGCTGTGATAAGTCCACACTGCCTACTGAAACTAGGTCAGTGGACTTTTCCCCACTCTTTTTCTGCATATATTTCTCTGGATAATACCTTGAGAGAGAGTGAATAATCAGGCTGTTGATAAATTATATGCACGTCAAGCAAACAAGTCAATTGTTGCTTTGCCTCTAACAGGTGTGCCTTGATTGCAGACCATTAGTGACCGTTATAAAAGAAACCCAGGTTGCAATTTCCCAGGATTTGTATTTCTCACCAGGGAGCTGAGCTCAGACAATATTTTCAGAAGCTAACACCTGCAGCAGAGGCAGAACTCATGACCTAACAGAGGTAACATTTATCTTTGGAAATTAAAACATAAGCCACAGGATAATCTGTGGACTAGATCATTGTTTCCTCTGCCTGGCATTGGTCTTACAGCAGAGAGATAAAGCCTCGGGTGTTTTAAAAATTTGTGAAGCAATTTTAAGAGGACTCAGGACACAGTGGAGAGCCCTTCAAGGAATCTGTAAGTATAAATCAAAGTGTGTGCATTTATTGTTTAACAAAGGTTTGCTGAACACCTACTACGGCCGGGGTGCTGTGCTAGGTTCTCAGGATAGGAGAAACAAGACAAGACCACTGGCGCATGCTTGGCCCATTATCTCTCCTTAAAGCATGTTCTCCTGAACATGCTCCTCCTCCTTATGATAAAGCAATAAAAATTAATTTAAAAGAAAAGAAATTATAATGGGTCTCTATAATACTACAGTCTGCCCTAGTTTCTCTTTCCTTTTCTGAAAACTTTGCAATGTTGCCTGTTAATACTTCTGCTTCAGCTCCAACTTCGACATCTTTAAGGCCCATTGCTCCACCTTTATGTTCATATCTGTGCAGATTTCAGAGGGTAGAAAGAAAGCCTTGGGAAGCATCATCACATATTCACCTGGTTAGAAATGAAAATGGACAATAGAATATTACTCAGCCATAAAAAAGGAACGAAATTGGGTCACCTGTAGAGACTTGGATGACCTAGAGTCTGTCATGCAGACTCTAAGTCAGAAAGAGAAAAACAAATATTGTATATTAATGCATATATGTGAAATCTATAAAAATAATATCAATGATCTTATTTGCAAAACACAGAGACACAAACATAGAGGACAGTATGAACACCAAGCAGGGAAAGAAGGGAGAGCGGAGTGAACTAGGAGACTGGGATTGACATATATACACTATTTATAATTCGTATAAAATAGGTAACTAATGCAGACCTACTATAGAGCTAAGAGAACTCCCACTCACTGCTCTCTGAATGGGAAGGATATCCAAAAAAAGAGGGGATATATGTATACATACGGCTGATTAGTAGAAACTAACACAGCATTATAAAGCAATAAAAATTAATTTAAAAGAAAAGAAATGAAAATGGGTAATCCATGAGGATGGATGAACTAACCCAAGGAGGGAATACAGATTAAAAAAAAGAAGAAGAAGAAGAAGTCAGAGGACTTCCCCGGTGGCGCAGTGGATAAGAATCCTCCTGCCAATGCAGGTGACACGGGTTTGACCCTTGGCTCAGGAAGATTTCACAAGCCGGGAGGCAACAAAGCCCCTGTGCCATAACCGCAGAGCCAGCGCGCCTGAGGCTCCTGCTCTGCAACAAGAACAGCCCCTGCAATGAGGCCACACGTGCCTCAATATGTGGCCCCCGTCACTGCAGCTAGAGGAAGCCCACAAGCAGAAACACAGACCCAGCACAGCCAAAAAGAAAAACAGAGAGTTCCAGTGGCCGTGGTGGACTCACTTACGTCATGCTCACCTCCCACAGGACGGTAGCCAACAGCAGGCAGACTGAAGGGGATTTGACCCTTGAAAGAAGGGAGCCGGTGTGTGGGAAACCCATGTTTGTCGGACCTTTCCACTGAGAACACTCCGCAGTCTACAAGGTGGCTAGAACCCCAGAAGAAAACCACAATCCTTTGAGACTGAAGAGTCGGAGGGTGGAGTCTGAACTGCTAGAATAATTGGAAATTGGGGAGGGGCAGGGGCTCATATTAATAGAATGGAGGGAGCATAGGGGCGGCGCCTAATCAGATCAACGCCTCTGAAGTCTTTGGCTGATTGATGGATTGCACCTGCATGAGAAAACCTCCAAGGCTACCCCAAAGCAACAATTTGGGAGGAAGCAACAATTTGGAAGCAACAATTGGAAGGTTGAAAGAGCAGGCAGAGCCAGCTGCCGCCCCTTGCGAAGGAGACTGAGTCCTACCCAAGTCAGAGGAACTTGGTTATTTCAGGTTAATTTCTGGTTCATTACAGGCTACCCATTGAACAGCAAAAAGTACCAGACTTGAAGGGCTTCCCAGGTGGTGCTGGTGGTAAAGAATCCACCTGCCAATGCAGGAGATGCAAGAGACTCAGGTTCGATTCCTGGGTCAGGAAGATCCCCTGCGAGAAGGCATGGCAATCCACTCCAGTATTCTTGCCGGGAGAAGCCCCTTGGATGGAGGAGCCTGGAGGGCTACTGTTCATGGGGTTGCAAAGAGTCAGACACGACTGAGCAATGGAAGTGAACTGAAGGATTAGGGAACTAAGAAAGGGAGGCCCAACAATGTCAGTAGTTTATTTTAGGCACACAGCTAATGCGTGGCAGGGCTGCGATTCAAATCCAAGGATTCTGCCTCCAGAGCCCACGCCCTCAACCACTGCATTCAACTTTACTCTCTCAGCACCCTGTATTCTTCCTTTAATGCTCTCACCTTCAAAGTCAACATCCAATGTTGTTGCACATTCAGTTGTTTGTCTCCTGCACGGGAAGAAAGATTCCCTAAGAGCAGAGGGCTTGCAACAGTGCCTGGTACACAGGCCCAGAAAAAACTGTTGAATGAACAAATGAATAGTTTGAGATGGCTGACTCACCAAAGCCTATGCATGTATAATGTATTGATATATTTCCTATTAGTAAACACATATCATTAAAAATGCAGTCCCGCCATATAATTTCACTCCCTCTGATGATCCTGGAGGGAATTAAATCACCAATAATCACTCTGGTTGTAGCTGGGTTTATTTGCACGTATCTGTTACTATGTTTAAGCACCATCAGGAATTTATAAGCGTAATATGAATGACTCAGTATTTTGATTAATCAGCTCAGTAGGGGAAATTTCCATGGGTAATCAGACTGAACATAAAGATAGGGCACATGCTGAGAATGAATGGAGGGGAGGGGCGAGAGAGAGAGAGAGAGAGGGAGATGAAATTACTTTGTAGTCAGAAAGGCAGTTTGAGTCAAGGCCACAGAACTTGCAAAGTTTCTGTTTTATCATTTATCTATTTGTTTGGCTGCACTGGGTCTTAGTTGAAGCATGTGAATTGTTAGTTGTGGCATGTGGAATCTAGTTCCCTGACGAGGGATCAAACCCAGGGTCCTTGCTTTGGGGGCTTGGACTCTTAGCCACTGGACCACCAGGGGAGTCCCACACAGGGCAGAGCTTGTGAAAGTGAGCAGAACAGACAGTAGATGGAAGGTTTTTGTTGTTGTTGTTGTTGTTGTTTTGTCACTAAGTCGTGTCTGACTCTGAGACCCCGTGGACCGTAGCCCGCCAGGCTCCTCCGTCCATGGGATTTCCCGGCAAGAATACTGCAGTAGGCTGCCATTTCCTTCTCTGGGGAATCTTCCCGACCCAGAGATCAAACCTCCATCTCCTTCTTGGCATGTGGATTCTTTACCACTGAGCCACCTGGGAAGTTCCAAAGTTCCTGTTTTATCATAAACTTAGGTTGGTAGCTGTATTAGTTTCCTGTGACTGCCATGACAAATTGCCACAAACAGGTGACTTAAAAGAGCAGAAATGTATCTCTCATAGTTCTGAAGACCAGAAGTCAAAAATAAAACTGTCAGCAGGGGGATTTCCCAGGTGATCCAGTGACTGAGGATCCCAGCTCCCAATACAGGGGACCCAAGTTCAGTCATGGTCAGAGAACTAGATCCACATGCCATAACTAAGACATGGTGCAGCCAAATAAATAAATAAAATAAATATTAAAAGAACAAATGAACCCTGCCCCCCACAAAGTGTCATCAGGATCAAAAACTAGGGGAGAATCTTTCCTTGACTCTTCCAGCTTCTCATGGCTCTGGGCATGTCTCAGCACTCCTTGGCTTGTGGCAGCATCACTCCAATCTCTGCCTCTGTCCTCTCATGGCCTTCTCCTTTGTGTCCATCAAATCTCCCTCTTCTTTCTCTTTTAAGGACACCAGTCCCTGGATTTAGGAGCCACCCTAAACCCAGGATGATCTCATCCCAAAGTCTTTAACTTGATTACAACTTCAATGACTCTATTTCCAAATAAGTTAGCATTTGCAGGTAGAGGGGTTAGGACTTGAACTTATCTTGTTGGGGACATGATTCAACCCATAACACCAGAGAGGCAATGTCACTGCCATAATTCCCTTGAATGGGATACAGAGAGGGGGCTGTGCTGACAATTTCCTTCTGACTTCGGGTACTGCTGGGCATGTCCCCTGCTGCCACGTGTCCTCCCCAGATTGGATCCTGCTCTGGCACAAACACAACCACTCTGAAGGATCCCCACTCTCCAGCGATGGAAACAGAGGCCATCTCTGGTTTTACCAGAAGTTTAAGGTTAAACCAGCTGGAGGAGTCAAGGTTTGAACCCAGATGTGGTCTTCTCCAGAGCTAGGTATGTGTCCATTCCACACTACCTGGAACACTCTCATTATTAGAAAGCCCCTGTACTCTTTAAATCCTTTGTTAAAATGAAAATTCTTCCTTAGAGAAGTTAATCAAGCATTCATGGAAACTTCAATTGCAGAGTATTAGATGAACTTCTAGAACACAAGGCCATTTAATACATTCCTGAGATGTATTTCAATACATTCAAGAGATCCCCCTGGGAGGTCTTCTAGAACACAAGAGATCCTGGGGGTACCTGTGGGGAGAGAAGCAATAAGGAGGAACTCTGATATAAGGGTAAATTTACAAATTGAGAAACTGCTGCCCAGAGAGGTTAAGTGACCTGACCAAGAGCACACAGCACATCAGTAACATAATCAGAAGTCACATCTGAGAGTCCTAACTGTGTAAGGAAGCTTAGAAGGCATCAGCCAACCTGAAACATTCAAATTTGCTGTGCCGGAGGGTTGCTGTCAGCAGAAGCTAGTATAAACAGCAAAGCCCGAACCAGACCGAGGAGAGGCTCCCCTGGGTCTCCCCTTTCCAGGAGGCCTCTCTTGCTGCAAAGTTCAAAGAGGAGAGTCCAAGAGTGTGAAGCTGAGGGTAAGAGGCCTGAATGCTTGTGGTAGGCCTGCTACTGAAGACTGAAGTAACCTTGAGTCAGTCACTTCTCCCCTCTGAGCCTCGGTCTCTTTAACTTGAAGCAAAAACATGGGATTTAATCATCTCAAAAGTGCCTCTGGCACCAGGCATTTATTATTCATAAGCGTCTACAGCTTGAGCAAGCCTCTGGGCCAACTACAGCGAGTTCAAACCCCAAATGCATATCTGCCGTTTCCTCTGCCCCACATCCTCTCCTCCTTCCTCTATCAGCAGCTTCCTAGGAGTCCAAAGGGAACCATCCTCTATAAATTTTACTTCACAGCTGAAAGGCGCAGACCCCACTTCCTGCTTCCACTCTGGATGGTCATGTGACCCAGGCCTGGTCAACTAGTGTAATTGTACCCAAAAATGCTGATTGGCCTGGGGAGGGACACATGATCCAATCTGAGCAGATGAGGTTCAACCCAGGGGCTTTGGTGGGAAATACTGAGAAAAAGTTCTCTTTCTGCTCTCCTAGCCAAGAATGTGAACTTGGGGCAAAGGGAAGGAGCTTGACTGACCACAACGTCAAGAGACAGAGGGGCAGCAAGTCCTTGTAACATTGCTGGATACACCATTGCATGAACCAAAACACTCTGAGGTTTGTAGAGACATGAGCCATGATAGTCACTTTTTTTTTTTTTTTTTTGGCTTAAGACAGTTTGTGCTATCACTTGCAACTAAAAGTTTCCTGATTGATTCAAAAACCCTCATTTTAAGAATGAGAAAATGGAAACCAAGAGTAGGAAAATGACTTTTCCATATAATCTGACAACAGGAAGCACCTCAGTGCCCATCAACCCCAATTCTTACTGCTTACAGATAAAGAAACTGGTGTCCAAAATAAGATGAAACTTCTTATGCGTACACAACATGCACACATACACACAGAGTGGCGTGAGTCGTCTTATTACAATGCTGAGAAACTCTGTTTATCATCAAACATTTCATATATCCTATTACACGTGAGAGTATTATCTAGCCTAGTGCCGTGAAATGCTTTTTCCCATAATGGAATTTTACTCTGGAAGTGTATTTTGGTATTAAAAGGTTCCACTTTATAATGTCGATGGTTCAATCTGTGATCTAAAAGGCACTTAAACGCTTTGAACAAGAGGCATAAAAAGCTTTTATTGCAAAAGCCTTTCTGGATCTACCAATTTTGCCATTGATCCTTTTCCCCAGAAGGCTCCTCTGGAAGCAGCCCAGGCAAAAGCTAACCCCATGGTGGGGCTGGACCTCCAACGAGTGAGTAAGACACATTTCAGAGGACTGCATTTTCCATATACCCATTTGCAGATATTGGAACTATTCTGGTTGAACTGCAGCAAACTTCTTCAGGCACGTGCCTTGAGCAAAGAATCCAGGCCATCCAGAATTTAGAATCAAGCCCAAGAAGCTTGATTCTAACTCCCTTGGTTACTCCCAGTGTGTGTTTTTGGTTGGGTCACTTCATGTGTAACATTGGTGTATAGTCGCTAAGTTGAGTCCAACCCTTTCCCAACCCCATGCACTGCAGCAGGCCAGGCTTCCCTGTCCTTCACTGTCTCCAAGAGGTGCTCAAACTCATGCTCATTGAATCAGTGACACCATCCAACCATCTCATCCCATCCTCTGCCACCCCCTTCTCCTCTTGCCCTCAGTCTGTCCCAGCATCAGGATCTTCTCCAATGAGTCGGCTCTTTGCATCAGGGCCAAAGTGTGCACACTGTTCCCGGGTCCTCTCTCAGGCAAAGACAACACCCTCAGAAATACGGCTCCTGGGACTTCCCTGTTGGTCCAGTGGTTAAGACTTCACCTTCCAGTGCCAGAGGTGCAGGTTCAACTCCTGGTTGGAGAGCTAAGATTCCACCTGCCTTATGACCAAAACATAAAACAGAAGCATTGTTGTAGCAAATTCAGTAAAGACTTAAAAGACATAAAAAGAAAGAAATATGGCTCCCAGCTGCAAGGAGCTCATTGTCTAAAAGGGAGGAAGGATGCATGAACAGATATGACAAAGAGCATAAGATAAAGGCGCACCTTGCAGGGTGGGCTGGGGTGGGGCGGATGTCAGAGATGCTTTGTCTGAAAGATGAGCTGCCGCTGGAGGAAATAGCCAGAGGAGGCAGGACTGCTACAGAGGCAGCACATGTAAAGGCCCCAGAGAAAGACGGGGGGATTTCTGGAATGGCAAGTGCAGTGGCCTTTGTATCTGTAGGTTCCGTGATGATTGAATCGGTGAATCTATAACTGTGGATACAGAGGCCTGACTGCACTAGGCCATTATATAAAAGGGACTTGAGCATGTGAGAATTTGGTATCCACCGTGGGAGTGGGGGCTGGAACGAATTCCCCAGTGGATATGGAGGGAGTAGTGTGACTAAATCAGGATGGAGAATAGGGGATGAGGGAGAGGAGCAGAGAAGTGCGTAGAAGCTGGGCCCTGAAGAGCCCCCTGAGCTGTGAACACCAAGGAACTCGGGGAGCCTTCAGGAGAGATTATGAGATAGTTGGGACCTGGAATCCTTTGCATGCACCTGGACACACCTCTCATCAAGCAACAAGATACAAACTCTGTGGGACTGAAAATAACTGTAAGCAGGCACATTTGGCATCACCGACTCAATGGACATGAGTTTGAGCAAACTCCAGCAGATGGTGAAGGACAGGGAAGCCTGACATGTTGCGGTCCATAGAATCACAGAGAGTCGGACACGACTTAGTGACTGAATAACAATGCACGTTTGGAGCAAATTCTGGACAAAAGATACAAAGAGACCAAAAAAATTCAACTGCCACTTTTGAAGAGCCTAGAGCAAAGCCAGGGGGTTGGGAGCAAAAACAGGGTACTGCACATGTTCCTTGTACACAATACCTCCTGGTGGAGAGGGCAGAACACCTAAGTCACCACTCTGGCCTGACCCCTGGACACACCCTGCTGTCATCCCGTAGAAGGAAGAAGCTTGCCTCCCCCTCAAGAAGCAAGCAAGCAGGGGCCCCAATAAAGCCTTGCCTGAATTTCTCCTCTGGTCTCTGGTCAATTTGCTATTGATTGGGGGAAGGCCAAGAACCCTGGTGGGCAACAATTGAAGAACTCTGTATTTGTGAGTGTGTGTGTGCATGCATATGAGTGGGTGTGTGCGAGGGGCAGGAAGATGACATGGTTAGATCTGTGGTTAAGAAGGATGGTTCTGAGACCCCATGGAGAAGGGCGTGGAGAAACCACCAGCTGGAGTACTGGATCGTGGCTGGTAGGCAGCATGGGCTTTAAAGCCTAAAGATGGCTGCAGATTCTGGCACTCTGCTGATGGAGAGGTGGAGTTTGTTTCCCTTCCTCTGGAACCAGGACTGGCCTTAGTGACTTGCTTGGTCAGCAGAATGTGGGAGGAGGGACACTGAATTCTAAGTCTAGGTGATAAGAACCCTTGGAGTTTCTGTTTGGCCTTGGATTACTCACTCTGGAAAGGGGCCAGCTGTCCAGTTCACCGAAGACCGCTGTGTTGGAAGGATGCCCGAGCAAGCCACTTGGAGGCGTGTACTGAGAGCAAGATGCCAAGCTGGGTCCGGCTGTTCTAGTGATCCCAGCCCAGTCATCAGACATATGAGTGCAAATTCATCTTGAATAATCCAGTCCTAGCAAACATGGGGTGGAGAAGAGGCAAGGAACACAGCCTGCAGCCAGGACCAAGGCCCCAGTGAAGCAGCTTTGGTGGAGCTGCTTGGCCGTCTCTGATTCTACAAGACGTCCGAGCTGAGGCCAACCTCTCGTGGAGCACAGATGTCTCCATTCCTAACCCAGAAAATTGTGCCTATAATGGAATGGCTGTTATCTTATGCCACTAAATTTTGGGGTGGTTTAGGGCCCAGCAAGGGATTCACAGAACACCAGACAAGCTCAGAGCATCAGAGTAAAAAATCACCTGTGAAAAGATAGGGCGTAGTGTGTGCACACACACATGTATACACACACACACACACTCTTCTCAAGCTCGTTTCCTAGTTCCTAGTTCACTCTCGCCCTGTCTCCTGCCCCAGCAGGTGTCGCTTCATTTAGCCACAGTTCTGAAGTCACAGGGACAGTGGCCCATTTGAGAAAGTACACGGCATACATCTGAAGAACACATCATTAGCAGGTAGATTTCACTAATCAATGAGAATTTCATGCAGTTCCAGAAGCAAGCAGTAACACCATGTCAGTTGGCATTTCATTCCCATGGCAAGGTCATCTTTGCAGCAAGTTCTGATGTTCCTGAGTCAAATCCAAGACCTTGCATCAAAGCCAGTGAAAACCTCCCTTTGGGGAAGGCATTTGGGGGGATTTCAAGCCGTTTATCTCCTCCCAAGGCTCAGAGTCTACCTGGAAGAGCTAAGGCAGAAGCTCAGCCTCGCTTTTGTCTTCTGACTAGAAACGCCAGGGCTGAGAGGCCTCGGGGTGGGGAGGCCATTCCTCAGAGGGAGAAAGAGAGTCCTGGGGGCCTAGCGTGAGCGTCCACGCCAGGCCACTCCAGGAGAGGCTCGGGCCCTGCTCCGGGAGAGGAGAGCGGCACACAGATCCTGGCTCTGAACCTAAGAGCCTCTGCAACGTGAGAGCTGGTTATCTGTGGCTATCAGTCTCAGGCGGTGTGTGGGCCTCAAGACCTTGCAGGCTGTCTCTCAGGTCTGGGAGAAAGAGCCTTGACTGCAGCTTTTTAAGCCGTTGCCGTGAGTTGAATTGTTGGGTCTCCCCAGATTTCATGTTTAAGTCCTGACACTCAGTACCCAGAAAGATGGCCTTATTTACACATGGACTCATCAGAGATGAGGTCCTCCTGCAGTAAGGTGGGTCCCTGCTCCAGAGTGACTGGTGTCCTTATAAAAAGGGGAAATTTGGACACAGATACACCCACGGGGAGACCAACACGTGAAGAGTGGAGTTCTGTGAGCACAAGCCAAGGAGACACCAGCAGTGGGAGAGAGGCCTGGAGCCCCCCCTCCCCAGAGCCTCAGACAGCACATGGACCTCCGACACCTTGACTTCAGGCCTCTGGCCTCCAGAGCCACGACACAGAGCTTTCTGTTGACGTTTACCACCCAGTTTGTGGTACTCTGTTACAACAGCCATAGGAAGGTAACACAAGAAGTCTTTTCTTTAGCAAAGATGCATCCATCAAGCTCATTCTGTCCTGAGCCTCATGCACAGAGGTGGGTAAGACATAATCTTTCCTTGCACTCAAGAGTCCTCTTGAGAGAGATACTTATTACACAAGTTTAAAACAATGGCGGCGCAGCGGTGCAGAGAAGAGGCACCCACCCCAGTCTAGGGACTCAGGGAAGGCTCCCGAGAGGAAGTGACATCTAAGATTTGAGTGATCCCCACCTGATGCAAAGAGCTGACTCATTGGGAAAGACCCTGAGGCTGGGAAAGATTGAAGGCAAAAGGAGAAGGGGGTGACAGAGGATGTGATGGTTAGATAGCGTCACTGACTCGATGGACATGAATTTGAGCAAAATCCAGGAGACAGTGGAGGACCGAGGAGCCTGGCGTGCTGCAGTCCATGGGGTCACAAAGAGTCAGATGAGACTGGGCAACTGAACAAGAACAGCAACGATAGGGCTGTGAGGGACCACTTGCCCATTGGATAAGTGCAGCTGTGTCTCGCCTGCAGGGTTCTCGCACTTGACTCCTGCTCTCCTTTCTGAAAACAGAATCCCAAATGGCTGGATATGGCCAAGATAAGAATCCCTTTTCCACATAACGGTTCTCCTTAGCATAAGAACAGCTAAAAGTATTGGAGAAGGTCAGTGAGGCTTTCATGTTGCTCCACAATTCCATATGAATTCTTGGGGGCAGGGAAAGGTGGTAATTTCAGGGACTCCAAACCCAGCAGGGTCCAGATTAGAGCCTGGCAGCTGGTAGGTTCCCTGAAAGAGTTTGCTGAACAGAAAGGAGAGAGTGCTACCCCCCAGCCCAGGCCATTCCTGGGGTCACCTAGAAAGCTGTGACCACCTGCTCCTGCACGTCTGGCAGGAGACCTGCTCATCAAGTCCACCCATCTGCAGCCAAGGCCACGGGTAGAGGTGAGAGGGGGGACGTTACATCAAACATAAGGGCGGCCAGTTGGGCATCTGATTGGACATCTGACCCAAGGTGAGCTAGCAAATCCCTTCCTCCAAGGGTTTTTTTTTTAATTAATTAATCAATTTTAATTGGAGGCTAATTACTTTACAATATTGTGGTGGTTTTTGCCATACATTGACATGGATTCTTAATCACTGGACATGACATGACATACGTCGATATGAGTCAGTCAAGGGTGTACATGTGTCCCACCATCCTGAAACCCCTCCAACCGCCCTCCCCACCCCATCCCTCTGGGTTGTCCCAGAGCCCCAGCTTTGGGGGCCCTGCTACATGCATCAAATTTGCACTGGTCTTCTATTTTACATATGGTAATACACACGTTTCAATGCTATTCTCTCATATCATCCCACTCTTGCCTTCTCCCACAGGGTCCAAAAGTCTGTTCTTTATATCTGTGTCTCTTTTGCTGTCTTGCATATAGGGTTGTCGTTACTGTCTTTCTAAATTTCATATATATGCATTAATATACTGTATTGGTGTCTCTCTTTCTGGCTTCCTCCAAGGGTTTTGAATTGAAAGGTGGGGGAAAGAGACGATGAAAGAGAGACAGGTGGACACCAAGAGAGCCCGAGACAGAGAGTGAGGGAGGGACTTTCCTGGTGGTTCAGTGATTAAGAATCCACCTGCCAATGCAGGGGTCATAAGTTTGATCCCTGGTCCAGGAAGATCCCATGTGCCACGGGGCAGCTAAGCCTGTGGCCCACGACTACTGAATCCTGTGAACTCTAGAGCCCATGCTCTGCAACAGGAGAAGCCACGGCAATAAGAACCCTGCACGACACAATTAGAGAGTAGCCCCCGCTTGCCGCAACTAGAAAAAGTCTAGGCATAGCAAGACCCACTGCAGCCAAAAATAAAAAATAAATAAAATGTTTTCAAAAGGGAGATGGAGAGAGAATTTGGAAGGTCCCTATCCTTGGTACTAGCCCTTGAGCCTGGTAAAGTTCACCTGTAAGAGACAGGGTTTCTTTTTTCCTTTCCTCCAATCCCATTGGCCCTTGTTCTGAAGACTACCTACCCCCAGGTGCCTTGGTGGGTTATTTCACAACAACACAATGAAAACCAAGAGAAATCTTGGCAAACTTTAAAGAAAATACAGTTAATTGCCGCTGACAGTCTCACTTTAGTTACACAAGCAGGCCCTGGGTTTAATCACATGCATTACTGTAATCAGCCTGCCAATCACATTTTGAAATCTTTCATTTTTGACATAATTACAGTAGAATACCCACAACCCATCAATAATATGGATAAGGCAAGATTGATATTGTGTTTCCAAATGGGACCTGACAAAGCCATCACTGCTTTTGTTCGGGGGAAGGAAGGGGGGCCGGCTAGCATCTCCCTCTCACGTCAGGCCTGGGCTGAGCGGGCCTGTCTGGCTCGTCACTCATAAGAGCCTGGAAAATCCCACTCGTCAGAACTGTGACTGGGAATTTTCCGTTATTCAAGCCTCAATGAGTGTGATCCTCATTGAGCAACAAATTCCAAATGAAAGCTCCAACCAGGGGCTTTTGTGCAGACGGTATTGTGAAATGAAAGTCTATTGTGGATCTCTGTTTTTTGTTAATTTGCCTCATTTTACTTGTTAGCTCCTAGCTATAGATCAGTTTATCCACATCTACTACTTTTTTTTTTTTCTACTACTCTTAAAAAATAAAAAGTGTGAGGGACTTCCCTGGTGGTCCAGGGGCTAAGACTCTGCACTCCCAATGGAGGGGGCCTGAGTTCCATCCCTGATCAGGGAACTAGATCCCACATGTCGGAATTAAGATTCCATGTGCTTCAACTAAAAGATCTCACCTGGAGCCACTGAGATCTGGCACAGTCAAATAAATAAATAAGTATTAAAAAAAAAATACATATGAGAAACTGTAAATTTTGAACTTACGAGTTTTCCCAATAATTCAGCCAAGACGGGTAGTACCTCTGTCTCCTACCCTTTGGATCTCGTCTTCTCAAGATAGAGCTTTGCTTTTACTCTCAACAGTGAGTGTTAGAAGCTCTGGACGCATGGGAAGACAAATTGCCGAAAGGACTTTTTTTTCCCATACAGAAAGAATTCTGTTCCTTCAGGTGAAGAAACTTGATCCCTGTGACCGAAGCGCTTAGGTTGGGAGAAAAGGAAGAGGCTCAGGAGAAAAGCCTGGCTGGCTAGAGGCCATAGGATGGCAAAGAGTCAGACATGACTGAAGCGACTTAGCACATACTCACGCAGATCTTCGGAGAGTGTTCTCACTCAGGCCTTTCTTCTAGAAGCATCCCAGGTGACTCAGATGGTAAAGAATCCGTCTGCAATGCAGGAGACCCGGGTTTGATCCCTGGGTCGGGCAGATCCTCTGGAGGAGGAAATGGCAACCCACTGCAGCATTCTTGCCTGTAAAATTCCATGGAGAGAGGAGCCTGGCCGGCTACAGTCCGTGGGGTCGCAAAGAGTTGGACAGGACTGAGCCACTAACACACACACACACACACACACACACATCCCTCATTAAGGACACACATTGGGTGTGTTTGAGCAACTGAAGGCGGCATGAAATAGCTCAAAAGCAAGTCCTGGGGAGCTAGGACAGAGGCCCAGGGGGTCAGCAGTGTGACTCTGAAGCCACCAGACCTCAAATATCTTCACTGCCCGCCCACCCTGAAACTCAAACCCTTCTCAGTGAGGCCAGGGCCCCTTCAAACCTCCGCCGGGGCCCATACCCTGCCTTCAGACTTCTGACCTACAGAACTGGTGGGGAAAATACATTTCTGTTGTTTAAGCTGCTCAGCGTGTGGTGTGTTGTCATGGCCCCGGTAGCTCCCATTCACCCAGGAATGTAGGTGCCCAAATTAAGCAGCATTTTCCGCTGTCCCTCTATTCCTGGTTACTCAAGGCTGACCTGCTCTG
The DNA here is from genome assembly GCF_910594005.1 of Cervus elaphus. Taxonomy (NCBI): domain Eukaryota; kingdom Metazoa; phylum Chordata; class Mammalia; order Artiodactyla; family Cervidae; genus Cervus; species Cervus elaphus. The sequence continues at coordinate 63,428,229 of NC_057827.1, read as the reverse complement.
GGGCTGGAGGAGTTTGTCTTCTGTCACCGAAGGCAAATCCTGAGGGTGCCTTCTGGGGCCTCCCTCCCCCAGCTGTGACCATTTTAATAGCAACCTGGAGTCATATTATACGCTGGCATGTATAATAGGACCCAGGGAAAAGAAAAAAGAAAGGGAGGGAGGGAGGAAAAAAGGAGGGAAGCAGATGCCTGGAAAAGAGCAATCCAGGCATAGAGAACAGCAGGTGCATGAAGACCATGCCTGGTGTATTTACAGAAGAGGCCAGAACAACACTGATAAGAGAGACAAAGAGAAAACAAATATATAATGAAAATGAGAAAGAAGTAAACTATGGAAAGAAGACTTTTTTAAAAAAAAAATAGAAGTCATTGAAAAGGTGGTTTCTACTAATTAGATGACTTCCTTGGTGCCTGGTGGCTCAGACGGTAAAGAATCCACCTGCAATGCAGGAGACTTGGGTTCGATCCCTGGGTCAGGAAGATCCCCTGGAGAAGGGAATGGCAGCCCACTCCAGTATTCTTGCCTGGAGAATTCCACGGACAGAGGGGCCTGGTGGGTTACAGCCCACGGGGTTGGGAAGAGTCAGACACGACTACGTGACTTACCCTAATTAGATGTGGGGTGAGTGGTTATAGCAAGAACCCAAAATAAGTGGCTTAAAAGAAAATCAACTTTCCACCAACCGTCCAGAGCTGGCGTGGCACTAAGAACTCAGGTTCCCTCTGCTTTATTGACCTCCATCCCAGCTCATTGTCAGCTGCCTCCTCCTTGGGTCCACTTTATAGGCAGCACATTGAGGAAAAGAAAGGGACCACTCTCACCTTTAAAGGCATGTGCTAGAAGTTGTGCACAAGTGTCTTTATAACCTGAATTCTGAAACCTTTCACCACCTGAACTTTGAAACTTGGTCACATCCAGCCACAAGAGAAGCTAGGGAAAGTTGTCTCATTCCTGGTATTTATACCTAGCTACAAATCAAGGATTTTTTAAGTTTAGCTTAAAAAAATGAAAGAATAGATATTGTGGACCCTAGCTGAAGATGGCAGAGACTTTTTTATTTTTAAAAAATCACCATGCCAAAGGGTTTGAAGAACAAATTCTTCTAAATCACCAAAAAAAGAGTTTCACAGATACATTAAGTTTAATAGAGCATGGAACAGGACAGAAAATTTCCCAGTTTATCCTTTCAGGTTGGCATGGCCTGATACTAAAAGCAAAAATAGTGCACGCATTAAAAAAAAACCCTATAGGCCAACATTGTTCATAAATATAGAAGCAAATCCTTAAGAAAACATTATCTAAAAATGGCACAAATGAACCTTTTCAAAACAGAGATGGAGTCATAGATGTAGAAAATAAACTTATGGTTACCAAGGGGGTAAAGTGGAGGGGAAGGATAAATTGGGAGATTGGGGTTGACATATACACATTACTATATATAAAACAGATAGCTAATAAGGACCTACTATATAGCACAGGGAACTGTAGTCAATACTCTGTAATGGCCTATGAGGGGAAAGAATCTAAAAAGGATTGGATATTCCGTACGGCAGAAACTAACACAATAATGTGAATCAACTATACTCCAATGAAAATTATTTTAAAAAACAATCATTGGTTGATTAAGGAAAAAAATGAAACTTGATCCAGTAGAGTGGGATCCCAGATATGTACTAGTTAGGACCTAGGCTAAATGATAAAACAAAAAGACTCCAAAATACTGTGGCTTAAGTAAGACAAAGCTAATTCCTCTCTTACGGGGAGTGCACAATGATAGTCCATGCCTTGGCTGGTATATTCATGCAATAGTTACCAGAAATCACCGCAAATATAATTTCCAGTGATGAATCAGAGAAGCATTCTCATTAAAATCAGGAACAAGAAAAGGATAGCTGTTCTCTATTATTCAACATTTTCCTGGATGTCCCAGCCAAAGCAATTAGGTGAGAATAAAATAATAATATTAGAAAGGAAGATTAAAATTTCCATTATGTGCAGGCATTATTATCTGCTTTCCTACTAAAAAGGACTAGAAATGATAAGAGGTTTTAAAAAGGGCTGGAAGGTAGATATAGAGAGAATAGGTTTTCTCTACATAACAGTGACCAATTAAAAAATACATAGGAAAATTTTTATCCGTCAAAAGCCAAGTATTGACAAACAAACCAACAGATATATAGAAATAAACTTTACAAGCAATCTGCATATCCTCTTTGGGAAAAAAAATAACCCTAAGAAATCAACAGCTTACTGCTTTTAGATGGTGAACTCTGCTATAAAAATGTTAATACTCCCTAAGTTAACCTTTAAATGTTATGTATTTCAATAAAAATTTTACAGAACTTAGTAAGCTGATTTCAAATGCATTTGTAAAAGAAAATACAAAAGATAGTCTAAGAAAACAAAAATATCAAACATCCTAAAATATTATAGTAGTTGAAGCAATATAGTATCAACACAGAGATAGACAAAGGTATTAATGAAATAAGATACGTGGTGCAAAAAAAAAGGAACCATTGTATAAATGACAATTTGGCTTGTGGTAAAGATGGCATTTTAAATCAATGGAAAGCATGGAATGTTCAATAAATGACTTTGGAATAACTGACTCTCCTTTTGGAAAAAATTTTAGTACCCAACATCAAACCATATGCAATAATCAATTTAAGATAAGTCAAAAAACTGAGTGAAATTCTAAACTATAAAAGCATAAGGGTAAAACATCAGAGAATGTGTTTTAGAGTGCTGAATGGGCAAAACCTCTCCAAGCAAGGAACAAAACCTAGCAGCCAGCAAGAGTAGATCTTCAGGCGTCTGGCAGCTTAAATTGTTATGAATCCATTGGGGGTGAAGTTGATGTGGGATGATGGTTGTTTAGTCTCTAGTCACGTTTGACTCTTCGCAACCGCATGGACTGTAGCCCACCAGCTGCCCTGTCCATGGGATTCTCCAGGCAAGAATACTGGAGTGGGTTGCCATGCCCTTTTCCAGGGGATCTTCCTGATGCAGGGATCAAACCTGCATCTCCTGCATTGGCAGGTGGATTCGTTACCACTGAGCCACCTGGGGATGGTAGAAACCAGGCAAATTAAAGGTGTGCATGACCACCTGAAGAGTGAAAGTGAAGTTGCTCAGTCGTGTCCAACTCTTTACGACCCCATGGGCTGTAGCCCACCAGGCTCCTCCATCCATGGGATTTTCCAGGCAAGAAAACTGGAGTCAGTTGCCATTTCCTTCTCCAGGGGATCTTCCTGACCCAGGGATCGAACCTGGGTCTCCCACTTTGCAGGCAGACTCTTTACTGTCTGAACCATAGGGAAGTCGCATGACCCACCTAGAGGTATCCGAAAATTAAATATTAAAGCTTTGTTCTGGCTAATAAAAATATTCTTGGGACCCAGACACAATCCACTGGTTGTCAATTTGTAATCCCTGTATTATCGCATAAAAGATGAACAAATTTGATACCCTCCAAAAAATCTTAAAATTCTAAAAGATAAAAAACCATTGTAATTAATTAAGAATACAAATAACATACTAAAGAAAAGATTTACAAGATTATAATAGACCATGAATTAATGGCTGACCTACAGTGCCTATTGTGAATTGTGTCCCTTAAAAGATAGGTTGACATCCTAACTCCCAGTATCTCAAAATGTAACCTTAAGATGAGGTCATTAGGGTGGGCCCTAATCCAACATTGTCTTCCCTGGTGGCACAGACATTAAAGAATCTGCCTGCAATGCAGGAGACCCAGTTTCCATCCCTGGGTCAGGAAGATGCCCTGGAGGAGGCAATGGCAACCCACTCCAGTATTCTTGCCTGGAGAATCCCTTGGACAGAGAAGCCTGGCAGGCTATGGTCCACAGGGGTCTCAAAGAGTCAGACACGACTGAAGTGACTTAGCACAATAATCCACACATGGAAGGACGATGGTGTTCACAGAGACACACAGGAGAAGGGCCTGAGATGACGGAAGCAGAGACTGGAGCGATGCATCTGCACACCAAGCAATGCCCAGGACCGCGGCACTGCCAGAGGCGAAGAGAAAAGCCTGGAACAGAATCTCCTCTAGAGCCGTGGGACTGGGCAGAACCCTGCTGACACCCGGATCTCAGACTTCCAGCCTCTGGAACTGTGGAGGAATCCATCTCTGTCATTTCAAGTCTCCCCATTCACGACGCGGTGTTACCACAGCAGTCCTGGGGAACTGGTACAATCCTTATGCGTTGGGGCCGCTCCCTTTCCTCCCTGGCTCCAGCCCCAAGGGTCTACCAGCTATTCTTGAATATTCCTAGGCGTCCACTTCAGGGGCTTAGTTCCCCAGGTCTCAGTTTGAATGTTATCTTTATTGATGAGGGCTATCCCTGGAGGCTCAGTGGTAAAGAATCCATCCACCTGCCAATGCAGGAGACATGAGACGTGGGTTCAATCCCTGGATCAGGAAGGTCCCCTGGAGGAGGAAATGGCACTTCAGTATTCTTGCCTGGGAAATCCCCTGGATAGCAGAGCCTGGCAGGCTACAGTCCATGGGGTCACACAGGGGCAGACACAACTGAGCACACACGCATGCATGCATTCCCGACTACTTTTTAAAAAGAATAGCAACCCCATCCCCACCCCACAGTTCAGTTCCAGTTTAGTTGCTCAGTCATGTCTGACTCTTTGTGACCCCATGAACCGCAGCATGCCACGTCTCCCTGTCCAGCACCAACTCCCAGAGTCTACCCAAACCCATGTCCATTGAGTCGGTGATGCCATCCAACCATCTCATTCTCTCTCGTCCCCTTCTCCTCCTGCCCTCAATCTTTCCCAGCATCAGGGTCTTTTCAAATGAGTCACCTCTTCGCATCAGGTGGCCAAAGTATTGGAGCTTCAGCTTCAACATCAGTTCTTCCAATGAACACCAGGACTGATCTCCCTTAGGATGAACTGGTTGGATCTCCTTGCAGTCCAAGGGACTCTCAAGAGTCTTCTCCAACACTACAGTTCAAAAGCATCAATTCTTTGGCGCTCAGCTTTCTTTATAGTCCAATTCTAACATCCATACATGACTACTGGGAAAACCATAGCCTTGACTAGATGGACCTTTGATGACAAAGTAATGTCTCTGCTTTTTAATATGCTGTCTAGGTTGGTTATAACTTTGCTTCCAAGGAGTAAGCGTCTTTTAATTTCATGGCTGCAATCACCACACTTTTCTCTTCCTTCCCTGATTTATTTCTCTCCTAGATATTCACTCTGACACACCATCATTTGCTTATTTATCTGCGCTTTGTCTGTCTCAGCCCTCCTCCCATAAAATGTAATCTCCTTGAGGGCAAGTACTTTGTCTATTTACAGCTCTAATAGTCATTGGTCTATAGTGGCTACTTAGGTAATATTTGTCAAATAAATGAATACACAAGATGCTTACTACAAAATAAAGTAGAAAACCTGGCAGAAAACAGAAAATGGGTGTGTATGGACATTTCATCAAGGAAATAGAAATGGTCGATAGATATATGAAAGGTGCACATTACTATTATATACTTAATAGAAATTAAAACAACAATGAAACATCACTTTTCACCTAAATTTTTTTTTAATGTGGACATCTGAGCCAGAAAGACATCAGTTTAAGTCTCTGTTCCACTACTTATTAAGCCTTTTTGAGCCCCAATTCCTTGTTTACAAAATGAGGATAATAGTTCCTCATAGGATTATCATGAAGATGAAATGAGAAAGTGATTGGAAAATGCCTAGCATGACACCTGGTATATAGTTGGTGCTAAGTCACTTCAGTCGAGTCCAACTCTTTGTGACCTTGTGGACCGTTGCCTGCCAGGTTCTTCTGTCCATGGGATTCTCCAGGCAGGAATATTTGAGTGGGTTACCATTCTCTTCTCCAGGGGATCTTCCTGACCTAGGGCTCAAACTGCGTCTCTTAAGTCTCCTGCATTGGCAGGTGGGTTCTTTACCACTAGCGTAGTCATTCAGTAAATACATTCCTTCCCTTCTGTCTCATTCAGCTATAATTGGGAGCCTTGCACATCTATCTATTACAAAAGAAAGAATGATTTCTTTCCCAGAACACTAAAAGTAAAATAAGTCTCCACTGCATTCCTGTGCTGATGCATTATATTCTGTACAAGAATATATGAAGTAAGGGGCTCTCTGATTGGAAGAAGCCTAACAGATTCATTTGTCCAACAACCTATCTATATCCTGAAGCCTCTCTACAACCTGTGCTTGAAAGCTGCAAATGCCAAATAAAGCATTATCCTCTAGGAGGACATGCCCCTTCAATCCATTCATCCCCTACCCAGCTTATCCATCCATCCATGCATATACCCATCCATCCACACATTCACCCATCCATTCATCCATCCACCCATCTACACACCCCATCCAGCCAGCCATCCACCCACCTCATTCATCTATCCATCCATCCATATATCATCCACCCATCATCCACCTACCCACCTCATCCATCCATCCATCCATTTACCCATCTCATCCATCCATCCATCCATCCATATATCTATCCACCCATCATCCATCATCCATACATACATCCATCCACTCACTTCATCCATCCATCCATACATACATCTATCCATCCATCTACCCACCCCACCCATCCATCCATTTATACATCCTCCAACCTCATCTATCCATCCACCCATATATACATACATACATACATCTATCCATCCATCCATCCACCCACCCACCTCATCCATCTATCCATCCATCCACCCACAGCCACATTCCACAAACACTTACTGAGCATGTATTATGGACGAGGCACAGTGGTAGACACTGGACCTTCTATATTGAACATGTCACAGTTGCACCATGGTGTGTGTAAACAAATAACAATAATACACCGTGACGAGTGCTATCATAGACGCCTCTTTAAATTACTGTGGGAGGATGGAAATAATGACTTCTGGGGGTGTCAGAGAAAGTCCCCAGCAGGGATGGCATTTTAGCCAGAATGTCTAAGAGATATTCCCTAAGAAAAGAAGAGATGAAGCACATGACAGGCAGAGGGAACAAAAAGCTGATTACAGAGAGGTACACACGCACACAATACACTCAGAAAAATGCAAATAGCAGGGCAGGGGTGAGGATGCACGGGAGGGAGAAGAGTGGGGCAGGAGGGGAGAGGCAGTGGGCTGGGAAAGGTGACAGGAGGTGACACCCTGAAAACCTTTGCAGTCCCCACCGAAGTTAAAGTTTGGGTGAGTAGAATAGTTATTCTCTGGAAATCTCCTTAAGAAAATATGCAAAGAATCCCCATGATGTTCTTACATTAATCTGTGCTGCCGGCTTGGCTTTAGATGCAGCTCTGCAGAATATATTTTTTAAAGTTTCATTATGCCACTGTACATCAAAATAGGCCAATATAAATTATAATACGGTCATGCCAATAGGACTTGCAAACACAATATTTTAAGTTTATATTGCATTCCAAGACCCATAAAAATTATTCCGAATGGCTGTTTGCTTTTTGAAGCCAAATGAAAAGGTATTTGCAATTTGATTATTAACAAATCAAATCACTGATATGATATTGGATTCGGTACATCTCAAACTGACTGAGAGCGAAAAAATCCTCAGTGGTCAATTACATAGCATGGCTGGTTTATAGTTTCCTGTGTGTCATCAAGAATAAGCACCAGAGCCGGCTCCGATTTTATTTTGATTTATTTTAACCATCTCCCTGCTCTGAGAATTTCTCTCTAGGCTTCTACTGTGCATTGGAGGTTTTTTCTGACTGAGGCTGGTATGGATAGCTGACTGAGTAAACAAAGTAATGGGTAGATAAGCAGGTGAATGAATGAATGAATGAATGCACCACCATGTGGGTTAAAGAATGCATCCCACTTTAATGCACACCAGGATTTTAAAAAATATTATGTATTTATATTTCTTTATTGAAGTCTAGTTGATTCAAGATGTTGTGCTAATTTCTACTGTACACAAGGTGATTCAGTTATACATACATATGTGTGTGTGTATACATTCTTTTTTGATTCTTTTCCATTACGGCTTATCATCAGATATTGAATCTAGTTCCCTGTGCTTTGCAGCAGGAACTGTTGTTTATCCGTTCTACACATAGAATAGTTTGCATCTGCTAACCGCAAACTCCCACTCCAGCCCTCCCCTAGTCCTCCCTTCCCCTTGGCAACTCCAAGTGTGTTCTCTATGTCTGTGAGTCTGCTCCAGTTTTGTAGATACATTCATTCATGTCGTATTTTAGATTCCACATATAAGTGACATCATATGGCATTTGTCTTTGTCCAACTTACTTACTTAGTGTGATTACCTCTAGGGTGAATCCGGGAGTTGGGGATGGACAGGGAGGCCTGGCATGCTGCGATTCATGGGGTCACAAAAAGTTGGACACGACTGAGCGACTGAACTGGACTGAACTGAACTGAATATTGCATTGTGTATAGGTACCACATCTTCTTTATCCATTCCTCTGTCAATGGATATTTAGGTTGTTCCGTGTCTTGACTATCATGAACAGTGCTGCTATGAATCCCAGGGTGCATGTATCTTTTCAAACTGTAGTTTTGTCCAGCTCCATGCCCAGGGATGGGATTGCTGGATCACATGGCAACTCTGTTTTTAGTGTTTTGAGGAACCTCTGTACTGTTTTCCACAGTGGCTGCACCAGCTTACATTCCCACCAACAGTGCAGGAGGGCTCCCTTTTCTCCACACCCTTTCCAGCATTTGCTATTTGTAGACTTTTTAACGATGGCCATTCTGACTGCACACCAGACTTTTAAGAATTAGACTCTCAAGAGTTGAGTTGGTTTTGTTGTGGAAAGAGCGCTGATATTCTCACTTCCATGGTTTCATCTTTTTAAAAAAAAATTGTAGAATATAATAAATATAAAAGTACCCTTTTTTTATGTATGTTGATGCTTTTAAACTGTGGTGCTGGAGTAGACTCTTGAGAGTCTCTTGGACAGCAAGGAGATCCAACCAGTCCATCCTAAAGGAAATCAATTCTGAATATTCATTGGAAGGACTGATGCTGAAGTTGAAGCTACAATACTTTGGCCACCTGATGAGAAGAGCTGACTCATTGGAAAAGACCCTGATGCTGGGATTGAGGGCAGGAGAAGAAGGGAGTGGCAGAGGATAAGATGGTTGGATGGCATCACTGACTCAATGCACATGAGTTTGAGCACTCTGGGAGACAGTGAAGGACAGGGAAGCCTGGCGTGCTGCAGTTCATGGGGTCCCAAAGAGTTGGACATGACTTAGTGACTGAACAACAATAAAAGGTCAGGATTCATCTGAAGGGTTCTTAGAGACCAGCTTCCATGAGAGGTTAGAGTGATATGCCTTGAGATGACGAGTCCCACACCTGCAATCCCCAAAGCAGGTTTAAGCAGGACCTGGATCAGGATGCAGGCCTGCTCTCCCTTCTCTGTTGAAATCCTACCTGCCAAATCAAACACACTTCTAGGTGTGCCCCCTCCTCCAACTCCTACCCCACCCCCCCAATTTCTCCTCCCCAGTCAGAAGTAATCGCCTCCTCTGGGTGGGTTAAACTGCATTGTTGGAAGTCAGCTGGAGAAACGGAATGCAGTCTGAGACACCACTGAGGCTCAGCCCCCTGCTTGAGTGGCTCTGGAAACTGAGGCTCTGAGAGGTCACGAGAAGCTACCAAAGTCACCCCCCAAGTTAGGGGACTGATTCAGGAAGCGTTTGGAGCCCAGGCTGGTAGAATGGAAGCCACGTAGGCATCTTGTTGTCTCTACTGGATGGCAGACACCTTACAAGCAGAGACCACCTCTTTCGTTTCCATCTCCTCATGGTTCCTTGGACAGGTCTTGAACAGGGATGACCTTCAATGTTTAAACAAGTGTTGTTTAAAATGTACTGAGGCGGGACTTTCCTGGTGGTCCAGTGGTTAGGGATCTGCCTGCCAATGCAGGGGGACATGGGTTCGATTCCTGGTCCTGGAACTAAGATCCCACGTGCTATAGGGCAACTATGTCCATGAGCCTCAACTATTGGAGCCTGAGCAATCTACAGCTGGTGCTCTGCAACAAGAGAAGCCGCCGCGCTGAGAAATCCGCTCACTGCAACCAGGGAGGAGCCCCCACTTGCCACAGCTAGAGACAGCCTGTGTAAAGCAATGAAGACCCAGCGCAGCCAGAAATACAATAATGATGAGTTTACTGAGGCACCTTTCACACTGAAAATTCTCCGCCCTACTCTGCCTTAAGCTGCCGACTGGTGCCTGGGGAGTCACCCCTCTGCTCCCCCCACCCTTCCCTGGAAAAGGAAGGCAAGGAGGGACAGAAGACAGTTTGAGGAAGTAAAAGGCAACCCTTGGGCTTGGCATCCCCGGACTGGGTTATAACAGAGCCTCTGCCAACCGTCCGGCGAACCTCCATTTTCTTATCTGTAAAATGGGCTGTAATGACCACACCCCCCAGTCTCATGGCTGCTGGATGCGACAGTGTATACAAAGGGTTTTTGAAAACTCTAACAAGCTACACAAAAGCAAGGGATTGAAGGCACCATTAATAGATTGGGACGCAGGGACTCTGTTGTGCCGGCGGGTCGGGGCGGGGTGCAAGGACCCAAGGGGGCCCCGATCCTCCCAAGAGCTGGGAGCCTCCCCTTCAAACTGCCCCACAACCCTCCCCAGCCCCCAAGGATGAACACTGCCCCCAAAGCTGTTGGTCACAGCCCAGGCTGAAAGGAGAGGCTGAGTCCATCGGGCTTCCTCCCTCCCCTGGGGCACCCCACCCATTATTAGCCCCGAGTGGGGAAAGAGACATGAGTAATTGTGCTCACAGTTGCCTCCTGGCATGAATTAGCCACCTGCATCTAATTCTGAGGGACCCAGAGGCTAAGCGCATCTGCCAGACCCCGCGGGCTGTGTGTGTGTGCATGTGTGTGTGCACGCACGTGCACTCAGATATGTGTCTCCTCGAGTTGTCAGCGGGCACCAAAGCGGGGGGCTGCCGAAGTAAGTGGGTATCATTGCATTGAATATCTGCTGAGAGCCTGCTGGCCCCTGGGCACAGAACCAAGGACCAGATCAGGACATGGTCCTTCCCCAAGCAGAGGAGACAAAGGAGACTTTCCCCGGAAAATGAGAAAAGCAGAGTCCTGGGGCTGGGGGGCACCCTGGGATCTTCCTGGGGCAGTGGGAGGGGTCCCTTCAGAGCTTCCCCTGATCAGAAGCCCCCTGCCTTGGGGTTCTGGCAAGATACCCTCTGGACCCTCCACTACGCCATCTCCTCCCCGGCAGAGCAGCAGGCACGCTCTGCTTTGACACAGAACCTCCGGCCGGGGTGGAAGCATCTCCAAGGCCTCTAGAGCCCATGTGTGTCTCAGGCTCTCTTCCAGGTCAGGGCCAGGCACACAGGGGTATCGAGGAAAGGCGTGCAGAATGAGTAAATGAATGAGCGAATGAATGAATGACACCCGCTGCCCCGGAAATGCTTCTCAGGCTTCAATCCTGTGCTGTTTAGGACACCTTGCACCCTCTCGCCTCACCCACCCTCAGGGGCAGCAAGCAGAGACCACCCATGGCCCTGGTTTCCATACTCAGCCCCGGGGTCTCACGACCCCATCCCACGCCGGATCCAGGCTGAGCCCCTAACCTTTGCTCTCAGTCTTGCAGCAACAGCTTTCCCCACCCTCCTGAGGATGCCAGACCCCTTCAAAGGGCTTCGGGCTGGGATTCCCATCCTTCTCTTTCTGCTTAACACCTGCTTAGGAAGGCTGTCTGCCCTGGTCGGTCCCTGGGGACTCAGCATTATTGGGCCAAAGGAGCAGGAATAAGGGTGCGGAAGACCACATCCTCTGGGCCACGTGAGCCCCTCCCTGGCCAAACCTCCACCTGCTGCCCTGCCTTCTCCCCCCTGCCCCAACTCCGTTTAGCCTCGAGAGCCACCTCGAAGCCTTCTCCCCTGCAGAGCGCTCCCCCAGTCCCCACTCTCGGGAGAGACAGGCAGCTCTGCTAGGGCCACCATTACATACCTTGCACCCACACACACTCACACTGCCCTCCACTCCCCACCTGGAAACCCAGCTGCCCTGGGTTGACATGTGCTGTCCAGAAAAGATATGCCCGAGTCACATCCCCCCGGTGCTTATACATTTGGAAATAAGGTCTTTACAGAGGTCATTAAGTCAATCTCATGATGAGATCATCCTGGATTTAGGACTTGTGTCCTCAGAAGAGAAAGGAGAGGGAGATTTGACATACAGACACAGGAAGACCTGGGGAGAAAGCCACGGGAAGATGGAGGCAGAGATGGCAATGATACAGTCACAAGCCAAGGGACACCAAGGACTGGGGTCAGCCATCGGTCGCCAGGAGAGAAGCCTGGATCAGATTCTCACTCACAGCTTCCCAGAAGAGCCAAACGTGCTGACACCTTGATTTCAAACTTCTGGCCTCCAGAACTGGGAGAGAATACACTTGTGTTCTGTTAAGCCACCAAATGGGCTGCTGTTGTTACAGCAGCCCTAGGAATCTAACACATCACCCATGCAGGATCTGACCGCCATAAGCAAGCTCCGATTCCAGGAGCCACATCTTCAATGCCTGAGAGGTGATCTGATTACATGTGAGACCAAAGAGAGTGCCTGGGCTTGTGTCGAGCATGAGAACATTTGCCTCTCTGAAGAACACTCAAGCTAATTTATAAAAAGAAAAGAAAGCTGAAATGAAATGCTGTTAAGAGTAAAACAAAACACATCAGTGGTGGAAATCTGGTTTGTAGCTAGGGTGACCATATGTCCTGGGTTTCCTGAGTCCATCGAGGTTTATCTTATTGTTCCAGGGTAATTATGCATACGTCCCCTTCACTCTCAGAAGTATTCAGTGTGGATGGCAACTATGTGGTCACCCTACCCATGGCCCGTGAGTTCTCTGCTTCCTTCACAATAAGCATTCCGAACTTTGCCCTGTTTCTAATCATGCCCCCCACCCTATTAATAGATCAGATTATTATTCAACAAAACCCACTCCTTCCTCCTCCCCACCTCCACGGGAGCAGTTTTCTCTGTCCAGTAGATGTAGGGTTTGGCCACTGGGACTCTGCTTGGCCTCCTGGTACACACGGGCAGGGTGTACTTCCCTGCAGCTGGATTCTGGTTCCAGCCACATGACTTGCTTTGGCTAAGGGGATGTTATTAGCTGTGACTGAGCTAAGGGTTACAAATTATTTGTACAAGTGGGATTTGCCTCTTGCACTATAACATCACATGAGAACTTTTCCCGGATCTTAGTTCCCAGACCAGGGACTGAACCTGCATCCTTAGCATGAAAGCATGGAGTTCTAATCACTGGACCACCAGGGAAGTTCTTTGGTTTCCTTTTCATATCGTCTTTAAAGTTCAGTGTGAATTTAACTTGTGCCGCCATCTCGCCTCAGACCAGCCACCTTTGAAGTGCTCAGTAGCTACATGAGCTGCTGCTGCTTTGTCCTGGGTCCCGGCATGAATGCCCTTGGAGCAGACCTAAGCCCAGTCCTCAGGGAGAAGCCAAGTCCAGCTTAGATCAGCCACACCAGCCAATCTGCAGAGATACGAGTGAGATACAAATGCACACTTTGTGCCTTGTTGTGTGTCTCTGTGGTTTTGTGATTGCTTGTTACACAGCAAAAGCTGACAGATATACCCTCAAACCACAATTTGACTCCAATATATTTGTGTTCTCTCTCAGTTCCCTGGATCCCAACTCCAGACTCATGGCTCCAGCTTCAGAGCTTTTGCTGACCCCTACATCCTGCATTTGAGGTCTATTCTCCAAGTCAGGCTCCAGTGACAGGGGGATCTAGAAAATTATAGCACTCCATTTGTTGTGTCATAGTTAACCAATTACATGTCTGTGAACCATCTAGACCCCTGCTGTCCAACAAAAATAGAATATGAGCTTTGTATGTAATCTAGAAGTTTCCAGTGACTGCACAGAAATGGAAGTGGGAAAAAGCAGCAGGTGAAATTCGCTCTAAAAATAAACTTTATTTTACCCAACATATCCAAAACACAATTATTTCAACATGCAACTGGCATTAATTTTAACTTTTTATTCTTTATTTCTAATGCTATATATGTATATATATATATATATTTAAATATATTTTGCTTTCCTTTCCATTTGTTTGTTTTTTGGCCAAGTGGCCTGTGGGATCTTAGTTCTTGGGCCAGGGATTGAACTTGCATCCTTAGCAGTGAAAGCATGGAGTCCCAATCACTGGACCTCCAGGGAAGTTCTTTGCTTTCCTTTTCATATTGTCTTTAAAGTTCAGTGTGAATTTAACTTGTGCCCCCATCTCACCTCAGACCAGCCACCTTTCAAGTGCTCAGTAGCCACATGTGGCTTGTGGCTACCATATTGAATAACACAGATCAAGAACGTGGAAGCTAGAACCCAATGTTGCCAATGTTTAGCATGGTACCTGGATCATAGGAAAGACTCAGTAAATTATTACCAAATGAATGAACTAATGATAAACACACAGACACTGGTTTCAAGCTGGTGCTGATGAGTAGAACTATTACCCAGGTTAAAAACACTCATGGCTTAAATAAATCAAATTTTCATTCGAAAGAGTGGTGATGTTTTGAAGGAGCAAGTTGGCTGGTGCTTCATCTGCATTTCCACGTAATAATCTTGCCCAAAGCGGGCATACTCAACTAAGATATAGCCTCAGGCAGTATCCCCCAACTTGTTTGACCATGGAATATTGTTTAAATTGTACTGTTTTGTCAGCGTGCCCATAGGAGGCTCACGAGATATCATTTAAATGAGATTCGACAGCAAAAAATGGTCTCACAGTTGAATTAATTGTGAAAAGAAATGATCAAAATTTGATCCATATGCTTAATATAAAGTAAACATTGAATAATTGCACCAATAAATGTTAAAATTATGAGATAAAATGCATAACAAAGACCGGCAATTTTTAAATAGAAAACACACAGCTTGGCAGCAGGAAGGCAAAATGTACAAACCCGCTGCTAGACATCATGCTTCCTGCATCAGGCGATCTGTCACGTGACTCTCATCTGTTGTCAGGGGCAGGAGAGCTTTTCCCAGAAGGGGACGATCGCTCGGAAACAAAAGCTACCACGAGTCAAAGGCTCCCTGGGTGCCAGGCACGGTCCTAAGCCTCTGAGGCAGATACTACAATTAGTGCCATTTCACAGATGGATAAACTGAGTTGCAAAGAGATGGAGTCATCTCCCAGGCCACTTGACGCCCAGGGACCCAACACCACCACGCAACCACTCTTGTTTGAATGTTAGAACAGCTTTACCAAAACTCTTAACATTTTTTCTAATATCTACTTTAAAATGCGCTAAAGATAAAAGATGTCTCCAGCTGGGACTGTTCGCCTGCTCTGGAACATCTCATGGAACCTCTGTATACCAGGGAACAGAGTTTGGGAAATGGTGTTCAGGAACCACATGCAGGCTCAATGCTGCCAGAAGCTATGGTAAGCTCTTCATGGATTGACAATCACTGGGCTTTCTCTCTACTCCATATCTAAAAAAGTAGCTTCCCATAAAACTTGAATACAATCAGATCAAGCAGGGAGGTATAATTGTTCAGGTAATGCTGCAAAAGGTCTTTCTAGATGGTGCAGTAGTGAAGAATCCACCTGCAATGCAGGAGACACGGGTTCAAGCCCTGGGTCAGGAAGATCCCCTGGAGATGGAAATGGCAACCTGCTCTAGTATTCTTGCCTGGGAAATCTCATTGACAGAGGAGCCTGGTGGGCTACAGTCCATGGAGTCACAAAGAGTCAGACACGACTTAGTGACTAAACAACAACGCTACAAAAACGAAGCCTAAACTTAGCTTTGGGTTTCCCGACACCTGGATACTGAACGGAAGGATGGCAGGCCATGGGGTTCTTTTGTCTAGAGGTACGATCCAGCCTGCATGTCAGGAGAACCAATTTTTCTTGGCCCAGAGCCCTAGAATGCATTTGTCATAGGGATATTTGCATAAGTGGCATTGAGCAGTGTAATGAATTATGTCCCCAATAGTCATTTTACAAAAAAAAAAAATGCAGTGATGTTCCTTGGGTGACTCTCCTGATATCATTGTGTAACCTTTGCTGAGCGCTAAATATTGAAGTGTTGTTTAGCAAAGGCAATTCTAAAGAGGAATTTAAGTGACTGCAATGCCTTAATTCAGACAGAGGCGCACACAGAAATCATTCTGGAATTTCAGGTTAAGCTGCTTTCAAGTCTGTCCACTCCTCCTGATCCCTACTGCCGAGGCCAGCCCCTCCTCGTCACTTTCTAGCCTTTCACAGGAGTCTCCTCAAGGACCTTCTAATCCTGTCCCCTCCTCCGAACTGTCACCACAGGGACTGTCCTAAAACTCAGATCTGAGCACGCCCCATCTTGTTCAAAACCCTGCCACTATTCCACTAGAACACAAGAACGACCACCTCATCTGCTTTTGCTCATCTCTAACACCCCAGGGTCTGGCACATGACGGGGACTCCAAAAATGTTTACCACCACATAAAGGCATTGTTCAAAAATAAAAACATAAAAGCAAAGTACAAGGCTTCAAGACACTTCTGCCAACGTTTTGGTCCCCAAACTCTATGCCCACTTGCTTTTCCCTGTGTCTTGTCTCTTACTGGCCAAGCTCCGTCAGTGAACATCAAAGTCAAAGGCCACCTCTGCTGTGACGTTTTCCTTCCTATCCCCAGAGGGCAGGAATCTTTCCTTGTCAAGGTCTCCGTGGCATCCAGCCCAGCAGGTAAAAAGACACGAATTCCTCACCTACAACACAGAAGCAGACTCACAGACACAAAGGACAGACTGTGGTTGTCAAGGGGGAGGGGCGAGGGGAGGGATAGCGTGGGAGTTTGGGATTAGCGGATGCAAACTATTATATATAAAATGGATAATCATGGTAATGTATATAATCCAAGGCTACTCTCTTAATGTGTCCCACCCTATCCTTCCCCTGCTGTGTCTATAAGTTCGTTCTCTACGTCTGTGTCTCTGTTCCTGCCCTACAAATAGGTTCATCAGTACCATTTTCCTAGATTCAATATATATACAGAACCCACCATAACATCGTAAAGCAATTATTCTCCGATTAAAAATCAGAATGAAAGAAAATGGATGAACAACAAGGTCCTACCGTTATCACACAGGGAACGAGATTCAATATCCTGTGATAAACCATGATAGAAAAGAAAATGAAAAACTGTATACATACATGTAACTGAATCACTGTAAGTTAACTATACATTAATAATATAATTTTAAAAGAAGACATGAGTTTCGAGGTTAGGAAGCTCAGTGTTGAAGGACTCAAGGAGGTTGTTTAAGGGGTCTGAGCCTCATTTTCTACATCTAGAAATGGCAGTGATGTAGGGAACCACATTGCCAGGCTTGAATGAGGAACAAACAGGATTGCTTTTCAAGTGACAAAGAACGATCTTCACGTCGGCTCTTCCAGCCTGTGCCCCTCTTGCCCACAGGCTGCTCCGGAGCGCGTGGTCCAGACTCACTCTGCATCCACCAGGGAACCTGGCAGGGACCCTGGCCCAGAGAATCTAGATGCCGACAGATTTCAATGAGAGGGATATGACACGCGCACAGACTTCACGGCAGGCGTCCTGGGTCTCGAACCCCAATTTTCTGGGCAATAGTCCTAAGTATCATCCATCACACCTCCCAACCCTTCAAATCTCTTTGGTTCCCTGGTTCTAAGTATAGACATATCCTTCTGATTTTAATAGGAATTAGGGGGAGCTGAAGACTGGGGATGAAGCGTTTCAAGATACCCAGGCACAACTGCAGAGTTCAGCCAGGGCATGCAACACGGAGGGAGGAATCTGCCTGAGAAATCTCTGAGTGACTCCCGAGCCGGGGAGAGTGCGGCCTGAGCATGTGCTCTGCTGGAAACTGGCTCCGCCTGGGCAAGAAAGATGATTAGCAATAAATGGAGAGCACCTCAGGGGACCCTCCCACAGACAGTCTGTCACCCAGCGTTTTTACCATTCCATTTCAAAGTTTAATTAGATAATCACTTTCCAATGCTTAGATGCAATTAACCCCTTTGGAGCAGCCCTGGGATGCAGTCAACTTTCACAGGCCACAGAAGCTGAAATGCCCAGGACGGTCTTTAGCATCGCGGATTTGAGAAAAACATTTCTCCGAGAGAAAAATAACTGACAAATATTTGTGGGCTCTCAGAAGAGAGTCTCTCTCCTACATGTCAGAAGAGAACAATTTCACATCCAAGCGTTCAGCCTTCCCCACCACCACGCGACTACATAAACAGAAAGAAGACTCGTCGGCTGGAGCCGTCTCCACTTCCCTGATGAGAGAGAGAAAAGGACTTGCAACCTCCCCTTCAAGGTGGGTGTCTGGTGAGCTGCAAAGTCTCACGACCTCTCCCACACACTCACTGGCTGCTAGGCTGGTCCCATTTCAGTTAAATCTGTAGGAGACGATAGATCCCCTTTGGTCCTCTCTGACGCTCCAACCTAAGACGGCAAAGAACCAAAGAAAATTCAAAATGTCGCTGGACTTCTGGAAGCAATTTGTTTACGTGCATGACTTTTCAAAGCATTCTGCTATCTTACTGGCATTCTGACATATTACTGACCCTTACAAGATGCCCTCGAGATGGACCGGGAACAGACTGCTATGTACATGTAACACACAAGGACACTGACTTGGTGGGGGAGGGGAGGTGCTCAGTTACTTGACCCTTAGAGTATGCACATGAGGTGGACAGGGAAGAGACTGCTACATACATGTAACACGGGTGGGGGCGGAGCGTACTTAGTGTCACGTGACTGAGAAGAAAACCAGAGCAGAAGTCGAACCCAGGGCCACCCCCGATATGGGCTGTCAGCTCCAAGTTCTTTCCACTAAGCCTGTAAAACACTTTATCCGACAAGTACTTATCAAGCACCTACTATGTGCTAGGCCCTGGAGATTCCACACCAAGCCAAACAAAAACTACCTTCACTCGAGGAACCTGAAATCTAACGGAGGAGGCAAACACACGCAAGCAGAGTGAGAACCTGCTGAGAGATGGAAGCCCTGGAATCCACTGGACCCCATACGATGGGCCCAATCTGACCCCTGGGGGCCGGTGGGAAATTAGCTCAGTGGAGCCAGGACGAGGGCGAGACAAGGGCGGTGCCCAGAGAGCAAAAGGAGACACGGGCTTCCCTGGTGATCCAGTGGTTAAGAATCCCTCTGCCAGTGTAAGGGACACAGGTTCGATCCCTGGTCCAGGAAGGTTCCACATGCCGCAGGCCAACTAAGCCTGTGTGCCACAATGACTGTAGCCTGGGTGGCCTAGAGCCAGCGTTCCACGAGAGAAGTCATCACAGTGAGACGCTCCTGCGTCGGGAGAGTAGCCCCTGCTTGCCGCAGCTAGAGAAGAAAGCCCACCCAACAGCGAAGACCCAGCACAGCTGAAAAATAAATAAACAAATGATTTTTAAAAAGGAGACACCTGCTCTCAGGGGTGTGCAAGTTGTGGCTGTTACACAAGGGTGTGCTGGTAAACATCCAACGGCCAGTTCTGTGGGGAAAATGGACTTGATCTGCCCGTTTCCACGGGGTAAAGACTCTCATGACAACTGATTCAAGCTCCCAATGGGAAGTCACTGCAGAGTTAGGAAGAGACATACACGTGTGTTCTTGGGAGCTGGTGCGGGCTGGTCCAAGCTGGCTCCAACACACCCCTGAGGTGACATCTAGACCGAGGTCTGAAAAGCTGATGATGTTTGGATATAAAGGATGGATCGGAGTTTGAGGGAGACCAGAGGCAGAATCGAGGACAGGTTTTTATAGGGCTGTGCCATCCAATACTGCAGTCACCCGCCATATGCGGCTATTTGATTTAAATTTAAATTAATTAAAATGAAATGAAATGAAAAATTCAGTTGCTCAGGCGCACTAGACACGTTTTAAGTGCTCAATAGTCACAGGTGGCCGGTGGGTACCACATCAGATAGCACCGATTATACACCGTTTCCAGCATCATGGAATGTTCTACTGGGCAAAGCTGTTGAGTAGGAGGGGAGAGAGCATGAATTTCTGGCAAGAGAGGAAAAATTCTGAAATGGGAAGTGAAAGGTCCTCTAAAATAAACTTTCTCAACCTCCCAGTTTTATCCAGGGTCAGCCTTGAATGAAGGACAGAAAGAAAGAAAAGAGAGAGAGAAAGAAAGAAAAGTGAAGAGAGAGAGAGAAAGAAGGAAAGGAAAGGAAGAAAGAAAGATTAACAGGGTGTCAAGTGTCCTGTCTGTGATGAGACTCCCGGCTAAGTTTTCCTGGCTAAATGTCACGAAACGTACAGCCCTGGGTTACAAGCAGAGGCTGTGCTTGTACAATGGTTTGGACCATTTCCAGGAGAGCATACCACTCAGCACGCTTTAGGAATCGGCTACATTGCTGTCTGTTGTACATGGAGCCCAGAGCTACTGCTGCAGCTGCGGGAATGCCCAGGTGTGGATCCCAAAGAGGGTTCTGAATTAAAATGCCAACCAGAAGTAGCTTTCTCTCCAAAGGTAGTGTTCTCTACATCTTCCTCACTGAGGCATCAGCATACAGGAAGCTGGTGAGGGCCACAGAAGATATAAGCTGCAGACCCAGAGGTCGGGGCAGGGTGAAGGAACCAACCCACATTTAATAGCGAAAGTGGCAGGAAACTTTAGGAGTAGCCCCGCACTGCCCAGGTCAGGGACTGGATGCAGGATTCCAACCCACGTCCATTCTCCTCCAGAAGACAGGCTTTGTCTCTTACCCCACATCATCTTAGGATCTGAGCACTCCATCACTTCTGTTTCACAGCCCCAATTCATCCTGGGACCTGGTTTCCCTCTGTTTATTCATAGTAACCGTTCTTCTCCAAGCCCTTGTTACTTTCATAATCACTTTTTAAAAGGAAAAAGAAAAGAAACTGTTTTATTATATTCTAAAGGAAAATTCATGCTCCTTCCAAAAAATGAGAGGTCAAAAGAGGGCTAGAAGAATAAGGGGGGAAAAAATCACCTCTAGTTCCACCGTGCAGAAATACACTATGATGGTGTTTTGTGTGTGACTTTTAATTTGCTGAGTGTCGCTGTGATCACACCATGGCCTCAGCTTTGAATCCTGATTTTGTCCCGTCTTTGGGCTCTTACAGACATGATTCTCCATGCCAGCATCACTTTAAGGCGGTGTGTAGACCAGAGATTACTTAAACAGTCCACTTCTACTGGACATTTCAGTTATTTCCAATTTTTGTTTCATAAATGGCAGCTCGATTTCCATCTCTGGGCATTGAGCTCTTTCCTCATTTCAGATTACTTCTCTGGGCTTGATTCCCAGAAGTGGAATTACTGGGTCAAAAGGTATGAGCATTTCAAAGGTTCTTGATACGGATTGCCAAATTTCCTTCCAAAAGGGTTGTATCCATTTATACTCCCCAAAGCTCTGCATGCATTCCACCTTCTCTTCTCTCTCACAGGCCTGGAGTTTGGTTGTACTAATCTTTGCTCACTTTATAGGCTAATGTACTAATCCATTGTTTTCATCTGAATTCCTTTTATTATTTGGGTGCTTGATCCTTTTCTCAAATCCCAACAGCCTTTGAAAACTTTCGCGGGGAATGAAACTGGACCCATCTTTAAAAGTGGTGTGCCTGGATCAGAGGCTGTCAAATCTCCAGGCAGAAGCCCCCCGTTTTCCCAGGAAGTTGAGAGTCTGCGGAGGTTCATCTCCTGCCCACTCTCCTGCCTCCCCATCCCCACCTTCCAACCACATTTCCGTCCTCACTAAACGCCACTCGGATGCAAATAGTGGATTCTAAAGAACTCCTATACGCTGTGCTTTTATAGCAAAACCACAAAACACACAAAAACAAACGAAATAAAACAAACCACAAACAGCCAGGCCAGGCTGGGCTGCAGAAGGTGCCTGTGACCCCAGAAGACCAGCCGCTCATCTTCCGAGGTTTGGACCGCAACTGATTGGAATGCGGTGGATGAGGAGGAAGTCGGCTTGCACTAGAGCTGATTAAACTAGAGGCCGGTGATTTATCTGTGAAATTCCCGGAGGAGCAGGAGAGAGACGGGGTTGGGGGCAGCGGGGAGGGCAGGAAGAGGAAAAGGGGCAGAAATATAAAGTTGGATGACTGAGAAACGAAAGAGAAGAAACAACAGAAATGGAGGGAAAGGAAAACAGGATGCAAGGAAAGAAACTGAGAAAACTGTAGGGGAAAAAAGAGGCAGACGGGAGAGGTGGCAAGACAGAAATTGGGACAATGTAGATGAGGATGCGCTGCTCTCAAATAAATGAAATAGGGAGAAAAAAAGAGGATTAGGGGCGCGCAGAGACCGAAGAGCCCCGAGAGATGGACATGGGGAGGGCAAACACCGAGAAGCGGGTCGCGCTGAGTCGGCAGCGCTCGGTGGAGGAAATCCGGCCCCACGCGCGCTGAGATCGCCGCGGGGCCCAGACGAACGCAGGCGGCGGCATTAAACCAAAGCGGGCGGCCGGCCGGGCCTGGGGCCTACCCACCCAGCACCTAGGGAATATCAAATGTGGGGCAACATGAGCGAGAGGCCCCAGACAGGGAAGGGGCTCCCCAGAGTTTCCGGCAGACTCGCGCATCCCCAGCGCCCGGCTCGTAGGCGAAACCCGCAAACGCGTGCGCGCAGGTACCCCTGGCACCCCCAGCATCCTCCCGGGGGCGTGATGCTGCCCGCCGCTCCCGGAGGGCCAGCCCGTGACGACCCCGGATGTCGACGCTAGAGGGCGCGCAAGGGTCGCTGCGCCGCGCCGGAAAGCGAGGAGCGGCCCTCGGACGCGCACAGCTAAGGGGCCTGCAAGGTGCGGGTTGCCGGCCGGTAGTGGGGTGCGCGAGGGACGCCAGGGGCGCTGGCCCGGATGGCAGTGGCCGGGCGGAGGGATGTTGCGCGCTTGGATGGATTGAGGGAGAGGGTGCACCTGAATTGACTCTCTGCAAGGCGGAGACAAGCCCGTGTGAAATTAACTGACAAGCAGGGAAAAGGACAGCGTGAGACGCCGCTTAACCCAGAGGCCCCTCCACCTCTGGGTTCCACACTGCACCCCCAAAACTGCTTAGGAGAAGAAGTAGTCTGATTCCAGGAGCACGCACCACTCCACATAAGACACACACACACACACACACACACACACACACACACACACACACCCACATCCTTTCAGAAT